>NC_088869.1:46916938-47258698 GCF_032884065.1 Artemia franciscana
AGGTGGATATATATCCTCTCTGTCACCTTAGCCCAAGCTAAATGTCCTATTAAGTTCAAGTGGATCTGAGCACTGTTAGTAAAAATAGTGATTTTCTCTTAAAATCACTGTTCACGTTTTTCATTTCACCTACGCACCCCGCCCCCCCATAAATGTCAAACTGTCCGATGGAAAATATAGTAATATTTCTGCAGAATAGTTGGTGGAAGGGAGGAAGCGGCGATAAAAGGGCAAAAGTCTCCCTTTTCCTCCAATAATAAACACGAAAGAAGACTCTTGACACCCCGCCATGATGATGTTGTTAAACTGTTCTGTCGGACGTTCAGATGATAACAATTTAGGGACCCATCCTATTTTTTTTCTCCAAAACGATCCCCAAAAGCCCAAGACACAGTAAGACACCAGATTTTTCTTCGTTGTAAGTTTGATACAGACCTTGCAACCCTGTCTGGCAAATGTGCAAATGACAAGACTCCAGATAAACACCTCCCTCGCCCACCTTTGGGTCGCATCGGAGCTTAATTTGTTTCAGTCTACATCCTGGATCAAACTTCATATTTTATTTTAAAAAGTGCAAAATTCGTAACCTGTAATTGCCAGATTGTCCTTTCCTTAATTATGTCATAGAAATCTAGGAAAATTAAAGAAATTTGATGTAAATATCTAAGGAATAATTTCATGTTCGACAAGAGCCCGATATGGTCCATAAAAAGTTTACTTATGGAACTTGGACAAATTGGTTTTTCTTCTTTTTTGACTATAGAGTAGGGTAGAAAAATTTCCAGATATTTCTGCAAAATTATTAGAATTTTTTGAAGCTTCACTTTTTTGAAGTTTTCTCCTCTGCTTCAAGAAACCCAGAGAACAGAAACCCATATTAGACCAAAGTTACGAATTTCCATCTATTGCCGAAGACGAGCTACAGACCGCTGATAAACATAAACAAGAGCTAAAGACTCATATGGCGCTTGTGACGAGGCAAGAAGAGCTAAGAGCCAAGAGCTCATATGGTATGACCTCTAACAAAATTCTAAGAATCAATAAATTGATTTAAAAGGAAAATCAGAGGCTTAATGCCGGTCAGGATTTAAACTAAGAGCTCTGAGTCACGATGTCCTTCTAAATATTAAAATTCATTAAGATCCGATTACCCACTCGTAAGTTATAAGTGCCTCATTTTTCCTAATTTTTCCTCTCCCTTTAGCCCCCAGATCGTCAAATCTGGGAAAACGACTTTATCAAGTCAATTTGTGCAGCTCCGAGACACGCCTACCAATTTTCATCGTCCTAGCACGTCCAGAAGCACCAAACTCGCCAAATCACTGAAACCCTCCCCCTCAACTCCCCCAAAGAGAGCGAATCCAGTACGATTACGTCAATCATGTATCAAGGACATTTGCTTATTCTATCCACCAAGCTTCATCCCGATTCCTCCACTCCAAGTGTTTTTCAAGATTTCCTCCTCCAACTCCTCCCAATGTCAAAAGATCCGGGATTTGACATAAGAGCTCTGAGACATGAATTCCTTCTAAATATCAAATTTCATTAAGATCCGATCACCTATTCGTAAGATAAAAATACCCCAATTTTCACGTTTTCCAAGAATTCCGGTTTCCCCCTCCAACTCCCCCCAATGTCACAGGATCTGGTCGGAATTTAAATAAGAGCTTTAAAGCACAAGATCCTTCTAAATATCAAATTTCATTAAGATCTGGTCACCCTTTCGTAAGTTACAAATACCTCATTTTTTCAAATTATACCCCTCCCCAACTCCACCAAAGAGAGCAGAACCGGTTCGGTTATGTCAGTCACGTATCTTAGACAGGTTTTTATTCTTCTCTCCTGATCTCTCCGCTTTAAGTATTTTCTAAGATTTCCGGTCGCCCCCAAACTGCCCCACCAATGACGCTGGATCCGGTTGATATTTAAAATAAGAGATCTGAGCTACGAGGTCCTTCTAAATATGAAGGTTCATGAAGATCCGATCACTCCTTCGTAAGTCAAAAATATGTCATTTTTTTAATTTTTCAGAATTAACCCCCCCCCCCAATAGAGCAGATCCGTTCCAATTATGTAAATCACGTATCTAAGACTTCTACTTATTTTTCCTACCAAGTTTCATCCCGATCCCTCCAATCTAAGCGTTTTCCATGATTTTAGGTTCCCCCAAACTTCCCCTAATGTCACCAGATCCGGTCGGGATTTAAAATAAGAGCTTTGAGACACTATATACTTCTAAATATGAAATTTCATTGAGATCCAATCACCCGTTCGTAAGTTAAAAATACCTCATTTTTCAGAATTAATCCCCCCCTCCAACTACCCCAAAGAGAGCGGATCCATTCCGGTTATGTCAATCATGTATCTAGGACTTGTGCTTATTTTTCCCACCAAGTTTCATCCCGATCCCTCCACTCTAAGTGTTTTCCAAGATTTTAGGTTTCCCCCTCCCAACCCCGCCCCCTCCAATGTCACCAGATCAGGTCGGGATTTAAAATAACAGCTCTGAGACACGATATCCTTCCAAACATCAAATTTCATTAAGATCTGATCAACCATTCGTAAGTTAAAAATACTTCATTTTTTCTACTTTTTCAGAATTAACGCCCCCCCCCCAGATGGTCAAATCGGGAAAACAACTATTTCTAATTTAATCTGGTCCGATCCTTGATACGCCTGCCAAATTTCATCGTCCTAGCTTACCTGGAAGTGCCTAAAATAGCAAAACCGGGACCGACAGACCGACAGAATTCGCGATTGCTATATGTCACTTGGTTAATACCAAGTGCCATAAAAAAGTGGGGGGGGGAATAACAACAACAACTAAGGAAGCATCGCTGTCTCTTAGCAACACAGTGAAAGGTATCACCATTAAGTGTACCGTAGATACAAATTAAAAAATTCGATGATTTTTTCTTTTCAGTTAGTTCTAAGAGAACATGACAATCTTTCTACACATATTTTCTAAGCCTTAGGTGGATGACATGCTTTGGCTTTTTAGACTCAATAGAGTCAAGGGTGTAGCCATTATGCTATTGATCCTATGAACTTGAACAAAGTAAATGCAGGGAAAATGCGGATCAAAGAAACTTTAAACATTCTATTGTTACTATCTTTTCTGGAACATCGGGTTTACTAAAGCTTAGAATTCGAGTCAACTTTTACAATAGAATTCTTGGAGACTAGGGGTGTACGGATTTGCAAAGACAACAAAACGTTCCAAAACTAAAGTGAAAACGTATGGATTTTTATAATAGAAAAAAAAAAATTGCCTGCGTACATTCAAAATGTACCTCTTCTCCTTAAAAAGGAGCAAAAAAAAAAACTAAAATACCAAAAGTGCGGCAATTTTTAACTTTCAAAATCATAGTCTATTTTTTTCTGGCAAAAAAAAATGTTTTTTAAAATTACGTTTCTGAAATATGTCCAGCCGCTTTGCGAATTTCTTAAATTTTACAAATATCTAGCCTTTTCCTTTGATACAAATTTGTGAAACAACACCAGCCCTTCTGCTACTCAAAATGAAACGTTTACTGCATTCTTTATTCAGCAGAGTTGTTTTCAAATCGTTTTTGTAACAGTTGCACGACACTTTTTCTCTTTTTATTGAAGTTTTTTCTGTCGTGTGTACTATAACTAGTCTAATTTTCTTTTATTTCGTTCGTCTTTTTATTGCCTCGTTAAAAGTGTTGATAGACTTTTCATGTGTATCTCTTGACTCTTCCCCTATGATGGCTTATGATGATAGAAAGTTGGATATCTCTTTTTTTGAAGATTCTATTCCTAGGAATTACTATTTGTTTTACGTAACGAAAAAAAAATCATGAAGAAAAAAAGTGTCTCAGAACTGATAGCGTTTGCATTACTTCATTTGATCTTTTAATCAGACATAGTCCTTAATTTACTGCTTTCTATAATATTACCGATGGACACGTACTACTGGTAATAGCAATCCTGTACGAATACAATGCAGTCATAAAATAATAAATAAATAAAAAAGGATCAAGATCAAGTAAAGCGTAGATCAAGTAATACAGAGAAGCATTAAAACTAAAAGCGGAAAACTGTGACATTATCTGGAACATTTTATTTTTATCAATCTCATTCACCCATCCACCTTCCCCCGAAAAAGCAAATTGTAACTTTGCGACACCATTTCTAAAATATGTGTGTTTGCCTTCTTTGTTGTTGCTAGTTTTTCATCTTTTTTCTTCTTATCGGCAAGAGTCGCATCATCGGTCGTTTACCTTGCATTTTAGGCCCGAAAGACACCGAGCGTTATCGAGTCATGGCCGGTAAAATACTTGTAAGAACTTTACAAGTTGGTCTTCTATTTTCTGCAAGCCACTTATAATACCGTATTTTCAGTTTGTTGGGGTCGTTTTTTCGCTTTTGAGTACATAGCTAATTTTTCGAATTCTAGCGAATGGGGGAATATCACAAGTCAGTCTATTTGAGATAGTTGTTTAGATACATACTTCGTAATAGATATCTCATTTTCATTTCAAGTTTCACTTCACTCTTTACTTTCTTAAGAAAAACTTTGTTTAAAAAAGAAAATAATATTTCTCTTAAGATTCAAAGAGAGGGGAACGGGTTTGCGTTTTAAAATGAATTAAATAAAAAAAAAAAGTTTTTTCAACTGAAAGTCAGGAGCAACATTAAAACTTAAAACGAACATAAATTATTACACTTATGGAGGGGATTACCCCCTCCTCAACACATTGCTCTTTACGCTAAAGTTTTTTAGTAGTTTTGAAAAAGCTCCTTATTGTTCTAATTAAACGACGTTTGTGTTTCAGTAGTCGTTCTTACAAAATTGAGACAAAATTCAAACTTTAGCGTAAAGAGCGAGGTGTTGAGGAGGAAGCAATCCCCATCATATACGTAATAATTTCTGTTCGTTTTAAGTTTTAATGTTGCTCTTTACTTTCAATTGAAAAAATTATTTAATTTCTGATCGTTTTTTAAATAGTACCAAGAAAACTGGCCCCAACCTCCACAGACAAATCCCCATCCCTACGGAGATATTTTTAAACAATCCAATCCTGGTGAAAATTTACCCCGGACAATAACTCTTAATATCTCCAAGCGCAAAATTGAGACGGAAAAGCGAAGGTAAGACATTTAAAAAGAATTTTGTATAGGAGTTCTGGTGAATTCCCCCAGTGTATAATTTCTCCTGAAAAGTTCACCCTCTGGAAACTTCCTTCCCCATTGAAAATTCACCCGTGAAAAATCTCCCATCAGAAAATTTACCCCCCCCCCTACAAAATGTATACATACTTCCTAATAACAAATACTAGGCGTAAACAATGGGAAATTTATAACTTAAAGACTTTTCCCTTGGGGCTGTGGGCGGCTAATGTTATATCCAAAGGCATAGTTATTGGGCTTTTCAATTCTATCTCAAAATTTTGATCGGATGATTTTTGGAAAAAAGGGGCGGTAAAGGGGCCCTTCAATCTTTTTGTTTACTTAAAATGGCATAAGAACTTTAAGTTTCCGTTTGAATGAGCCCTCTCACTATATTCTAGGACCACTGGGTCAATAAGCTCAACCCTGGAAAAAAAAACCGCATCCGTTCTTTTAATTGTGACAAAAACCACAAAATCCACATTTCTGCAGATAGCAGCTTGAAAGCTCTACAGTAGGGTTTTCTGATACATTTAATCCGATGATATAATTTTCATTAAGATTCTATTACTTTTAGGGGATGTTTCTCCATTTTTTCGAAAATCGTGCAAATTTCACAGGCTTGTAGCCTTTAATGGGTAAGACTAAACTTAATGAAACTTATATATTTGAAATCAGCATAATAAGCCGATTCTTTTGATATATCGATTGGCATTAAAATTTCAGTTTTTAGAGTTTCAGTTAGTATTGAGCAGGGTCGCTCCTTACTTACAGTTAGTTATCACGAACTGTTTGATAAAGATAACAAAACAAGTTCGTAAAGAGAATAATTTATCAGCCAGTATATGTCTAGAATATCAGGTGAATATACAATCAGTAAATAGCCAAAACTTACTTTCAACAACAAAAACTTATTATGTGTCATAAAAAGCGTGAAGCTACTATTGTGCCTTCAATTTTTTTGAAATTCGCAGTCACGGGAAATGGCCACACGTTTATCTTATCCTACAAGGAAAGTCTTGTACTTAAAAAAAAAGAAAAAAAAGTAAAGCGCACAGTTTCGGCAGTGAATTTCCATTTTTTTTTTCTTTATTTGTCGGAAAAGTGACAGAAGAAATTTCCCATAACAAAATAGAACTAGATTTCATTATTTTCTTTAACACAAAAACATTCTAGAACACTTTATAATAAAAGATCAAGGAAAAAAGCTTTGTTATCTACTGGAGGATATTATACTTGGGAGGAAAAGGAATTCCCTCGTCAAACGTAGGCAATTTAGCACTTTATTCCCACACAGCAAACCTTTTCCGCATGAAAACAACAAACATATGTTCTATCAACAATCTTGATCAATATCTCAAGGAAATCACGCCACTACTTTAAAAATGGAACATACATATCATGGGAAAAGGGAGTAATAGGGAAAATAAAAATGTTCAGGAACCTCAGAAAATGTAACGAGTTAAAATCTTTAAGCACAAATCTCAGAATTGGTAGTAGATTCAAAATTTGGAAGAATTGTTGCAGTTTCAATACACAAAATAATAAATATTCTCCAAAGAAAAGCTCATTGTGAAATCATAAGCAGCTACTGACATGACGAATGAACAATAATAAGGAGAGTAGGTCAAGGTATGTCCTTGTGAGCCAAAACGTTGTTTTAGGGGGGGGGAGGGCTCTTCGAAACAGATATACATGGTTCGTTTAAGAGAATTTTGAACACATAAGGCACGAATTGGAACACCGGGTAGGTATAGTAGGGCAAAAAAAACTGAGTGGCTTAGTGTATAAAACCTAACCTAGCCACTTTAATACAGGGTATTTTAGGGGAGGGACAGAGGGACACATGCCCCGGGCCCAAAATTTCAGGGGGGGGAGCAAAATTTCAACTAAATAATCTAACGTTGATGATAATCTTGTAATTTTTGAAATTTTATTTTTATTGAAATAAAGTACAGGGTGCAGATAATAAATGAAAATAATGAATAAATAATTAATTTGTAAGTAAAAGTAAATTAATTAGTAACTAATTAAAAAAAGAAAATTAAAATAATTAAATAATTTAGATAATAAATTAAAACATAATTCAGAATAAACTGTTAAATTATTAATAATTAATTAATAAAATTGTTAATAAATAATATTTTGTTAAAATTTGGGCTGAAAATTTGTTGGAAGACGGATGGGGTACTAATCAAGATTTTGCACCGGGTACAAGAGAGGCCAGAACCGTCACTGCATTTTAACCTTCTTTCATCATAACCCTAGAAATTTTTAAGACCAACATTTTTCGTACGGCCCATTGTTTGATATACGCTCAGCCAAACGAATTAGTAGGCTAAAACTACACTCCGACAATTCCTCTGGAAATCATCTAGCAGTTCGGCACCGCCGTTTCGGAGAGCCAACTTTTCGCAGCCGTACTTGACCGCTGTCATTACCGTGGCCTCCAATATTCAAGTCTTACCGAATAGCTGGCCAAATCTTAATTCGAAAACTTATCTTCCTTTCTTCCATACTATTTACAGCTGCAAAGATTACTCGCACTTTGACTTCTCTATTTTTATGGTATGGGAAGTCATTCACTTGGTCAATTTTCTCGTTACGTTATATCAGAAGACAGCCCGAATTATCCAGCCAAAAAAAGAGACAAACTTAAGATATATAAATCAGAGAAATAATTTTTTTGGACGGTCTCCCATGATGTATCAATGCTTTTTTTTTGTTGCAAGACGTGAGAGGGAAATTGACAAAGCTTAGTAAGGGGGAGAATGAAAAGTTAACAATGCATGAAAGTGTCAGAAGTGAGAAACATTAAGATATAAGATCGTTCCAATGATACGCCCATTTCAATGTTTAGACATGCGACAGAAAGCTGGAAAAGTTTTGTCCCTCTGGAAACAACTTTCAAAGTGAGTAAGGAAAGGAATAGACACTAAGATATCACTTTTTACTGACACTGAATTGGTCGAGTTATCTATGGGAGGGGGAGGGACTCTAGGGAACTAAATATAATGTGAGTCTTAATTGTTAAACAAAACTTTTCCACTGATTTCTTGCTATTTACTGTAAACCAACATTATAGATAGGCTATACGATAGGCAACATTATAGGCTATAGGGGGGGGGCAAATAACGCCCCTATAGCCTTACTATAATTTACAATCTCTCCAATATTCACAGGGTAGTTCTAGAACTCAAATTAATACCAGATCACTGTTCTTATCCGATTTGGCTTTCGTTTTCCTATCCCATTTGAAAATTGTTTCCTAGCAAAACAAGAATGATCACATATTAGGATACTCAAGGGGATAATAATGAATGAATGTTTACCGTAACAAATCTAAAACTCTCATAATTAATAGGAGGCGTTTATATATACTTTACTCGGAATAAGAACGATGATAAATAACAAATTACCATAAATAACACCGAGTAAGAGAGAAAGAAAAAACCTTGGGTTTGAATAGCGACATTAAAATTCCAAACTTCTATATATTAAAACTGAGAAAGAACTGTTTCACTCCCCTCTCCTACATACACAAAAGAATTTTCCATTATTCCCATATTTTTCACTCTGTGGAAAAATGACTACAAGGGAAGTTATATATATATATATATATATATATATATATATATATATATATATATATATATATATATATATATATATCTATATATATATATATATATATATATATATATATATATATATATATATATATATATATATATATATACATATACATATATATATATATATATATATATATATATATATATATATATATATATATATATATATATATATATAAACTTCCCTTGTAGTCATTTTTATATATATATATATATATATATATATATATATATATATATATATATATATATATATATATATATATATATATATATATATATGCACAGTACATATATCTAAATTGCAAACACGCCTTTTGATAAACAAGATGTTCATAGTGTTTTTGATTTAGTTTAACATGCCCCTCGATATTCCCCGAAGTTAACCTTAACCCCCTTAGCATTTCTGATCATACACAGAATAAAAGATTCCTCCTTCTTCTAAGGATAAATCCTGCACATAAAGGAGGACGAATTACATAATTTACAATCATTGCCCTGGCAGCTGTGAAGTGTGGGGGACATAAAGCTATTAAAAAAAGCTTTACATAGCTAAACACATAAAGCTAAAAAAAAACTATTACAAACGTAAAGCGTTTGCCAAGCCCAAGAAGCTTTGCTTGTAACGAGCCATTACAAGCAAAACTAACTGATTCTGCATATACAAAATGTGTTAATTTTAAAGTTTCTCATCAATCTTATTGATCAATGAAAAATATGCATACTCTTAGAAACAGGAATTAAATTCCCAAAAACCGGTGCAATCTTGATAAAATTATGTAACAAAATTTACCATGTACGAGAGCCATACATTCCCTCCATTTCCTTGACACACATATCAACCCATTCCCATGAAAGCCCCATCCCTCCATTCCCGTGACAACCCTATCCCGTCATTCCCACGACAGCCAGCAGGTGCATGTTACGTCATAGAGAATGTTTTCTAAGAAACGCAGGTGCATATTACGTAATAAGCTTTGTTTGTTACATAATAAGGTTTGGTTGTTACGAAATAGCTATTGTTTCCTTTTCAGAGTGATATAATCTTACGTGACATAGTAGATTTAATGGGAATGACGCAATCTTACGTGACATGCTAGACTTCAGGGGCCCGCGAGGAATCCCCGCTTGAAACTGAGGAGAGCACTCGCGTGACAATTAAGAAATAACGGTGCAGAAGTGGGTGTTACGCAATGGCAGGACACATATGAGATGTTGCGTAAAGACAGCGCACACGTTGGCTGTTACGTAGTGACGGTACAAAGGTGGATGTTGCGTAATGGCGGCACACACGTGATGTTAAGTAATGGTAGCGCACACGTAGGGTGTTACATAATGATGGTGAACACATGGGTGTTGCAAAATACTTTTAAGATATTTTTTTCTTCAGGATTACTTTATTTTTCAAGGCGTTTTCTTCAGGATTTCATTTATTTCAAGGTATTTTTTCTTTCAACGCGTTTTTGACAGGGCACCTTCATTAACTAAAGATTTTTTGTCCACGTAAAGATTCGAAAGGAATTCCCCCTTAATGGAAGGTAGCTCAAACTAGTTGGACTATGAAACTTTCTAATATTTTGATCCAGGTAATATATTCTACATGATAGCCTATTAAATGCATAGATAAATCCCTGTCTCACATGCTAGAATGATTAAGCTATTGATTGCGTGCCCCATATGGCTAAAGTATTCGACACAGGTTAGAAAATCGATTATTGGAATTTGGTTAAGTTTGAAGTACACCTGCTTAATAAGTAATACTTTAGAGGATGTTATCAGATAATTTTGAGGGTTGTTCTTAGTTCATTTTTACTAATAGTCTTTTTTACAGATATGACATTTTTCGGGCATTTTTCTGCAAAAACATTCGTGTACACTAGAATTTACTATTTAAACTTAATGAGAAATCCCCATAAGCGTTTCTTCTGACGACACCTAGCGATTGAGGCCAGCGTGCCACAATGTAACAGCCCTCTGATGACACCTTTCTGGTGCATATTATCACATCGAAGGGTATTTCAAGCTTTTTCACTCAAAATAAATTTATAAACTAAAAAATAAACATTGTTTTTAACTGAACAGCGGAAATTTGCCATTTCATTACTAAACTGCAATGTTCCATGACCATTCCAAGCCCGTGATACTCAATGCCTGGCACACAGCACCCTTTAGCAAGCATTAACATACATAAGAAAATCGGGCATTTTCCAGCCAAAATATTCGTTTAAACTAGAATCCATCGCTTAAACTTAATGAAAAAATCCTCACTAGCGATGACTTTTAGTAATAGGCCAGCATGGCACTATGTATCACACATATAACATTTTTTGGGCATTTTCCTGCAAAAATATTCGTTTAAATTAGAATCGATCGTTCAAACTTAATGAAAAATCCCCACTAGCGTTTCTTCTGATGACTCCTAGCAATTTAGGCCAGCGTAGCACAACGTACCAACCCCAATGACACTCTTCTGGCGCACATTATTACACCTAAGGGGTTTTCAACCTTTTTTCCACAAAAGTATGTTTATCAAACAGTTCGTGGTAACGAACTGTAGTAAGGAGCGACCCGGCTCAATAGTAACCAAAACTCTAAAAAATGGAATTTTGATACCAATAGCTATATCAAAAGAATCGCATTTTAATGCTGGTTTCAAATATATAAGTTTCATCAAGTTTAGTCTTACCCATCAAAAGTTACGAGCCTGAGAAAATTTGCGTTATTTTAGAAAATAGGGGGAAACACCCCCTAAAAGTCATAGAATCTTAACGAAAATCACACCATCAGATTCAGCGTATCAGAGAAACCTAATGTAGAAGTTTCGAGCCCCATCTACAAAAATGTGGAATTTTGCATTTTTTGCCAGAAGGCAGATCACGGATGCGTGTTTATTTGTTTTTTTATTTTTTTTTTTTTTCCCAGGGGTGATCGTATCGACCCAGTTGTCCTAGAATGTTGCAAGAGGGCTCATTCTAACGGATATGAAAAGTTCTAGTGCCCTTTTAAGTGACCAAAAAAATTGGAGGGCACCTAGGCCCCCTCCCACGCTAATTATTTTCCCAAAGTCAACGGATCAAAATTCTGAGATAGCCATTTCATTCAGCGTAGTCGAAAAACCTTATAACTATGTCTTTGGGGACAACTTACTCCCCCACAGTCCCCGTGAGAGGGGGAACAAGTTACAAACTTTGACCTGTGCTTACATATAGTAATGGCTATTGGGAAGTATACAGGCGTTTTCAGAAGGATTTTTTTGGTTGGGGGGAGGGGTTGAGAAGAGGGGGATATGCTGGGGGAACTTTCCATCGAGAATTTGTCATGGGAAAAGAAAACTTCCATGAAGGGAGAGCAGGATTTACTAGCATTATTTAAAAAATAAAATAAAAAATAAATGTGAAAAAGCTTTTTCAGCTTGAAGTAAGGAACAGCAATAAAACTTAAAACAAACAGAAATTATTACCCATATAAGGGGCTCACCTTCTTATGATACCTAGCTCTTTACGCTAAAGTATTTTTAGTAATTTCAACTATTTATTCTACGGCTTTTGTGATTCAGGGGTCATTCTTAATGAATTGGGATAAAATTTAAGCTTTAGTGTGAAGAGCGAGGTACTGACGATGGGGCGAATCCCCTCATATATGTAATAAAAACATGAGAATACAAAAGTTCTTTACGTAAACTAATTTATAAGCTACGTAAATCTTTTACCAATAAAAAGATTCGTAAAAAATTAAAAGTTCTAGTTGCCTTTTTAATTAACCAAAAAATCGGAGGGCAACTAGGCTTCGCCCCCGCTCTTTTTTTCTCAAAATCATTCGATCAAAATTATGAGAAAGCCATTTAGCCCCCCCCCCCAAAAAAAAATATTCAAATTTCGTTTTGATTATTCCTCTGCGGAGAGCCAAAATCAAAACATGCATTGATTCAAAAACGTTCAGAAATTAAATACAAAAAAACAAGTTTTTTCAACTGAAAGTAAGGAGTGACATCAAAACTTAAAACGCACAGAAATTACTTCGTATATGAAAGAGGCTGCTTCCTCATCAACGCCCCGCTCTTTACGCTAAAGTTTGACTCTTTCTCTCAATTCTTCTTTCTAAAACAGTAAAAAACTTTAGCGTAAAGAGCGGGGCGTTGATGAGGAAGCAGCCTCTTTCATATACGAAGTAATTTCTGTGCGTTTTAAGTTTTGATGTCACTCCTTACTTTCAGTTGAAAAAACTTGTTTTTTTGTATTTAATAAACTAAAAAACACCATTATTTCAATTTCAACCGCGGTAACTTGTCCTTCCATTGTTAGGTTGCGATGTTCCATGACAATTCAAAGCCTGTGATATTCAATGGCTGACAAACAACACTCTCTAGCAAGCATTACCACAAATATGACATTTATTGATATTTACAGTATTATGATATACATGACAAATATGATAAATATGATATTTGATAAATGTGAATATGACAAATATGATATTTATAGTATTTTCCTGCAAAAATATTCGTTTACACTAGAGTTGATCATTCAAAATTTATGAAAAAAAACCATTAAGGTTTTTTCCGATGATTCCTATCAATTGAGGCCAGCGTGGCACAATGTACCAGCCCCGATGATACCCTTCTGGCACAAATTATCACACCTAAAGATTTTCCGTTTTTTCTCACAAAAATAAATTTATAAACTAAAAAATGACTATAGCCTTTATCTGAAGAGCAGAAACTTGCCATTTCATGACTAGATTGCGATGTTCCATGGCATTTCCCGGCCTGTGACATTCAATGGCTGACAAACGACACCCTCTAGCAAGCAATAAAATATTCGTTTACACTAGTATCGATGAATAAAACTTAATGAAAAAAAACGTTTAAGGTTTCTTCTGATGACTCCTGGCCATTGAGGGCAGCGTCGCACAATGTACCAGCCCCGGTGACAGCCTTCTAGTGCAAATTAACACACATAAGGGTTTTCAACCTTTTCTCCTCAAAATAAATAAACTAAAAAATGGCCATTGTTTTAATTTGAACTTGTGGCGTGTTGACTTTTGCTCGTGAAACTTGTTGCATGTTGGTTTTTCTCGTCCTGAAACTTCTACATTAGTTTTTCTGTTTGTGAAACTTGTAAATTGATTTTTTTCTTCGTGAAACTTGTACATCGATTTTTCTGATTATGAAACTGATTTTATTCATGGTTGGGAACTTGATGGGTGCTGACTTTTGTTCCTGGAACTTCTTGCGTACATTTGTACAATGATTTTTCTCCTTGAGCAATGGATTTTGTTTATGGAACTTCTTGCGTGCTCATTTCTTTGTTCGTTAAACTTGTTGCATATTGATTTTTCTCTTCTTGAAACTTGTAGACTGATTCTTCTCATTGTGAATCTGACTTTGTTCATGGAACTTGTTCCATGAACAAAATCAGTTTCATGAGGAGAAACATCAATTTACAAGTCTCACGAAGAGAGACATACACATGCAAGAAATTTCACGAACAAAAATCAGCATACAACATTGCCATGAGCAAAAAATCAACACGCAACAAGCTCCATGAAGAAAATAAGTTTCACGAGAAGAAAAATCAATGCACAAGTTTTACGAAGAGAAAAATCATCATGCAACAAGTTTCAAGAATAAAAATCAGCACACCACAAGTTCCAAGAAGAAAAATCAGCACGCAGTGAGTTCCATGAACAAAATCAGTATTGTGAGGAGAAAAACCAATTTACAAGTTTCACGAAACAAAAATCAGCACGCAACAAGTCCCACGAAACAAAATCACCAAGCAACAAGTTCCATGAAAAAAAAAATCAGTTTCACGAGCAGGAAAATCAATATACAAGTGCGAAGAAAAATCAATGTACACGTTTCAAGAAGAGAAAAATCAACATGCAACAAGTTTCACCAACACAAATCAGCACGCAACAAGTTAAAAAAACAACGGTCATTTTTTAGTCTGTAAATGTATTTTTTAGGGAAAAAGGTTGAAAAGTCCTTAGGTGTGTGATAATGTGCACTAGAAGGATATCGTCAAGGCTGGTACATCGTGCAACGCTTGCCTCAATTGCAAGGAGTCATCAGAAGAAACTATAGATTCTAGTATAAACAAATGTTTTTGCTGAAAAATGCTAAAAAAAATGTCATATGTTTAATAATACAGGGTGCCGTGTGTCAGCCATTGAGTATCAAAGGCTGAGAATTGACTTGGAACATCGCAATCTAGCAATGAAATTGCAAGTTTCCGCTGTTCAAATAAACAAAATGGTCAATTTTTTAGTTTAAAATTAATTTTTGTATAAAAAAGATTGAAAAACACTTTAGGTGCAATGTGCTCCAGATGGGTGTCACCGGGGCTGGTACATTGTGTCATGCTGGTTTCAATTGCTAGGAGTCATCAGATGATACATTAACGTGAATTTTTCATCATGTTTAAACGACCAATTCTAGTGTAAACGAATATTTTTGCCAGAAAATGCTAAAAAAAATGTCACATGTGTGATAATGCTTCCTAGAGGGTGTTGTTTGTCAGCCATTGAGTGTCACAGGCTTGGAATTGACATGAAACATCGCAATCTAGCAACCAAATGGCAAGTTTCCGCTTTGCAAATAAAGAAAATGGTGATTTTTTAGTTTATAAATTTATTTTTTGAGGGAAAAGGTTGAAAACCCTTGGGTGTGATAATGTGCGCCAGAAGGTGTTATCTTGGGCTAATACATCGTGCCACCCTGACGTCAATTACTAGGAGTTGCCAGAAGAAACGCTAATGGAGATTTTGTTCATTAAGTTTAAACGATCCTAGTGTAAACGAATAAATTTTACAGGATAATGCCCAAGAAATGTCATATATGTGAAAAAGACTATTAAAAAAAATGTGCTAAGAACAACCCAAAATATTATCTAATAACATCCCCAAAAGAATTAATTACCAAGCTGGTGTATTTCAAATGTAACCAAATTCTGGTAATCGATTTTCCACCCTTGCATGTCAATTATTGTAGCGATATGGGAGACGCAATTAATAGCTTAACCAATCTAATATGTGAGACAGAGATTTCTCCATGAGTTGAACAGGCTATCATGTAGATTGTATTAGTCGAAAATATTATAAAGGGTTTCATAGTACAACTGGTTAGCGCTCCATTCCGTTGAGGGGGATTCATTTCGAATCCTAATCTGGACAAAAATTTTTTAGTTATTAAAGGCTCCATGAGAAAAACGCCATAAAAGAAAAAAAACACCTTGAGAGAAATGAAATCCTGAAGAAAAAAACACTTTGAAATATTTTAAAGTATTATGTAACGCCCATTTGCGCATCATCATTACGTGAAACCCCACGTTTGCGCTGCCATTATGTAACATCCAATGTACACTCTGTCGTTACGTAAAACCAATGTGTGCGCAGCCATTACCTAACACCCATGTGTGCACCGTATTTACGTAATACCCACACGTGCACTTTCATCACGTAACACTCACGTGTGTGCCCTCTCAGTAACAAGCGGGGATTCCTCGCGGGCCCCTGAAGTCTAGCATGTCACGCGAGATTGTCACATAAGACTTCATAGCCCTCAGAAGTAAGCAATACCCTATTACGCAACAACCAAACCCTATTAGGTCACAAGCAAAGCCTATGACGTAACATGCACCTGTGTCTCTTAGAAAACATTCTGTACGACGTAACATGCACCTGCTGGCTGTCGTGGAAATGACAGGATAGGGCTGTCACGGGAATGGAGGGATAGGGCTGTCATGGAAATGGAGGGATAGGGCTGTCACGGAAATGGATGGGTATGCATGTCATGGGAATTGGAGGGATATATGTGTCATGGGAATGGAGGGATATATGTGTCACGAAAAGCAGAGGGGCATCACTACTGTCCTTATAAACACAATGGATATTCAAACGATCACGGATTTAACCTCTGATCGTATTCAATATATATACATATATATATATATATATATATATATATATATATATATATATATATATATATATATATATATATATATATATATATATATATATATATATATATATATATATTGCTTATAAATAATTATAGTTTTGTTAAAACCCGCTCATACAAAAAAAGAGAAAAGCGGAGTAATACAACAGAAGAAAAGGAAAAACAATAACACTCAGCATGATAGAACAAAATTAAGTAGTAACTTCTTCGTTCGCACTCGTAGATCAGATGGAGAGGCAAAAACTCGAACAATATTTCCAAGACCTTTCTTCTGCACTTGTTCCAGCAGACGGCACAACGACAATGGGATCAACTGAATTTTGAGATCTTAGAATGAAAGTGTTTCTCTCATAGAGCGGATATCGAAGCAAAATCTTGAGGTATTTGCAGTATACTGACCGGAGTTTTAGTCTGTCAGTTTGCGTGAACCAGGTCCATAGCGGTGATGCATAAAACAGATGAAGGAGAGCAACCGCTGCGTAAAGCTTAGCAAGAATCTTCCTGTTCAAGCTAAATTTCAGAGAGACAAGCTTCCCGTAACTTGAACTAATGCTCTTCGTAATTTTCTCAATTATTAGTAAACGAGAACTTCTGACATCATGACCGTAATGTATTCCCAGATTCTTTATGGTATTTCCAGCGAAAATTTCCATTTGTTCAACCATCACGTATGTAGGGCCACTGCTTTGCTGCTTGCTTGCCGAGGGACAAAATTCCACAAACTCTGTCTTCCGTGCGTTGATCCTCAGACCGATACCTTTTTAACCAGTTATCAGACGATCAATATTTCTTGTAGAGAGGTAAGGTTGCAGCTTCAGTAGGACGTCAGCATACGAAAGCAGGCTGAGGTGGCATAGATAAGTACTGAATCTCCAGTAACGTGTTCTGTTATTCTGGATGTCATTAAGTATTAAACAGGATGGGGCATAATACAGATGCTTGTCGAAGACCTCGAACAAATCTAATCGGTCTGCTCAGGTGATCCCCTATCAGTCTAACTTTCACTAAACTGGCCAAATACCAGAAAGGTAAAAGTGCCACGACATGAGCATTCACACCATACTTGATTAATTTCAGGAGCACCTGAGACTGCACTACTGAATTGAATGCAGCTAAGATGTCTACGCTGCACGTAAAGAGGGAGGATCCCATTCTGTGGGCTTTGTCAATAGCTTTCTTTAAAAGCCTGTGTACAAACACGTAACTCAGGTTTCGGCGGAATCCGAACTGAAGATAATCCAATTCACAAAAAAAAATGTGAAGTTGATAGTTTAATCTATATAATTATGTTTGATTTCGAAGCGCAAGCAAACTAAGTGAGCTCTTTCATTCGAAGCATTACTGCCCAACAGTAAAATCCTGATTGGAAGTCATATCTGAGGGGTGTTAGCCCCCTTTCCCGCATTTAGAGTAACCCCAAGAATGCTATTAAAACGAACTGAAACAGAAACTGAAAAAAGGTTACTTCAAATCAAGTAAAGGCCGACATGAAAACTAAAAATAAAAATTATGTATATTACAGAGGCTGCGCCCTCCTTAACCTCCCCCTCTGTAGACTAAAGTTGGATTTTTTGCCCTCTCTCTTTAAGATCAACTGTTCAAACACAATGACCGTTGAACTGGAACAAGAAGTTCTTTTTAAGCACTATAAAAGCTAGTGTGAAGGGCAGAGAGGTTATAAATAAGGCCAATGCAAGCACACTGTATAAGTCTTAAGATTTTTTTTTTTTCTTATATTAGAACCATGCCTGATTTTCGCCTTGCTTCATTGATTAGAGAAAACTTATATACTTATAAGTGTCCCTTCGATTTTCAAGTCAAAAACATTGCGTGTCCTAACAGTTATAATTGCTATCATGTTACTTCTAATTGATTGCCCGAAACTTGGATTAAGGATTTCATATTTTGATTACTAAATTGCAAACATTCCCGCACTAGATGGGCTCTCTCTGTTTTGTCAAAACCACCCTGACTAATAACCCCTCATAGCTTGTATAGACCCTTCGTCTTTTATTCTCTCTGTTGTATTACCTAGAAAGATGTTTACACAGACTACATTATTGATTTGAAACAAAAGAGGATTTTCATTTTGTCTCCAATATTACATAGAAAAGAAGAGCAAAAAAACTACTATATGCATGGCTCTAAGGTTAATGTAAAAAAGGGGAGATTGAAAAGAGGTAGATACAAATAATGATTTTAAAATGTCAGGGAAAAGGAAATTATTGAAATTTTAAGGTTAGTTGTTTATGAATTTGGATCAGACAGCAGATTCTTAATTAAGATTCAATCCCCGAAATGCGTCTTTGCATTCATCGTTGCAACCGAGAAACTGGTCGCTTCTGACTGAGACGGGTACAAAAAACCGGCTTATGGTTCTACATGTCATCTTTTGCTCTTTCTTGATCGCAATATAGAAATATTTTTAACAAAGGCTTATTTATAATCATTGCTAGCTTCATTATGTTCATTCCCAAATACTCTTAAAAAATCTAATCAAACAGTTCGTGGTAACGAACTGCAGTAAGGAGCGACCCGGCTCAATAGTGACCAAAACTCTAAAAAATGGAATTTTTATGACAATAGTTACAAAAAAAAGAATCGCATTTTAATGCTGATTTGAAATATATAAATGTCATCAAGATTAGTCTTACCCGTCAAAAGTTACGAGGCTGAGAAAACTTGCCTCATTTTAGAAAATAGGGGGAAATACCCCCTAAAAGTCATACGATCTTAAAGAAAATCACACCATCAGATTCAGCGTATCAGAGAACCTTGTTGTAGAAGTTTCAAGCCCTTATCGACAAAAATGTGGAATTTCGCATTTTTTGCCAGAAGACAAATCACGGATGCGTGTTTATTTGTTTATTTGTTTTTTTTTTCCCAGGGGTTATCGTATCGACTCGTGGTCCTAGAATGTCGCGAAAGGGCTCATTCTAACGGAAATTAAAAGTCCTAGTGCCCTTTTTAAGTGTCCAAAAAATTGGAGGGCACCTAGGCCCCCTCCCACGCTCATTTTTTCCCCAAAGTCACTGGATCAAAATTCTGAGATAGCCATTTTATTTACCATAGTCGAAAAACCTAATAACTATGTCTTTGGGGACGACTTACTCCCCCGCAGTCCCCGTGAGAGAGGCTGCAAGTTACAAATTTTGACCTGTGTTTACATATAGTAATGGTTACTGGGAAGTGTACAGACGTTTTCAGGGGGATTTTTTTGGTTGGGGGAGAGTTGGGGGGGGGGGGGTTTACGTGGGAGGATCTTTCCATGGAGGAATTTATCATGGGGGTAGAGACTTTCAATGGAGGGGGCGTAGGATTTTCTAGCATTATTTAAAAAAACAATGAAAAAAAAATATGAAAAGTTGTTTCTACTGAAAGTGAGGAGCAGCATTAATACTTAAAACGAAAAGATATTATTACGCATATGAGGGGTTTACCTCCTCGTAATACCTCGCTCTTTACGCTAAATCATTTTTAGTAATTTCAACTGTTTATTGTACGGCCTTTGTGATTCAGGGGTCATTCTTAAGGAATTGGGACAAAATTTAAGGTTTAGTGTAAAGAGCGAGGTATCGACGAGGGGTGAGCCCTCTCATATACGCAATAAAACATACGAATATAGAAGTTCGCTACGTAAGTTAATTCGTAAGTTACGTATATTTTTTACTTATGAAAACGTTAGTAAAAAATTAAAAGTTATAGTTGCCTTTTTATGTAATCAAAAAATTGGAGAGCAACTAGGCCTCCTCTCTCGCTCCTTTTTTCTCAAAATCTTCCAATTATAACTATGAAAAACCCATTTAGCCCAAAAAATTAATATGCAAATTTCGGTTTAATTATTTATGTGCGGAGAGCCAAGATAAAAAAATGCATTAATTTAAAAACGTCCAGAAATTAAACAAAAAAAGAACAAGTTTTTTTAAATGAAAGTAAGGAGCGACATTAAGACTTAAAACGAACAGAAATTACTCCGTATATGAAAGGGGCTTTTCGTCCTCAACGCCTCGCTCTTTACGCTAAAGTTTTTTAGATTTTTAAGAAGTCGAGTTAAGAGAAAGAGTCAAACTTTAGCGTAAAGAGCGAGGCGTTGAGGACGAAAAGCCCCTTTCATATATGGAGTAATTTCTGTTCGTTTTAAGTTTTAATGTCGCTCCTTACTTTCATTTAAAAACTTTTTTTTTGTTTAATTCATGAAATAAAATGGAATAGTTGTGGGCATCAAGCCATGGTTAATTGTAGAAAAAGTCAAGACATAGATAGTACAATTGAGTGAGAAGCAAACCTGGCATTCATTCCCCTCCTTTTTAGGATTGTATAAAAATGTTGTTAGTTCATTTGTTAATAGATTTGTTAATTTATTATCCGTCCATGCGTAAAACTGACGGCAAATGGGAGAAAATGACGACAAAAGAGTACAAAATATGAACAATTGAGCCCAAAACTATACCTTCTAAACACAGCAGACCTCCTTCCCGCTCGAAAAAACTCCTCGGGTCTATAAACATGCATATGTACAGTTATGGCTTACGAAAATATTATATAATACGTTTTTGGCTCTGACTGCCTGTATAAGTCAGAAAGAGGTTTGGATGCAAAAGTAGGTACAGAGCAAAGCCAAATTACGTATTTGGAATATTTTGATCAAATTAAAATAAAGCAAAGACAGAAGAGGAATCCAGAAGTCAAAACAATAAAAGCCACATTTGAGATGCTAATCTTACACCAGCCAGCTGTATAACACGACTTTAGGATTTTGTTTGCTCTGTCTTCTGTATAGCATATTAATAACAAACTTTCTCAACCATATTAACAAACAAACGTTCAAATGGGGATAAGTCCGCTTATTTAGACAGTGAAAACAGGTACAAAGGTCTAGATATTTCGATCATATACACAGCGACAGTCATCAGTAGAAATACTGAAGTATTAAAATTGAAACTAACATCTTAATACAAAACAAAATAAATAACTTTCGGGTCATTCACAAAATAATGAACTTCCGGGTTATTCACTAGATTTTTTCAAAGAGAGTTCAATGACAAAGTTCATTCAATGTCTTGATGTAGATTTTGTTCTTTAATCTTGCCTAAATGTAAAATAAACTTCCAATGAAGGTGGCACACCCTTCTGTGTCTTCGAAGTGCTAACAAAATGTTGAATTTATAGTTGCATACTTGGTTGGCCTCATTTATCCATATATACAACGTTTTTCGACGTTCGTATATATGGGGAAAAATGCGGGGAATATATGGAGTAAAGTATTTGGACAGTGTAAAGTTAGAAAACAATCCTTACTAAATAATATGCAAAATAAATGTACCTAACACATTAGGCATGCAGAATCGCTATATTTTACCCCTCCCCCCTAATATGCAAATATATAATCCAAATTTGTTTCTATAGTACGATATTTTTATCACACTTAGGTATATTTCGTTAGGATTGAGCGTCAGAAAAACATTCAAAAAATATTAGGTTGGGGTATTTCATGCAAGTACCCCTCCCTGTAGATGTTTCAAATCCTTTCTACAAAATGTGGAATTCTTTTTTTTTTTTTTTTTTTTTTTTTTTTTTTTTTTTTTTTTTTTTTTTTTTTTTTGCCAGACGAAAGATCACGGATGCAGGTTTATTTGTTTTTGCTTCTTTTTTTTCCCAGAGGTTACCGTATCCAACCAATGGCCCTAGAAGAGTGGGAGAGGGCTCATTTGAACAGAAATTAAAAGTTCTTGTGCCCTTTTTAAGTGATCAAATAATCGGAGGGCAACTAACCCCCTCTCATGCCCTTTGCATCCCCAACGAAATCTGATTGATATTTTTAGATGCCATTTAATTCAACATGGTTAAAAGGTCAATAACTATGCCTGAAATGACATGACTCCCAACAGCCCCAGGGGAAAGGGATGAAAGTTATGTAATTTGTCCAATGTAATCTTTCTTATTAGGAAATATACGGAAATTGTCTGGGGGATTCCCTTCGGAGGGGGGGGGGATTTCCCACGGGGAAATCTTCATACTCAAAGATATGAGGGACGGTTTATCCTAAAGAAAATTTCTGAAATCTTACGCCTTCTAATCCTGTTTAAATTTGTAAATGTCTCAATTCATAAATTTACTTTATCTCCCTTTAAACTCAATAATAAGTATAATCGAAGTGAGAGAGATGGTATTTGTTGAGTTGTTATTATTATTATTTGTGTGTGTGGTGGGGGGGGAGGTTATCAACGGAAGAAGATGGAACTCATTTATCCCAATCTTCATCCTTTTAAAATTTTCAAGAGCTTCAGAGGCTATGAGGGAAAAGTGCACCTTAAACAGAATCCTTCCTAGATCTTCCCCTTTTAAATTTGTATCCATTTCAGCTGATTCAATTGTTCAAGTATAATCTAACCCACTTTTCATAAAACATTGTCACAAGATCTCAAAAAGGAAGACTGATTGAGTCTTTACTATTTTCTATGAAAGGGATAGTTCCCTAAAAGGGGATTGCGCAAAAGAGAAAGCATACAAAATCCATGAGCAGCTCTGAATAATTAAAACAATCAGCTCCAAGAGCACTAGAGGAGAAAAGCTGAATTCACAACAGATCGTCAAAATGCCAATTAAAAGGGGAAAAGGACTGGGATTAAAAATTGGAATAGTTTTAAAACGAAGGGGAACTTTAACGCTAATTATTTTTTCCAAAGAAATGTTTATCAAACTATTGCTCTTATTAAAAGTCAAATTTTGTTAAAAAGTTAGGGGATAATTTTAATTAGGGTAGAATAAAAAAGAGAATTTTTATATTGTTAAAGGCCTACTCACCATGAGATTTAAATAACGCCAATATTTAGCTAGCGATAATTTGAACCAATCAGAATATTTTACAGAATTAAATGAATCAGAAAATTTGAAATATGTTATCACCTGAAATTAGCGCAAGCTCAATCATAATCAAATATCACGCTCGCAAGCGTAATCAAATATCATTGTGAATTGGCCTTAATAAGCTCGAGAAACTGTTGAAATATCATCATCCATTCTTCCTTTAATTTTAAGTTATATTAAATTACTAACTAAAAAAAAAAAATCATGTATTTCCTAGTAATTCGTAGAATATCAAGACTGAAGAGAGCACAAATAGCGACAAAATTATACACGAAACATCAAAGTAACGTGATCACAGGAACTGACAAAATTAGCGTTACAGTTGTCAACTCAAAAACTTGAAAAGCGCAGGTCATACTAGGGATTGTTTTAATTTCTTTTTACTAAATTAAGGCTTGTAAAGGAGATAAAAATTATATTCTTCAGCATTAATAAAAAAAACGGTGTACTGTAATCAGAATTAGACTTCTTGTTGAAGCAATGAAAAAGGAGAATGCTGAATGTCTAATAAACATAAGATAAATTACAAAACAAGAGGAAAAACACTGCAACACAGATATAATCAATTAGCTTGTTTCTAGCTTTCCAGAAGCCATCCAGTAGAGAATTTTGAACTTTCTTTTTAAAATCTAACTTCAACTTTAACTATTTCATATGCAAAGACTAGTAACCTACACTGAAAAAAATATACAACCAGACATAAAAAAACTTGCACCAGAAAACCCTACAGAAAAAAAGTACCCAAAGATGTAGAAAAATCAACACTAGGCCGCTGATAGTCACTAAGAATGGCAACCTGATTAAATATCTTTAAAATAATAATGTTCAATTTATACGAATAAGTATTAAAGCATAAAAATGGAATTCCTTACTTGAATAAATTCTTGAAACTGCAATAAATCCGTGGCGCCTTTCATATATTTTGATGAAATTTGTTCCTCGTTAATTTGAATTTTGGTTTTACACTTGAAGTTTTACTTCCTAACTAACTAGCACGAATAGAACTATTACCTTATTTGACAATTTAGTTTACTTTTTTTATTATTTATTTTTAATACAGACGAAAAACTGGAGTTTTAGATTTAAAACGTTTGAGTCAATTCAGGCAAATTACCAACAAAAGTTATAGAAAAAATTATGCAGATTTTCAGGATTCTGCAAGGTTACATGAACAGAAGAACTTTTTAAGAGTACAAAATAAATATTTAATGACAAAACTAAAATAATAAAATAAAAATAAAAAATTAAAAGAAGTACGTCATCATTTCTTCAGTTCTTTATGATCAAAAGTACTTTTTTTCAAAGAACATGTGCTAGTCTAAGACATTTTTTGTACTTTAAAACAGATCGCTTAATGATTTTTCTTCCTGAAAGAGTTTTTTCGATTGCAGCTCATGTTCCTTGTGAGAAGCTTAACATCATTCCATTACCAAATGGTACTACGGGAATAAATCCCACTATCCAGTTCTTCTCTTCAACAAATGTTTCAACGAATAGATTTATTTGTGCAAGCTTTTATTTTGAGTGCCTCGATCTCGATTTATCTTTCTTTCAACGACAAAAGACGGTTGCTTCAGCAGTAGTATTTTTCTATTCTCTCCAATTTTTCCTTCTTATTTCTTCCAAGTATATTTTACGAGGAGGTTGATATAAATTTATGGGGGGGGGGGGTTTAAAGATCCCTAATCATTCCTTTCAACATCCTTAAGTGTTAGCAAAACCAAAGGGCGAGAGAAACTTAAAATAAAAGAAAGATCGGCACTCTAAAGTTCTTTAATAGCAAGGTGATAATTTTTAAGCTACTAATATTTGAATTTTAAATAAAGGATAGGGTGGAACCAGCCCAAAATCTATTAATTTTGTTTTAAATGTTCCCAATTCCGTGATCTTTTCTTCTTAGAACTAATTTTCATGGATTATAATAAGGTGTAAATATAGTCAGGGATAGATAGAGTATAGGATATAGTTAGGATTATAATATAATTCCAGTCCAAAATCTACTAATTTTGTTAAAAATTTTCCCCATTTCGGTGATATTTTCTACTTAAAACTAATTTTCATGGATTGTAATAAAGTTAGGACCAGATTACTTTGCAGAGCACAGGGTAGTATTTTTTAAACATAATTAAATAAAAAAACAAGTTTTTTTAACGGAAAGTAAGGAGCGATATTAAAACTTAAAACGAACAGAAATTACTTGGTATGTGAAAGGGGTTGCTTCCTCATCAACGCCCCGCTCTTTACATTAAAGTTTGACTCTTTCTCTTAACTCTACTTTTTAAAACAGTAAAAAACTTTAGCGTAAAGAGCGGGGCGTTGATGAGGAAGCAACCCCTTTCACATACGAAGTAATTTCTTTTCGTTTTAAGTTTTAATGTCGTTCCTTACTTTCCGTTAAAAAAAAACTTGTTTTTCTTTTTTTTTATTTAATTTCTGGACGTTTTTGAACGTTTTGGCTCTCCGCAGATGCATAATTAAAACTAAATTTGCATATTTATTTATTTTTGGCTAAATGGCTTCCTCATAGTTTAGATCGAATGATTTCGAGAAAAAAGGAGTGGGGAGGAGGCCTAGTTGCCCTCTGGTTTTTTGGTTACTTAGAAAGGCAACTAGAACTTTTGATTTTTTACGAATGTTTTTATTAGTAAAAGATATACGTAACTTATAAATTAACTTACGTAAAGAACTTCTATATTCTCATGTTTTTATTACGTATATGAGAGGGTTTACCCCCTCGTCAGTACCTCGCTCTTTACACTAAAGCTTAAGTTTTGTCCCAATTTCTTAAGAATGACCCCTGAACCACAGAAGCCGTAAATAGTTGAAATTGCTAAAAATAATTTAGCATAAAGAGCGAGATATTAGGAGGAGGTGAGCCCATCATATGCGTAATAATTTCTGTTCGTTTTAAGTTTTAATTCTGCTCCTTACTTTCAGTTGAAAAAACTTTTTATATTTGTTTTTTCATTGTTTTTTTTAAATAATGCTAGAAAATCCTACGCTCCCTTCATGGAAATTTTCTTCCCCCATGATAAATTCTTCCAAGGAAAGTGTTTTTACTAATTTTACTGTTTTTACTTATGTTCTCCAGCCCGAAAGTGTTGTTTAATTTATTTATTTGTTTGTGGGTGTGGAATAATAAACTTATGAACTTATGAGGCTACCACTCCCCTCAGTACCCTGATGATTACTCTAAAGTATAGCTTTCTTACAAGAATGAATCGAATACAAGGGCTCATTTACGAGGATATTTACACAGGAAAATTGAATTTTCTAAAAATATTGAAAAAGCTGCCTTTCCCATCGAAGTCACACTCATTTTGCTGATTTTCAACTTATTATTACAATCCTTCGACGTAACACAAACATACGTAAGAAAAAAAAAAGTTGTTTTAGTCAAATGAGTTTGTCCGGAAGAGAAACAATAACTTTTTTCATGCTACCCGAAAAAATACAATATTTTAAGATTAAAAATCAAAGCTTGGAATGGTCATGCCATACCAGAAGCGTCCAGATATTCAGCTGTTTTTTTCTGACAAACGTCATTTAACATAGGGGCAATTCCTTAACTGCTATTTAAATAAGATAAGTTTACTTTTGACCGCTCACAGACATACACAAAATCAAGCGGAGCAAGGAAAAAGAAAAGAAACGAACCTAAAAATAGAAACAAAAAATTAACTTCTAAACAATAAAAACCACAGTATTAATCCAAATAACACTCGAAAATAATGATAAATGAACATTGCACCCTACATAATTCATGACATATAATGGGTCAGGGACATTTTCCAAAATAAAACTATTCTTGCAAAAAAAAAGAAAATTCAAAAATCCCAAACGAACCTTGTACTGCTTCGTTTTAGACATAAATACCAAAGTGGCAAAATATACAGCGTTGGAGCACAGCCAGAGAACAAGACGATTTAGGGAGTACGCTTACTATAACTGTCCTATAATACAGCAAGCTCGACATAGGTGACATGAAGAACTGCTACGGCGGGTTCTAAGTACAAGAGTATTGCACTTACCTGGACAATAACAAGTATCAGTAGTAATCATTTTATGATAGATGTAAGATGATGATAAATTAGACTTAATTTGGATTGCATTATGAAGGAATTATCCAGTTTTTACATCTTGGTTTTTGTCTTTTGTTTACTCGTTTGATCCTTTTGTGATTGTCTAAAGATCTAGATATTACTTTGCGCTATTTTAGATTTATTTGTGACATTAGCTGGCACATTAAGCCTGGCTCTCTATTGATAAGGCTTGTAATTTTGTTACAATCATTTTTTATTGAAGGATCTTTCCTGGTCTTCAATGTCCATGAGAGAATATAATAAAATGAATCATTTCAAAACTAACTCTTCTATATGAGAAGTTATCTTTGAATGATCCCTGCAGAACTCTCTTACTATCTTCAAATAACTTTCTAATTAATCCTGCCATGAAATATTGAGTAAAGGTTGGTCAAATATCCATATTAATGACTGATACCTAATTTCTTTCGTTACTTTTCTTCAATGAAATGTACCCACCTACTTAAATCCATGTATCTATAATAAATCTTGTTCCCACGAATAACATTTAGAGGGAGTAGGGGGAAACACTGACACCATCAAAAATTAAATAAAAAAAACCGAAAACTGGGAGAATTTACCTCAATATTTAGATTCAAGCCAAATTCAGTCTATGTTTATGAATATTTCGATAAATTAGCTTCCATAGTCACACATTATGTTTTTACTAATATCTTCCCATTTTACAAAAAAGAATTACGGTTTGTGAAAGCTAGATCCACACTCCCTCGCTGTTCATCCCAATTCTGGAAATGGCACTTTAGAATTTCGGTAACTTAAATGTCGGCAAAGACGTTACTGACTTAAAAGAACCGATATCTGAGCCCTTACTTACCTTGTTTTTGAGAAGTTCTCTAATCGACCCAGCTTGGTCTCTAAAATTTCTCAAAGAATCTTCAAGCTCCACACATCTCTTACGCCAATCAATTTCAGTTGGGCTTACTGAGTTATCACGTGCAGTTATTGTAAATCGATCATCTTCAAAGCTATTTGGTGGACCGCCACTCTAAAGCAAAGATAGTAATTTATAAAATAATAATAATATACATTCTAATTCCCAGATATAATTTTTACAATTCCGTCAATTCTCTTAAATAAATAATATCTCAATTGCCTTTTCAAAAGTCCTTAGTGAAGAGCAGCCTTGATCCCAAAACAAGACAAATTTAAAATTCATAATTGAGGGAGGGGAGTATTGAACTGGCAAACGTAAAGAGTTGTAGGAGAGCTCATCGAACACTAGTCTGAGACACAAAGTCCGTCTTTTAATGTTTAAAAATCTTAAGACGCCCTGTTTTAAATATTATTGAATCATTATGATTTTCATGGTTAAGAAAACTTAGCAACACTAATCCTATCGAATAACGCTTCTAAGACCGAGAATTCGAGGGATCGAGTAGAACCAGCAAACGCAGTAAGTTGAGGAGTATCTGTTTTTAATAAAGTAGATGCAGTGTCTGATTAGAAATATACTGAACTACGAGACTAGCCTTTTCCGGCCCTCAGATCCGAAATTTGTTCTTTAAAATGGCCCAAGATGGTATTAAACGAAAGCTTGACAGATGCTTTAAAATCACATTCACCAACATATAAAAAATGAAAATGCTTCAGTCGCTTGTTGCATGCTATCATACGTATAGCTATTCCAATGCAAGATATTCGAACATTATTCCAATGCACATATTAATTTATCAAGGACAATAAGAAAAATACTTGTCTACTACAAAAAAAAAAGATTCAAAAAGATTAAGCTGTCAATATTTCATTTGAAGGAATGACTACTGCCAACACAAGCAAACTCCTTCTCATTTAAATAGTCAGAGCGCCAGATTCTGTATCGTGCACCCACCCAAGCCGGAAGGTACAAAAATGCTGAGGACGGATCCTAGGGAAGTCGACCATGCTGAAAACGAATATCGTAGGGCGCATGTTCGCCGTTGGGGCGTTTCTGAGATATAGGCCAAAAACACCAAATTTAACCTATAACTAAGTGTGACGATTCAGGATTTTTTCGCGACTTATTGGGATGAGGAATCTGGCGTAATGTTATATCAATCGAAAGAAGAGATCTAGATCTATAAGAATATGATTTTTAAATTGAAAAAAAAAACACTTTTTTTTCTCTATTTACTGCAGTTTCAAAATAAGTGCTGTAAAATTCAACAAAAATCTCAAAGAAAAGCTAAAACCTCGGAATTTCTTCAAGGTAACACATTTTTTTTCATATTCGAAAAGAAAATGCATTCAATTCCGTACAATTTGAGCTAAAACATATAAACTATTTTTATTTTTAAAAGGTCTGCGATTTTTTTTTGTAGTGTCACTGAAATGATCACTAGCCGTATCGTGAAAAGGGACATAGGCTAATATTTTTTCTTTTCTTCAAAGGGTGGGAATACTTCAAACTTCCTAACTGTTTAAAACTTTAAACTTTTATTTAAAAGTAAAAATAGGTTTAAAAAAATGTTGACTAAAACAAGTGTTTTTTTTTTTTTTTTTTTTTTTTTTTTTTTTTTTTTTTTTTTTTTTTTTTTTTTTTTTTTTTTTTTTTTTTTTTAGAATGGACAAATATGTTTTCTGGTGTACTAAGGCGTCTGCAATTACCTTTTTGGGACCTGATTTGCCAGTAGTACGACTGAGCTATTTACTACATAAAAGAATTCTGCTTCACAAATGGATTCAGTCGGCGCATTGGAGTTGTCTTACTCGGCCTGCCCATAAAATTGGGTAATAGTAACTGATTAGGGACCTGTTGTAATTAAAAGTAAAAGGTATCAAATAAAATTTTCACAAACATTCCTCATTTTCTTCTTCCGAGAATTCAGATAGGGCAAGGTCAGACTCCCTGAATGCCCTCCTCGTTCCGCGGCAGGAGCATAAGCTGCAGCATCCTTCATTTTTGAGCAGCTACAGTCTTTCCTGCATCTTCCACTTTTGATTCTGCAGTAAGATTCCAGGCTTGATCCTTCTTTACAGTTTGAGACGACCGCATCTACTCCCCCTTCAGCCATCTTCTATCCAAGGAGAAGTGGATCTGAAATGCTCGGCCGAGCCTGTACTGATGACAAGATTATCCATGTAGCGAATATGGTTCTTCGTATGCATGGCTCGAAGGTGTTGTCAGAAGGTGGAAGTCTTTTCACAACTTGTTTCTGGCACCGAATGTAATCCCTTACACTGGCCAGTGAATTGAATCCGGCCTGTCTACCGTATTGTTTACAGTGACCAGGAGTTTTAATTGGTCGTAAAATTCTCTAAACGCGTCGACTGAAAGCTTCCCTTGTGCATCCTTGATCTGCTCCGTCACAGACACCATTTTTGAGGCAAAAGTTGAAGACACGGCGGTGTTTGAGAAAGAAGCTTTCCCGACGTCAAAGAAAAGATTCGTTGTGTCACAACCTGGCAGACAGTGCACAAACGGTAACATAATCTGCTCCTCTTTGGACAAGTGGACTCCATCCGCCGGCTCGTGTACTGGGATAATGTAAGTCGGGAACTTCAAGAAAAGTTCGCTCAGTCCTTCAGCTTGAAGCTCTTCAAAAAATGAACACAGGCTACTGCCACGTCTGTGTCGTTAGCATCCACAACGATGCTACGAGGCTACAGGCGTAACGGCTAGCGTACTTGACAAGTGTCATAAGGCGTTGGTCAGCCTCTTCGTGGCTGGAGGTCAAGCATTCCTCGTAGTAACAGTGTTCTGGTAAAGTTGGACAGCAGCCACGCTTGACCAGAGACACTTTGAATCTCTCCTTGAACCCACCTGAGAGAAATATGTTGAGTGCGTTCGGAAGCTGATCACTCATCTGCTCCCAGGTTTCATACAAAATTTCGAGGAGCCGGCTTTTAGACGCTGAGCTTGCAAGTACGGCATCCCATTCTTCAATTGTGCTAAGAGTGGAAATCTGGAGGTTTTTCCCTTTCCCTCGTCGGAGTCTACATGCTGATTTCAAGGAGATCAACTCTCCGGTGTCCGTGAGCTTCCCAAACAGCCCGTTGTACCGATGTGCGACAATGTGGACTTCAGGAATACCCACTGGAAGATAATTCAGCAATGATAGAAGCAATCTTTCCGCGAAGGATTTGACTGTTTCAAACCTGGCAGGCCGATATGACCTTATCTTGGACATTAGGTCAATGATATGTAGTGTAGCTGATGTTGTTTCTTTGGATTTCACAGTGGCCAGCCAAGATGAAAGTCTTCCTTTTTTTTTCTTAGCCAGTTCAAAAGCACAGCTTTGTTCCCCGTCCTCATTTTTCAGCCAGAGGATGTCTTGGTTGATTGTTGCGGCAGATGTTCAAAAATGGATGGAGGGAAAAGAAGAATCTCTTTTGTGGAGATCTTTGCAACGGCTTTCTCCTTTTCTTCATAGCTCAACTGAGCAGTAATGATTCTCTTCAAGGCTGTTACTTCAGAGCTCAGGAGATCGGTTTTAGGGACACCATTCACTTTCTGAGTTTTTGAAGTTCGGAAAGTTCGGAGTACAACCTTTTTCACATCGTCTTTCCTGTTGCACAGAAAGTCCTCAACCACCTCTTTTCCTTTTGTGGCTATGCAAGTAATATCAGAAACAATCTTCTCATCGTCCACGACTTCTGGCGTCACAATATTCACTAGGTCGAAGTCCACTCTGCTGAACGGATTGCCACATGTGGTGAAAATGTCTCGAACTCTATCTCGTGAAAGTTGTAATCGCGTCGTCGTCAACTTATTGTCTTCGTGATATTTCAGTGTCTCTGTGGATACGTTGACTACTTGCAGGAAACCATTGCTGATGGCAGCGAAAATCGGTAAGGTAAGAATCCAAGCTTCAGTCTGTCTCTCATCCATTTGTTCTCCTATTATTCCGGCCGTCGTCTTTGCATCCTTGTTCACTGTACATTCCAGTATCTGATTGGAACAGGTGGCTGTAAACCTGGTGTGTGTTCTCTTCACTGTGGAACATATATGTACTGTATACATCTTGTATACTGAGGATGGTCAGCCACCACAAAGTATGGCAACATCCGAGCAGTTGCTGTCAAATGAGACTCCCAGTCACAGTCACGTTCAGCATGATTGAATTGCATCGCTATTTCAAGTATTTCCAAGAACTACCACCAGAAAGCAAACGTGGGTGACGCATTTCGAAGAGTTTCGAAGGGATTCATTATGGGAGCCAAAGTGATTAAGGTATCGCTTGCCTTCTGAAGTGCAATTCGCGCGTTAGCACCGTTTGCCAATGAAGTCCTGAATAACTCAATGGCACTACTCAGCTGGTCCAGACGGGATAAGTCTTATTGTGCTTCGGAGTAATACTCTTCCAAGGACTCCCAGTAGAGGGCCAGCAAGACCTCGTACAGTATGCAGTAGGCATTGATATCTTGGTAGTAGCCTTTCCCTTGAAGTACCTTTTCGCATGTACCAGGTAGCAGCGGCTTTGCCTGCACTATAATCTCTTTGAGTCCGAAGCTGTCCATTATCTTACCAACTGCCTTGAGTTAGTTGAGAAGGAGGTGGAAGCCTCCCACCCGTAGGATTACGTTTTTGAAGTCATCCGTCACATCCGACAGCTTTACTTATCGCCGTGAACGTTCGCAGAGATTTTTCGACTGTTGCATGGTTGTTTGGTGCTTCATGAAGGAAAAGCAAGATATTAGATTAAATATTGACAAACATTTTCACTAGAACTGGAAGTTCCAATACTAAATCTGATTGATCAATGTAACATGCCTTTTATTAGTTCTTATAAATCTAAATTAGTCAGTATCACCTAGTTTCTTGGGATATTTAATTTTGTAAATTACTTTCATTAAGTCTCTTACTTCTGCAAAAAAAAAATTACACTCATTTTTCCAGCCAACTTTACAACACCAAAAGTGCTTTTAAAAATTCTATTTCTTTAAAAATTGTTTTTTGATCTTCCAAATTTGTGTCATATTCTTCATTGTCATCCATCAGCAAATCAGTATTTGCGTCAGAATCACATGTTGAATCAACCTGAAGTAACTTTTTTTTTTTATCTTGGCCTACCTGACTCACTTTTCTTTTTCATCTTCTGCTTATCAATTTCTTCTGCTTAGCTTATCAATCATCTTCCTGCTAGGTAGCAGGTTACTAAACAAAATTCATATTATCGGGTACACTCGCTAAAAAATTTGCAGACCCGCCAGATATAATAATCTAAACTTTTTTTTCTTAGCTCAATGTGTTCGGAATTAAACGGGCTTTCTTTTTTAATTTAAAAAAAAATACTTTATATTGAAAAAATTTCGAGTTTTTAGCTTTTCTGTTAGAAATTTGTTGACAAAAATCTGACTTTTTTTAAAACTGTAGTAAAAAGTGTACTATTTTTTATTTATTATTACAAACAAAAATCATATTCGTGTAGCCCCAAGTCTCTTCTTTCTATTGATGTAAGGGTACGCTGGATTCGACCAATCTTATCTGTAAAAAAAAAAATTAGAATCATCGAACCCCATTATAGGCCAAATTTGGTGTTTTTGGCCAATATCTCAGAAACGCCCCAACGGCAAGCATGCGCCCTACGATATTCGTTTTCAGCATGGTCGACTACCATGGGATCCATCCTTAATATTTTTGTACCTTCCGGCATGGGTACTAATCGAAATAAGCGAGATGTAGAATCTGGCGCTCTGACTAAAATATCAAAGCAAAAATTGCTCTTTATAACATTCGGAATTAACAATGAGATAAAATGTCGGGTTCAAATCTTGGATTCGTGTATGTTTCTTATACATTTTATTTCGAATAAAGGGCAAACTATGCTGCATCTGTGAGGAGGTTCTACGAAAAAAAGGAATTGAAGAAGAAAACTGAATCAAGCAAAAGTAAGCAAACCATATTATGTAACACCCAAAAGTAAAGAAAACCTGGCCTTTGCGGGTTTTTTAAACAGTCAAAGGAAATTCAATTTGGCGGGGGGGGGCTGAAGGTTTTCCCTGGCCCTCGCGGTTTTTTTTAGAAATTGATACATGCATCGTTTAGAAAACCCTCCCTATTACGTTATTAACACCTACATCTTTTAGAAAACATTCTTATTACGTAAAAAGGCACATTGCCCTGAGGTAGATCGTAGTTAAACTTCTTTTTCATCTTAAATCATTTAGGGTAAAAAAGAGTAGTGGCTATGGCACCCCTTAAAAGCGGAGGGGCATCGCTACTTTTGCGAAGTTGCGATTCGTAGTAAAAAACCAATTTCAATTCTAGCAAAAAAAAAGGATCGGAAGATTACTTACCACGTAGTGAATAGTTGGTTGATACCAGGCATAAGAGTCTTGGTTTGTATCATCTTCTTCATGAAGAAGGCGGTAGCTATTATGTTCTTGATTTTCCAAATGATAAGAATCATCAAGGGTTTCAGCCTCCCCTTAAAAAAGCGTCAATATTATTTGAAACTATTCTACCATTTAAAAACGGGGTCTTAAGAACGGCCCATGTACTCTAGAATTGCCAGTTTTTCAAAAAAAAAAATCCTACAAGAAATTAATGAGCAGGATTAAAACTTAACGACAAACAAGAATGCCAGTACATTTGAGGGAATGCAGCCTCCTACATCCTCTTGCTCTTTACGCTACAGCTCGTATTGTACTTTAAAGAAAACTAAACTTCAACAGTGTCATGGCACAGGTTATCCTACCCCGGATCTGGAGTGGCGCATATAAATAACACCTTTCATCAAACAATTGGCCGACTAAGATTGGTAAATAGCTGAGGTGTCATGGGAAGGTTGTCCATCGTCGTCCCCAACATCAAGTTTTCGTTCTAGAAATATTTGAGGCAAAAATCAAAATTAAGTGTAAAGATTCGGGGAGCAGAAGGAGACGACAACTTCTACTTATAAAAGGAAAGTTTCTATTTGTTATTAGTCATAATGTTAATCTACACCTTCCTTTGAAAGAACAATTAATTGATCATGGTGCTTAAATTTTACAAGTAGGGGTTTCACCTAACAAATATTGCGCCTGCAGAGTATATCCCTCTCTCCCAAAACCCTTCCACTTTTGTGCAAGAGAGCAAAAGAATGCTATCTTTCACTTTCAACCAATGTTCATCTTCAGTCAGCGACCCAGTGTTCAACTTCTGGTGCATTTGATCGCATGATGGGAATTGTACAGCCAACATATGATAAGACCTGCCCGGTCTAAACCGTGTGATTAGTTTGAAACCACATGAGCCCAGGAACCCTGGATGGCTACAGAAATTCTTGAAGCGTCAGATTTGAATCAATCGTATGTAGATTATTTAAATAGTGAGTGTGCCAAAAAACTGGAAGAATCTAAAATAATACACAATAAAGTGAACTCGATGAGAAGAAAGGCTAAAAAACAATACTTATGCAAATCAATTCGCAAAGGAACTTAAAAGGTTATTAAGGATCTACTAGAAAGAAGAAAGAGGCTCCGCCCAATTCGCACCTGATTCAAGGAGAAACAGTTAATGACGAAACGGTTATTACTAATTGAAGAAGAAGAAGAAGTTTATTATTATTCAACACAATACAATACAAAATACAATTCAAAATGGAATTACAATACACTTATTCCCCCTCGAAAGGGTTCATGGCCAGGGATACAAGGAGGATAATGATTTTCGGAGTTTTTTTTTCAGTTATTGACCAAAATGTACAGGTGGAAGGGATGATGAATTCTAATGATGGTTTCCTGGACTATGAATTTGTGGATGATAGAGGAACTAGAAGTGAAACTGAATTTCAGCCGTGTGCTAGAGACGAAATTCTTAAGGTTGTGAAAACGATCAAATCTTATTCAGCAGGAGCAGACGGTATTAATCTTAAGACTCTTAAATTAGTGATGTTTTATTTACTACCATGCCTCGTCCACATAATCAATCTTTCCCTCCAAACTGGCGTATTCTCTGATGCACTTAAAAGGGCAAAAGTCATTCCCCTTCACAAAGATGGTTCTAAGCTAGATATTGAAATTTATAGCCGCATATCACTCCTACCTCTGTCTTCAGAATTATTTGAAAAAATTGTGCATAAAAGACTTTATTATAAACTAGCTGTTTATAAACTAGGCTTTATTATAAACTAGCCCACCAACACCTAGTTGGTGGGGGCGCGTCACGCCCCCCAAGCCCCCCCCGCGCGCGTAAGTCGTTACGTGCCATATTAGTTACGCGCCATTGTAGTTGTGTCCCTGTGTCTCACCTGTGTATATATATATATATATATATATATATATATATATATATATATATATATATATATATATATATATATATATATATATATATATATATATTTTTAACTACGTAAAACTTGCGAATATACAACATTCTTGGCTGTCCCATTGTCTGTGCATATAAATAGATTGTCAGGTTTAACGACTCTTGAACATGCAACATATAATTGTTCATGGGAAAAACAATCTGTATTCAGATCTATACCTCATTATTCTAATGATTGCCCTTGAGCTTTGTTGATGGAGATTGCTAATCGAACATTCCCTGTGTCCCGGTCGCTTTCTCTTTGAATGTCCCGGTCGTCATTTATATTCCCTATGTCCCGGTGTCCCGGTCCTCATTTGTGTCCCGATGTCCCGGTCTGTAATTTCGTCAGTCGACAAACATGACGTCAGTCGACACACAAACATGACGTCACTCGACAGACACGCAGACAACTTATTTTTATATATATAGATTACGAAAACGGGGATGTTAAGTAAAACCCAGTTCGGCTGTAGGAAATGTCGCTCGACGCCGGGTGCCCTGCAATCCCTCTGTGATATTGTAAATAAATGCTTTGAACATGGTGAAATTCCTTTGACTATTTTTATTGATTTTAGAAAAGCATTTGATACAGTGGAATTGACAATTTTACTCAAACGTCTACAATCCCTTGGAGTTCCTGGCAACTATCTGAAGTGATTTGATAGGTTTTCGAGTGGTAGATATCTTCAAGTTGTATTAAATGATGTTTTTTTCCTCTCCTTTTCAAGTGAAGTACGGTGTACTCCAGGGGTCTGTTTTGGAACCACTTCTGTACCTTGTGTATGTTGATTCAATGCATTTCTACTTACCGAGTGTTTTATTACAACTTTTGCGGACGATACTGCTTTAACTGTGTCTAGTTGATTCATTGATGATTTGTTGTTGAAATGTTTGAATTTGTTGGTAAGCAGCCGAATATTGATGGAGATATTTTTTTAACGGTAGGGCTCTGTCACAGGTACATGAAGTGCGTTATTTGGGCTTCCAGCTTGATTGTAATTTGTCTTGGAGGCCCAATAATGATCTTGTCGCAGCTGAAGTTGCTAGGGGTCTTGGAATTTTGTGCACCGATTAAAGCATGTTTTAGCATTATCAGTTCCTCTATTTCTGTACCATACTACTGTTGTGCCTTACATTTCTTATGGTTATGTTCTTTGGTCTAGTAATTTTTATGCAACATTTTAAAGAGTACAGATTCTTCAAAACAAAACAGTGCGACTTCTTGGAAATTATGTAGAAAATGTGAATGATGCTGCATCGTCTTTTAAGAAATTATGAGTGCTTAAAATTGGCCAGATTCACGACCATCATGCGGCTATTTTCGCTTGTCGATGTTGGAATGATCAGTTTTTACTGATGTGATTAGGGAGAACAGTTTTACACAGGTATGCGATTAGGGAGGCAAATAATTTTGTTGTTGAGTACCGAGACATCACACGTGCAGGTTTCATAATTAGGTACTTAGCTTCGACTATTTGGAATGCTATCCCAGCTGGCATTCGGAAGGCTGAACACACTGGGTCGTTTAAAGTGAAGTTTAAGAACCATTTATTGGCAGAAGGTAGTCAATTTTTGTTTGTTTGTTAGATTTGATATTATTTACCAGTTGAGTGTTTTTGTCCCTTTTTTTAGTTTTTTGTAATTGTTTTTTGTTATTGGTTAAGGATTAAAGGGTTACAGCCGTCCATCATCAGTTTTTCGAGCCTTCCCCGAGCGGTTGTGTGTATATATAGTTTATTTTGTAATTATTATTGAAATAAATAAAAAAAAAACTTTGGACGCTTTTTACACAGGAACTCCATGGTTCAAAACCAAATGACTAACGCGGGATTTTTGCTCGATAGCATGTTGGCCATAGACTTACATTTCTAATTTGTACGATAAAATAGTAGAAATCAGCCCTTTTCTGCGTTACAAACTAAAACTGGGAGGCTATGTATATTATTTTTCGACGGTTCAAAACCGATTGGCAGTGTCACTTCAGGCTACTTTTCCTTAGACACTTCTTTGACCTCAGTCACGCCAAGATCTTATTTCCGCGTGAAGAAATTAAAGACATCGGCACTCCACTTGTACAATCTTTTTGTGACTTAAAAGGAAAACGCGACTTTCCAACTTCCATTCAAATAATTGTTCCATTTTGTCTAACCACTGAGAAAAAAAAACAAAAAACAAACAATCAAACAAACATCCTCCCAAACTTTTAAGAAAAAATCCAAATATTGTGTTTCAAACAGTTCATGGTAACGAACTGTAGTAAGGAGCGACCCGGCTCAATAGTAACCAAACTCTAAAAAATGGAATTTTGATACCAATAGCTACATCAAAAGAATCGTATTTTAATGCTGATTATAAATATATATTTGTATATAGGACCTTCAGCTTCTTAGACAAGTGGAATTTAACGGTGCAATTTTAACCGAAATTGTTACTTTTTCGGAGGTTTTCCATGGAGGTTAACTCTTTACTAGGGTTGCAGCTACTGATGCCACCATGATTAATGGCTTATAAAGGATGAAAACGAAATATTAAACAAGTTGCGAAAAATATTCTAGTTTTTTCACAAAGGGTAATTAATTTATTCAATTATCAGTAAACTAAGGTCCAGGAACAGGTCATTCATGACAGAGAAATTCCAGCATTTTAAGTACTTACGGCATAAGCCATATAATGAGCAACAATGAACCCGCTGCTGGTTTATCAAAGATGCGTCAAAAGTCAAACCTTTGGGGGCGAGGAGGGTAATCAAAATTTCCGACAGATTGATCTTTTAAACCGAGCAAAAATTGAAGCGTTGATACAATTTGGTGAATATAGATAAAATCTATAAAAATAAAATATTAGAAAATGCGGCACAATCTGTAAAATTGCAGCAAAATCAGTAAAGCGAGATAGATAAGACTGGGGTAACATCCCACCTTAATTTCGTAGAACGATTTCAGTTTTCTTAAATAGCTGCGGATTTTATCGGACACGACGTGTCTTGACCCCCCCCCCACTCCACCATACATAACAACTCAGTAGAAAGTGAATAGAAAATGTGCTTTACTAAACTTTTGCTTTCTTTCAAACCGTCCCCAACTTTCATGATAAATCTGGCTGGATAGACATCCAGTTTTTCAGACTGGGAAAAACTCACTCAGATAAATTTTTTTAATATTTCCTTACAATGCAGTTTTTTTATATAACCACTCACGCAAGCAAGCTAATGCCTTAATAATCCAAAGCCAATATCCTTTGGGAACTATTTCATGGCTGCATTCAACCACACAATGATTTCCCCAAAATCAATTTCTAAGAGAAACAAAATCCTTTTAAACCACATTCACCCATGCCTTTGATATCCTAAATACATCAAAAATTTTCAGTATCACGTCTAAATCGGGAAAGGATATTGCCTGTTGAGCTTATTTAAAGAAAGGTTTTGGTAAGATATTTCCCACTACGGTTAATTCAAGGGAAAAGGTCCCCAGCGGAAAATTAAATGACATATCGGTATATTGTAGTAGGGAAAAAAACTGTATTGTCTGGAGCGAGGGAAGCGTTCTATTCATTGAGAATAAGGGTCCCAGAGAGTCATTACTATAAAAAATAAAACGCTCTTGAAGAAGATTTGATTCTGCGTTGTTTGAGAAAAGGAGAACCAAAAAACTTTTTTCTCTCTTTTCCTTTTTTACGGTTGTTAAACAAAGCTGATCCTTTGCATTATAGCCAATTTAAATGAATAGAAAAACATTGGTGGATGGGCAAACCCCTTTTTTGCAGAGTCTGAAGGTAAAAAAAAAGGCATGAGAAGAAAACCTGCTGGGCAAAATTTCAGGATTTAGCGTGCCTTGGCAATTCATTCTTCGTCCTTTTTCGTTTTTTTTTTTTCAAAAAAGTTGGAATGGTACTTAGCAAGATTTTTGTTTGAGAGAAGAGCTTTTTCCCTCCACTTCCAGTTTTTCCTAGCACTTGACAGCAAAAATAAATCTGGAGAACACAAAATTCGTCTTGTCTTCGCTGCTTCTTTATTAGTTATCTTCCATGTCAACACAGAAAATGATTAAATAAAAAAAAACAAGCTTTTTTAACTGAAAGTAAGGAGCGATATTAAAACTTAAAACGAACAGAAATTACTCCGTATATGAAAGGGGTTGTCCCCTCCTCAACACCCCGCTCTATATACGGAGTAATTTCTGTTTGTTTCAAGTTTTAATATCGCTCCTTACGTTCAGTTAAAAAAAAACTTGTTTATTTATTTAATTTCTGAACATTTTTGAATTTAATACATGTTTTGATTTTGGCTCTCAGCACATGAACAATTAAAAAGAAATTTGCATATAATTTTTTTTTTTTTTTTTTTTTGGCTAAATGGCTTTCTAATAGTTTTGATCGAACTATTTTGAAAAAAGGAGCGGGGGAGGAGGCCTAGTTGCCCTCCAATTTTTTGTTTACTTAAAAAGGCAACTAGAACTTTTATTTTTTTTTTGCAAAATGAAGCTCTTTTGCTTAATGAAGCTCTTTACTTCTCCTTGAAAAAATTGTGTGGTGGTAAAGGTTTTTAAAATTAGTTTCTTTTCGTTTTTTATTGACATAGTTTTTTCATGGAAAAAAGAATATTGTATATCATTTCGGTATATTTTTTCTATAAGAATCCATAGAATGGATTGCTATTTGTGTGTTAGTGAAACTTTATCACCAATTTTTAAACCTGACACAAACAGAGTAACCTTTAATTTAATTTTATAGCTTCTGAAGTTGACGTCAAAAATTAAACTTAATATTATTCCCAAAATATCCTATCTATGCTCTTTGACAACCTGGACACACTTACACTCTTTTTATTTATTTAATTTGTAAGTGCAGACGTGGTAATAGTAGTATGCCCAAAAGTTTCAACTTAATACCCCCAGTCGTTCTTGATATATTGCTGAGGTGTCTTTATTGGCAACCATAAACTCAATATTTTAAAGCATAAGGGCTAATTGCATAATTTCAAGGGTAAATGGCCCCATTGGTTGTCATCCTCAAAGACACAAAATCTGGGCCTTTCAATTACTTTGAACAAAATAGCTATCTCAAAATTTTGATTGGATGTGCTTGGGGAAATGGTAGCCCTTGCCCTCCAATCTTTTGATCTATTTTAAAGTAACATTTAGTTTTAAAGCATGTTGGGCCAATCGCATTATTGTTGGGGGGTTGACATGCCTAATATCCCTAAAGACATAGTTGCTGGACCATTCTACTATGCTGAACATAATGGCCGTCCTAAAATTTTGACTGGATTTGTTTGGAAAATAAATGGGCATGAGAGAAGGACTATATGCTCTCCAATCACATATTACCCTTAAACAGGGCACCGACACTCGCGCTGTAATTGGAGTGCAAGGGGGAGGACTTCCCCCTTCATATACCAAAACGGTTTTCAAAATGGCTATCTCAAAATTTTGATTGGATGTGTTTTGGAAATGGTGGGCGTGGGAGGAGGGTTAGTTTTCCTCCAATCATTTGATTTATTTTAAAGCAAAGTTTAGTTTTAAAGCATAATGAGCTAATTGCATAATTATGGGGGGTTGACATGCGCAATATCCCTAAGGACACAGTTGCTCAACCATTCTACTATGCTGAATAGAACGGCTGTCTCAAAACTTCGACTTGATGCGTTTAGAAAATGAACGGGCATGAGAGAAGGGCTACTTGCCCTGAAATATCTTGTTACTCTTAAAAAGGGCAACATACACTCGCTATGTAATTGGAGTGCAAGGAGAGGACTTCCCCCTTCACATATCAGGTCAAAATATTTTAAACAAGTAAAAACGAAGTGAAAACGTTTTAAATGTATCTTGTTTTCAGTAAAGTGCAAATTATGGTGTGGTGATGAGATAGGTAGGGGGGTTGTCAAAAATATAATTTCCAAAACTTTCAACTACGCTGGACAAAATGGCTATCTCAAAATTTTGATCAGATGTGTTTTGGGAATTGATGGATGTGGGGGGGGGCTGGATTTTCCCCCTCCAATCACTGTTGAATAATAAACAGGGCACAGGTCCTTTACATTTCCAATCGAATGAGCCCATTTTCGAAATTTTCACGACAACAAATGGTCATCTCACAATTTCTATCAGATGCATCTCGGTATAATATGAGGTGGGGATGGTTATCCACCCTCCTTACACACTGAATCTTAAAAAGGCACTAGAACGTCTGATTACCAGTCCAATGAGCCACCTCCAAATTATATACCACCCTTTCTTTATATAGCTTATATGCCCCAGGGCACAACTTACTACCCCTGCCCTGAGGGCTGTGGAAGAGGGGGGGGGCAACCTCAAAGACATATTGTTCGGACCTTTCAATTACCAATCCAATGAGCCCCTTCTGAGGTACATATAGATGTACCTTATATTCCACAGGTCATAACTTAAAACCCTTACTCCGAAGGCTCTGGGGGGATGGGATGTCATCCTCAAAGACATAATTTCCGGACCTTTCCATTATATATAGCAAAATGACTATTTCAAAATTTTGATTAGATGTGTTTGGGGAAATGGTGGGTGAGGAAGGGGGTTTATTTGAACTATTAAAAAGGGCCCTGGCTCTTCAATTTCCAATCGAATGAGCTGTTTTAGGAGTTTTTACGGCAACAAATAGTCATCTCAAGATTTCTATCAGACACATTTTGGAAAAACACGAAGTATGGTGGGGGGGGGGGGTTTCTCCACCCTCCGATCACTCTGAATCTTAAAAAGGGCCCTAGAAGTTCTGATGCCAATCCAATGAGCTCCGGGCTTTCCAACTACATTGAACGAAAATGGCTAGCTCAAAATTTTCATTGAATGTGTTTGGGGAAATGATGAGCGTGGGAGGGGGTTTTTTGCCCTCCAATCACTTTCAATTATTAAAAAAGGGCACTGGTCCTTTCAATTTCTAATCAAAATAGCAGTTTTAGAAGTTTCTAATACAACAAATGGTCATTTCAAAATTTCTATCAAACGCATTTTGGGAAAACACGAGGTATGGGAGGGGTATCCATCCTCCTATCACTCTGAATCTTAAAAAAAGACACTAGAAGTTCTGACTACCAATCCAACGAGCCCGGGCCTTTCAACTACGTTGAACAAAATGGCTACATCAAAATTATGATTGGATGTGTTTGGGCAAATGCTGGGCGTGAGAGGGGGATTAGTTGCCCTCAAATCATGTTCTACTATTAAAAAGAGCACTAACCCTTCCAATTCCTAATTGAATGAGCTTATTTGCTAATTCTCATCGACAACAAATGGCCATGTCAAAATTTCCATCTGATGCCTTTGGAAAAATATAAGGTATATGGGAGTATCCACCCTCCAATCACTCTGAATCTTAAAAAGGGCACTAGAGCATCTGATTTCTAATAAATGAGCCCATTCCGGAGTTTTTGCGATCAACCTTTCTATATATACCTTAAATGCCCCCAGGACATAACTTTAACTTACAACCCTTGCCCTGAGGGAACTAGTGGGGGGCTGTCATCCTTAAATACATAATTCCCAGACCTTTCAACTACACTGAACAAAAAGGTTATCTCAAAATTTTTATTGGATGTGTTTGGGGAAGTAGTGGGGGTGAGAGGGGGGTTAGTTGACGTCCGATTGTTTCGACTATTAAAAAGGACACTAGCCTCTTCAATTTCCAATCGAATGAGCCCTTTTCGAAGTTTCTACGGCAACTCCTTCGATATGAAGTGCCCTGGTGTAAACAATAAATGAATAAATTATACATTCTGCCCACATCGCTCTTCTATCCCTGATACAGCATCTACTAGGCGCTGACACCATTTAAGGAGACAAAAAAGGACATTTAATCATGACATTGGGTCACAGTCCGGCTGATCCTAAGGGATCAGTTTTAGGGCATGTGCTATTTTCGATTTATGTAAATGATCCTTTTTATGCAGTAAAAAAGAAGAAACTTATTAATTGCTGTAGACTCTGTCATCCTAAGCCTTCCGCTGCCCATAGTGACAACTATAATTCGCCATCTTCTGATGTCCTTGTTTGTTTTGCTGATGACAACACACTTGGCACTTCAGAAAATTCCGAATCTGAGCTTTGATTAAATTCGGAAGATTTGTTTGAGAGAGTAATTTTATGGCTTGATGCTAAATATCTTACCCGAAATTTTTCAAGTCCAGTTTTTTTTATAATTTCGTATGTTTCTCACGTTTATCTCCAGTTATCAGAAATTCACCAGCCAAATGGGATAATTTATAGATCTAAAGATCGATATGTTCGTTTTTTGAGTATTCTTGTTGATGAAAACTTGTCTTTCAAACGTCATATTGATTTGATCAAAATCAAGATATACAGAGGTCTTGGTATCTTAAGAAAACTTAAACATATTTTCCCTGGATCAATTTTGAAAATCCTTTTTCACAGCTTGATCCAATCTTATGTTTCTTACTGTCCAATAGTATGGATGTCAACCTTTCATTCATGGTTAAACCACTTTCTAAGGTTTATACTAAAGCTAGAAACCTCATTAAGGAAACTGATCGTTCAAGAGTTATTCCATTACTCGATCTCGAGTCACTTTATATTCTTTCGTGTGCAAGTTTTACTTTTTCCCAGCTTCATGGTGACCTCCCCCATTCCCCAAGTGTTCCGCCATCTTTCACCTCTGATAAGAATAATTATAATCTTCGCAATACCAAAAATCATATTCGAGTTCCTTTTACTCCCTGTGTAAGGTCACATTTTAATCTTTAATTGGGAGTCATATTGTGTGGAGTAAGTTGCCCGAATCAGCCCGAAGGTGCCACTCATTCGGTTTGTTAAAAAAATGTTAAAAATTCTTTGGCTTATTAGAAGTTATTTTACCTATTTATTTTTTTCATATACATATTTTATATATATATATATATATATATATATATATATATATATATATATATATATATATATATATATATATATATATATATATATATATATATATATGTATATGTATATATATATATATATATATATATATATATATATATATATATATATATATATATATATATATATATATATATATATATGTATATTTCTTATTATTTCATTGGAGTCTATTTAATCTACTGATCTACCTAATTAGTTTAGTCTATACAATCTATTAATCTATTTAGTTTTGTTTTCTATAGTTTTTATTTTATTTATGTTTTCTTTTCTTTTCCTTTTTGCTCTTCTCTCTGTGAGTAAGTGATTTTTTTTTTTTTTTTTTCGCTGAGTAAGTGACTCGTTTTTCTTCCTCCTTCTTTACAGGCCAAAAAGCCTTTGAAGAAATAGTAAAATTTAATATTGTATATGTATTTCATGATGAATAAATCTTATCGTGTCTTATAAGCATCCAACCCGCAAAACATATAGCGTTGACATTCTAGAAAGCATCACTGTCGCATATATTATAGCTATTTGTATGCAGTTATACTATCACAATGTAAAATTGGAAAAATACCTATTTCACACAAGTTCAAGTTCTATTTATTTTCATAAAATAACAATAACAAAAACAATATCCCAAAGGGTCAACTAATCCATTAAAACTACAATTTTCCTTCACTAAAACCTAAGAGACTTTATCTCTGCATTAAAAATTACAGCCCATTTTATGCTTTATCATTCGTGGTAAATTTTGAAATTTTAAGAATTTACATCCATGAAGGCAAATACTACTAAATAAAGGAATTATACTCTGTGCATAGCCATTTAACATTTGCTTGTTCGAAGTTGCAATGTGCTATGTCGGAAGTTTTCAACCCATAAATAGCGACGAAGACCACACTGCCTTTCCGTCATAAACAACAAGTAGAACAATAGGGATTTTTTTTATATAAGACACTGGAACGCAACTTCAAATGAATATTTCGACCGGATATCCAAGGGCCGTCATCAGAAAAATAAATGAAGAAAAAAAATACATAAGAACTCACATAATAATACAGTCACATAAAATACAATCTTTAAAACTAAAATATTTTCAAAACAGCCTTAGCATCATTACTTCAAGGAAGTTCAACCAGTTCTGGTTCCACTGTTTTATATAAAACATTTTTCTATTGTTCTACTTGTTGTTTATATCCAACTCACAAAAATGCAAGCTTTGTACGTACACTTGGCATAAAAGTGAATATGTTACACCTTGTTAGTATCAGAAATACGGAAAGATTAATAATTATAATAGTTAACTGACACAGATGTAGTCATGTGGGCTGACCTCTTTCCCCAACCTTGTAGGTATAAACGTGTTACACATCGATTATTTTGTAAGGATCTATTTATGATAAATATATAGAGAATTTTTTTTTACTAAAACGAACTATGAAATTCGTTTTGTACAGTTAAGATTCTTGAAGCACCAACAAGTACTGCTTATCAGCTTAAGGTTATGTTTTCGGACCAAGACATCTATTACGAGGTACCATTAAGGGGCTCACTCTAAAGGGGGAAAAAAGTGCGGGATTTCTATTTTGTGAAGTCTCGCAGACAAATTTTTCTTCCTTTGTGCCGGCTTTTCCTCAATATATTTTGAGATACTCAAAGAGTATTCAAAACCTTTTTGGGGTTCCAGCGCTCAAAGAGATACTCAAAGAGTATTCAAAACCTTTTTGGGGTTCCAGCGCCTGACAAGGCAAGTGCATGACTGACAAGCTCTAGGTCTATAATTAATCTAATGCAAAAGTTATCCATTATAATGAGGGAGGAACATCAAAAAGGGGATAAAGAAGTTGGCAGAGAAGAGACTTTTTCACCAGTGTCTTGGCTTCGTGTAACTTAGTATATTATTAGCAGTAACAGTCAAGTCTTGTCCCTGGATATTAGGTGTCACATGTCCTCCGCAATTTCATGTACTGTAAGCAGAAGAAGAAATTTTAACTCCAGGGAAATTAATACTAGAAGACGTAATTGACTCAGTATCTTGGACTCGTACAAACAAAAAGGAATTCTATATTGCTCTTCAATCAAACAAACTGAAAAACGATATTTCTAGAAACAACAACGGGAAAATGACAACATAGTTTTTCCTTGGATAAGACAAACAATGGACTATTTGTAACTCTCCGTTAATCAAATACCATTTTTGCTCTACACTAACGTGACAGCTTTAATTTATTTAAATTACAACGAAAATGTTGCTGTAAGCATGTAAAGCTGCTGTAAGCATGTAAGCATGTAAAGAGGAGAGGAAGGTGGAACCCCTCCCCATCATCGCGGGAAGCGTCAGATGATTTACCCCAACCACGCATTGCACTTCCGGCCGAAGGCGTTGAATCAGGAGATCGGTACCGCAGACCATTGGTCAGCATGCGAAAAAAGTTAAAGTTAAGTTAAGGCAGGTGGACCTGTTCCCATAGATTTAATTGCCCCTACCCGCTATATTTTGAAAGATATCTTGGTACTTAAGTATTATACAAGAAACACTCGAAAATTTGGATCAAGAACATAAGACATTGCCCACTTTTCACGGTGATAATACCAGACAATTAGCTTTGGTTCGCTGGGAAAATACATGGTAGCTATATTCTAATTAAATATTTAGTAGGTATTTTGGTTAGGTTAGGTTAGAATATGTTTGTTTATGTTACGTATTTAATATATGCTAAGCTTTACCACCACCTCCTAATGTGCAAATATATAGCCCAAGTTTGTTTCTAAACTATTATATTTTTATCTTACTTGGGCAAATTTCATAAGCATTGGAAGCTACAGTGATGACAGTGGTCAAATATGGTTTTGAAGCATGGGCGCTCCGAAAAGCAGATGCAAATTTACTAGATGTTTTCCAGAGAAATTGCCTACGGATTGTTCTGGGTACCCAGCTGACTGACCGTATTTCAAACAGTAGGTTGTACGAAAAATGTGGTTCGATCCCGCTTTCTAGGGCTATAATGAAAGAAAGGTTGAAATGGCTAGGCCACGTTCTACGGATGAAGGATGATAGATTACCGAAGATTGTCCTTTTTGGCCAACCGTCTGGGGCTACACGGAAAGCAGGTCGTCCTTGTCTGGGTTGGGAGGATGTCATAAATAAAGATTTAAAGGAAATGGGAACTTCCTGGGAGGGTGTAAAGAGGGAGGCTTTAAATAGATTAGGTTGGACGAGGAGCGTGCGTAGCTGTGTTGGCCTCAGGCGGCTTGGTGCTGCAGTGAGTTATTAGTAGTAGTAGTAGTAGTATTAACAAAATTCCACTTCTCGAGTGTTTCCCTATAATACTTTAGTACCGATATCAAACAGTTCATGGTAACGAACTGTAAGGAGCGACCCGGCTCAATAGTAACCGAAACTCTAAAAAACGCAATCTTAATATCATTAGTTACAACAAAAGAATCGCATTATAATGCTGATTTTAAATATCAAAGTTTCATCAAATTTAGTCTTACCCATCAAAAATTACGAGTCTGAGAAAATTTGTCTTATTTTAGAAAACAAGGGAAAACAACCCCTAAAATTCATAGAATCTTGACGAAAATCACACCATCAGATTCAACTTATCAGAGAACCCTGCAATAGAAGTTTCAAGCTCTAATCCACAAAAATGTAGAATTTTTTTTTTTTTTGCCAGAAGACAGACCACGAATGCGTGTTCATTTGTTGTTGTTTTTTTCCAGGGGTGATCGTATCGACCCAGTGGTCCTAGAATGTACAAGAGGGCTCATTCTTACGGAAATTGAAAGTTCTAGTGCCCTTTTTAAGTGACCAAAAAACTGGAGGGCACCTAGGCCCCCTCCCACGCTCGCTTTTACCCCAAAGTCACCAGATCAAAATTTTGAGAGTCGAAAGTCGAAAAACCTAATAAACATGTCTTTGGAGACGACTTACTCCCCCACAGTCCCCGTGGGAGGGGCTGCAAATTACAGACTTTGACCATTGTTTACATATAGTAATGGTTATTGGGAAGTGTATAGACGTTTTCAGAGGGACTTTTTCGCGTTAGGGTGGGGGTGGGTCGGGGTAGGGGATTACGTGGGAGGATCTTTCCACGGAGGAATTTATCAAGAGGGAAGAGCATTTCCATGAAGGATGTGCAGGATTTTCTAGCATTATTAAAAAAATTAAAAAATAAATTAAAAAGTTTTTTTTAACTGGAAGTCAGGACCAGCATTAAAACATAAAACGAGCTGAAAATATTACGTATATAGGGAGGTTCGTCTTCTCCACAATACCTTGCTCCTTACGCTACAGTATTTTTAGTAATTTCAGCTATCCAATGACATTTTTCATTGTTTTAAAAAGTAGAACTATGACAAAAAGTCAAACTTTAACGTAAAGAGCGAGGTGATGAAAAGGGGATAACCCCTTTCATATTCGGAATAAGTTCTGTTCGTTTTAAGTTTTAATGTCGCTCCTTACTTGCAGTTAAAAAAACTTGTTTTTTAATTTAATCTTTCTTCAAATCGAGCATTTTCATTGAAATCCACCTAGATGTTGCACATAGTTCTGTGTGTCAACGGAGAGAGAGGGGTTGAGCCCCCATCAAGCCCTTCCTATGGCTGCGTTAATGCAGTCTGGGAAGTATACTTAGGCAAATTTTTAGGATCATCCCTTGAAAACGGTAAAAACTCAAGGGCGTATATTCTTTTTTTTATTATTCTGATGGTTCTTGAATCAAAGCTTAAATAATATGTCAATGAGAACGAACGGATTCAATGGCTCAAGACGAAGTATCCGAAACCTAAGCATATTTTACCATTTTAGACATTTTTTATATTTTTTTATACATTTATTTTTAATTAAACATTTTTTTAGACATGATTATATTTAACTAATTCGTAGGGCAGGTTTTTAACCCTTGTTGAAACCTATAACAATGGCATTTTTCAGATACTGAAAAAGATCTCGGAAAAATGACTTTTAGGAGATACCCTGTTTGTTTGTTTTGGGATCATGTATCTTTAATTTTTGCTCATAGACTGTCCAAACCGTATTTTTTTTTCTTATGAATATTCATTATAAATGTCATTTCCCAAACCTCAATCTCAACAGTTGCCACATCATAATCAGCCTTATATACATAAAAAAAATACAACAACAAAAAAACAAGGTAAATCATCTTAACTGGAAAAAAAATTCTTTCCCCAATGCCTTTCACATTCCACTGTCACGTTGAGACCAGCTGTTACAGACTTTTTAATCTCCAGCATCAAAGGCCATCAAACGGGATAAGTATCCATTCACAACGATATTTTCCCAAAAAACTTGCAACAGTAAAGTCCGTAGCGGCATTGTTTAAGTGGTGTCAACTGACATTTTCTCCCCTGTTACATAAACACGCTTTCAGAAATGAACGGATAAAATTAGTTGTCTACTGAAAACTTAGGTTATAAAAAGTTTGGATAAATATTTCACTCAAAGCCGTTGGGGAGAAAAACTACAAAATTGCTCGCAGATTTTAAAATAATAGAGTAAAAAGAAAGAATCTGTACTTTCTAACCAGAGATTTAACTGAATTTCCCTTGTTATTTCTACAATATTTGCCTGATTTAGAAATTAGCTTGTACATGATAAGCTCTAAGTATTTAATATTTAGCCTATCATACATCTTTTGAAAGCATGCATAATGGAGTCCTGGAATTTGTCTCCTGTCAAGACTCCTTTGCATTAACTAAAACTGTGTTTCAGCGTTAAGGGATCACGTATTATCTTTAGGAGTGCATAAACTACCCCGTAAGGCTGCGTAAAGACTCCCGTAAGACTACTCATCTGATAAGTGGGTTTAATTTTTCTTCTCCTACTTAGCGCTAGAATTGCGCTGACGATTGCAAGGAGTATCGCCTTGAAAACTATACCGGCCAATCGACCACGGTAATCTAACAAGCGTTAAGCGATTTTTTTTACTTGCTTTTATGTTTTTTTTTTTCTTACTGTGGTGAATAACCCCCTTTCTAAACTAAGATTATGGGATGGTTTGGTCTATTATGTTTTCCATTAATTCCTTTTGATATCCATATACTTAGATATTTTCATTCGAAAATGTATGATTTTTTCTTCCTTTTTTGCTTCTAAAATAACTATCTTCGCCGAACAATGACATGAATGACGAGAATCGGCGACAGAAAGTGCTAAAGACAATTGTTGAATCTTCTTTCTTGCAAAGGTCAATATTTTATTTTCTGTCCGAAGTTCACGTTCTTTATGGATAGAAGGTGTATTTGACATTTTTGTCATGCCGTAATATTACATAATCACTGTTACCGTTATGTCACGTATTATAGGAGCGAGACTCCTACATCTCCTCTCTATGTCTCATACTGTTCATAGTTCATGTAGTCAGTTTTCTCTGACTACATTGGAAAACTGGAAAATCTGCATTAATAAAATGAACATAGTACTAGATACATTGAAACATTTCATTAAGTTTTATATAAGGGGAGTAGGAGAATTAATGAGGGGTTAAAGGAGGGAGCCTGAGCTAATTGGTTAAACCATAAGACTTGAGGATCGACATACGAGCTGACAGGGCTCGTATATCTATTTTATTTTACAAAAGAAGTTGACGAATCTCTGTTGCACGAAATAACAAAATATTTGTAGCATTAGATTATAAGTCTTAGATCCATCCGTTCACTGAGCCAAAGTTAGGATATATTTAGGCCATTTCTTAGAGAATAATCTTAATTTGCTTCAAAATAGGAAAGTTTTCCGAAGCTGAAAATACTAAACACATTTTCGATTTGAATACTAAACAAATTTGAACAATGTAAGAAACTGCATAGATTAAGATGAATCTCAGCTATTAGAAAAACAGTAGCTTTACTTTGCAGCATTAGAACCATAGCATTGCAGAAAATATCAAACCTTATTAAATTTTGCAGCAAGCCTTAATAAAGCACAATTCTAATATAATAAATTTAAAGACGCAGTACCTTACTCTAAATTCTCCCTTCAGACTTTTAAATCTCAATATATACACGACGCAATTTTGGAGTAAAATCACACAGTCTTAGAAGACAGAGGCAAGAGGATTCCCCATACCTGCGCTAGAACTAATGGCGGTTTCCTATATTGTTGAAAAATTGAATATTCTTGTGAAAAAATGTGAATCAAAGATTTTTTTTTTCTGTTAATACGTACATAAAATTATAGAAGCTGAAAAGATATGAGATCAAAATTGGTATGCCCCGAGAATACTGATGCTTCACAAAATGATTCTAGAATCTGGAGTATTATAGTAATGTAGCTTCCCATACTACCAAATAATTTCAAGCTGACAAATACAGAATTCATCAGAACCCAAAAATAATTGCGAAAAATGAAATTAGTGTTTAAGAATTAGCGTTTCTTACATTTTTCATAACTAACAAACAAAATTAAGCTGTCATATCTCGTGGCGTTTATTATAATCATGTTTTCGATTGAGAGACATTCCAGAACTTGTTTTTATTTTTTACTGTACATTAGTTTCCTCGCCCAAGCCCCCCCCCCTAAAAAAAATCCGCCGAACATTTTTCGTAAAGCAAAAACCAGACTGATGGTGTGACGAAAAAAGAAAATGAAAACAAGACCATAGTGGGCTTGCGTTTTCAAAACTTGTTTTCTGTTCTGGTGATTTTCGGATAACTGATCTCATGATTCTTTTTTTTTTCAGTAGCAACACTGGCACAAATGCCAGGGTCACTTTCTCTCAAAATGGGAGAGTCCCTTTGAATAACTGGCATCATAGGGCTAAGGTATAAGGTACATCTACTTATACTGTTTCAATCAATGCATGACTAGCTACGCATTTTGGTTATTCGCCCCAAATTAAATTATAGTATTTCCTTAACAGGGAAGGACTTTAAGCCTGAGGCTCTAAAGAATATACCCTAAATCTCATTGCATATAACATAAACCATTGACCTACATATTCAGGTCATGGCAATTCTATGAATAAATTTTTTATTCCGGGTTGTATGAAACATGTTTTGACACGCGCTTTGGTAAAGTAAATCGAACGCGCATAATAAAACGGACCGAATCTTAGTTAATCAAAAAGCCACAAATCTGCTACCCCTTTTTTCTTATGGCATGCGCTTGGGTAATATAAACCAACGAACTTATCTTCCCCAATGAATAAATTGATATTACATTTTTTAAGAGGGAACGCATGGTCATCCATTTCCAACCTCCAAGGGCCACAACTTTACCCGCCCCCAATTTTTTAACTAAGAAAGTTTTCAATTTTTTTTAATTTTTCATAGGCCGGAGTTTTATTCTTCTTAATAACATTCTAATGCAATGGGAAAGAACAACTATTCAATGCCTCGTCGTTTACGCTAAGAGGTGAAACCAAGACCAGAAGATTTTTTTAGATTTTTAATTATGCCAGAGTTTGTTTTTCTTAATAACATTCTAATACCACGAGACAGAATGACTATTGATTGCCTCGCTGCTTACGCTAAGATGTGAAATCAAGACCAGATAATTTTTTGAGATTATTCATAGGCCAGAGTTTATTTGTCTTAATAGCATTCTAATACCATGGGAAAAAACGATAATTAACCACCTCGCCGAGCCCTTTTCGATTTTTAGCAATTTTGTGTGTAATACAGATTAAACTTGAATATTTAAGTGAGAAAAAACGTGCGTCAACTAAATTAGAAAGTTATAGCATTTTCCTAAAATTCATTTTGATTCCATTTTCGATTTTTATCAACTTTATGTGCAATACAGATTGAACTTGAATATTTAAGTGAGACAAAACATACAACCAAATTTGAACGTTATAGCATTTTCTAAAATTCATTTTTATACTGTTTTTGATCTTTGTCAATTTTGTGCGCAATACAGATCGAACTTGAATATTTAAGTGGGAAAAAACGTACGGCAACCCAATTTGAACGCTATAGCGTTTCCTAAAATTGATTTTAATTCCATTTGTGATTTTGAGCAATTTTGTGTGCAATACAGATTGAACTTCAATGTTTAAGTGAGACAAAGCGTGCGATAGCCAAATTTGAATGTTATAACATTTCCTAAAATTCGTTTTGATTCTATTTCCGATTTTTAGCAATTTTGTGCGCATGCAATACAGTATTCTAGATTGAAATTTAAATGGAACAAAGCGTGCAGCAACCAAAATTGGACACTATCGCATTTCCTAAAATCCATTAGTTGTGTAACATATTCTGTTGTGATCAGTGAACTTGTACTTTTTCGCAATTAGGAAACATGTCTTTTTAACCTTGAGTAAAAGTATAAAAGTTTGATGCTTTGTTTAGTATTTGAGTATGCATAGAGTCGAAACTAATAAAGTCGTATACATTTTAAGCGATGATACGACAGCCCAATGAGGAAAATAATAGAATAAAGCCTTTTGAAAAGTATTGCTTAATACTTAAAAGTATTAAGCTTAAAGTAGTTTGCTTAATTAAGCTTAAGTAGTTAAGCCTAAAGTAGTTAAACTTAAAAGTAGTTTGCTTAATGTAACCTAACGTATCCTGTTAAGCCAACATCTACAACTGCAGTGGAATAGATGGCAACAGTTGGGCTGTAATTGACACTCAATTGTTTCTGACTTAGAAAAAATCCTAAGTTGCAAGACTTCACAAGATTTTGATTTTTTTCGCATTATTCATTTTAAATTGACACAGAAATATTCTTTTCACCTTTAACAAAGAAAAAAATGGCCAGCATAAATATACCTCTCCGAAATTTATCAACTAGCTGAGCCTGTTGTGCACAAAAGTGCTTTTATTAAATTTTTGGTACTCAGCCTGCAACTCAAACAAATGGAATTTATCAACTAGCCGAGTTTATTATGTCTAAAAGTACCTTTATTAAATTTTTGATATTCAGTCTGCAATTAAAAACTCGGAATTTACCTACTAGTTGAGTTTGCTGTACTCAAAAGTGCTTTCGTTAAATTTTTGGTATTCAGCCAACAACTACAATCACTTAGAATTGATCAGCTAGCTTAGTTTTTGTACTCAAAAGTGTCCTCTTTAATTTTTTTTTTACTCAGTCAGCAAACTAAAACGCTCGAAATTTATCAAGTAGCTGAGTTTGTTGTACTAAAATCTGCATTTATTAAGTTTTTGATACCCAGTCAGTAAGTTAAATATTCAAAATTTATCTGCTAGCTGAGTTTGTTCCACTAAAAAGTGCTTTTTATTAAATTTTTGATGCTCAGTCACCAACGAAGCACATTCGGAATTTACCAACTAGCTGAGCTTGCTGTACTCCAACCTACTTTTATTAAATTTTTTGTACTCAGGCAGCAACTAAAATACTTTGAATTTATCAACTAGCTGGCTTCAGTGTACTCAAAAGTGCTTTTATTAAATTTTTTATACACAGTCGGTAACAATAACACACGGAATTTATCAGCTAGCTGAGTTTGTTGTACTCAAAAGTGCTTTCATTAAGTTTTTGTTAGTCAGTCAGCAACTAAAACACTCGGAATTTACCAATAAGCTGAGTTTGTTGTAGTTAAAAGTGCTTTTATTAAATTTCTAATGTTCACCCAGAAAATAAAAGAACTTACGAACTAGTTGGCCTCGTTGTGCTCAAAAGTACTTTTTATAAATTTTTTGGTACTCAGCGAGCAACTAAAAGACTCGGAATTGATCAACTAGTTGAGTTTGTTGTAATCAAAAGTATTTTTTTTAGATTTTTTTATACCACTCCGTAACCATTTCACTCGGAGTTTACCTACTAGCTGATTTTGTTGTACTAAAAAGTGTTTTTATTAAATTTTTGATACTCATCCTTTAAGTAAAACACATGAAATTTATCAACTAGTTTAGTTTTTTGTACTCAAAAGGCTTTTATTAAATTTTTGGCACTCAGCCTGCAACTAAAACACATGGGACTTATCAACTAGCTGAGTTTGTTGAATTCAAAAGGGCTTTCATTAAATTTGTAATGTTCAGTCAGCAGTTAAAACACTCGGAATTTACCAACTAGTTGTGTTTGTTGTACTCAAAAGTATTTTCAAATAAATTTTTGGCACTGCTTTCATTAAATTTTTGTTACATTATCAGCAACTATAAGACTCGGAATTTATCAACTGCCGGGGTTTGTTGAAGTCAAAAATGCTTTTATTAAGTCTTTTGATGCTCAATCAGCAACTAAAAGACTCTGAATTGACCAAGTAGGTGAGATTGTTGCAGTCAAAAGTGCTTTTATTAAATTTTTGATGCCAAGTCAGCAGTTAAAACATACGTATTTATCATTTAGTTTAGTTGGTTGTGCTCAAAAGTGCTTTCATTAAATATTGGTTATCTATTCAGCAACTAAATCACACTGAATTTACCAACTAGCTGAGTTTTTTGTACTCAAAAAGTTTTTTCATTACATTTTTGGTTACTCAGCCAGCAATTAAAACACTCGGAATTTACCAACTAGATGAGTTTGTTATACTCAAAAGTGCTTTAATCTAATTTTTGGTACTCTCTAGCAATTAAGTCTTTTAATTGCTGGTTGAATATCCAAAAATATAATGAAAAAAAACTTTTGAGTACAACAAACTCAACCACTTGATAAATCCCGTGTGTTTAACTTCGGACTGAACATCAAAAATTTAATAAAAGTACATTTGACTGAGTAAATTCAGCTAGTTGGTTACTCCCAAGTGTCTTAGTTACTGACTCAGTATCAAAAATTTAATAAAAGCCCTTTTTAGTACAACAAACTCAGCTAGTTCGTAAATTCCGAATGTTTTGATTGCTGACTGAATAAAAAATAATAATAAAAGCATTTTTGAGTAGGTAAACTCAGCTAGTTGATAAATTTCGAGTGTTTTAATTGCTGGCTGAGTGCCAAAAATTTAATGAAAAAGCTCTTGAGTACAATAAACTATACTACTTGTTAAATTCTGAGCGTTTTAACTGCTAACTGAATAGCAAAAATTTAATAAAAGCAAGTTTAAGCACAACAAACGCAGCTAGTTGATAAATTCCATATGTTTCAGTTGCAGGCTGAGTGCCAAACATTTAATAAAAATACTTTTGAGTACAACAAATTCAGCTAGTTATTAAATTCCGAGTGCTATCATTACCGGGTAGATATAAAAAAAACTAATAAAAACACTTATGATTACAATGAACTCAACTAGTTGATAAATTCCGAGTCTTTTAGTTGCTGGTTAAGAACCAAAAATTTTATGAAAAGCACTTTTGAGTACAAAAACTCAACTAGTTGGTAAATTCCGAATGTTTTAGTTTCTGAGTGAATATTAAAAATTTAATAAAAGCAGTAAAAGCACTCCTTTTGATATACTGGATAGATATAATTGCTTTTATACCACTCAACATTCTCCAAAATTTCGCCTCTATGCCCTTAGGTTTTTCGGATACACCCAGAATCAAACATTTTACCTATTCCTAATTATAAATCCTGCACTTCAATGAATTTTAGAAAATTCTATAACGTCCAAATTTGGTTGACGTACGCTTCGTCTCACTTAAATATACAAGTTCAATCTGCCTTGCACATAAAATTCATAAAAATCAAAAATGGAGTAAAAATTAATTTTAGAAAAATGCTAAAACGTTCAAATTTGGTTGACGCGCGCTTTTTCTCACTTAAATATTCAAGTTCAATCTGTATTGCAACGCTTTTTCTCAATTAAATATTCAAGTTCAATCTGTATTGCACACAAAATTGCTAAAAATTGATAATGGATATGCGAGGTATTCAATTGTCGCCCTTTTCCATAGAATTAGAATACCATTAAGAAAAATAAACTCTGGCCTATGAAAAATCTCAAAAATCCTCAAGTCTTGGTTTCACCTCTTAGCGTAAATAGTGAGGTATTCAATTGTCTTCCTTTCCCATGGTATTAGAATGTCATTAAGAAAAATCTACATGGTAGTAGAACGTAATTAAGAAAAATAAACTCTGGCCTATGAAAATTTAAAAAATCTTCTGGTCTTGGTTTCACCTCTTAGCGTAAACAACGAGGCATAGTCGTTCTTTCCCGTTGTATTAGAATGTCATTAACAAAAATAAAACTGTGGCCTCTGAGCCGTGTAGATATCCAAAAAAATTCCAGTAGGCCAAAACCCAGTAAAGTGTATAAAGAGGGTTTACTCCGAATTGACGAGGGAGGGATAAAATCTGGGCTAATCGAAAACGTTCAAATTCCGGCAGCTTCACAGCCTAGGAGGCAAAGCGTATCTTATGACTCGCGAGTGCAAATCCAAAAATTAATAGTCATGGAAGTTCTTAAGACCTATGCAAAAGGACGGACCGATTTCATTCAGACTAAGAAGTCTCTAAAGAAAACTTCCAATCAAGATATTAAAAACATACAAATCAACATTAAAAGTATTTCACCTTTAAAATAGCATCACAAAATTATGAAGTTCTCTTAACAAAGCATATTTAACTGTCCCCCAATTAACCTGAAATCACCTGAAGGGTTGTTTTGACAAGAAGTTACAGCTCAGTGCTATGAGACCTCGCTTTTAGTTTATAACTGTTTTTTGAAGTATGAAGTAAAGTATGACAAATTTATATATTTGTATTATGTAAAACTCTCAGCGCAAACAACGAGGCATTCAATAGCCGTTATTTCCCATTGTATTAGAATGTCACTAAGAAAAATAAAACTCCAGCCTGTGAAAAATCCAGAAAAAAAGGTAGAAAAAATTTCTTAGTTAAAAAGGGGCAAAAGTTGGGAGAAGGGTATTGGGGATCCTTGGAGGTGGGACATGGATGATTACAAGTTCCCTCTAGAAAACTGCCATAGCAATTGATTCATTGGGGAACATAAGTTCCATAGTTTACAAGCGCATGTCGTAAGAAAAAAATGGGCAGCAGATTTGCCGCTTTTTGATTCACTAAAATTTGGTTCGTATTATAAAATACGTCCAATTTACTTTACCCAAGCGCGTGTTAAGACCAGTTTCATACAACTAAAAATTAAAAATTTATTCATATAATTGCCATTATCTGAATATGTAGGTCGAAGGTTTATGTTATTTGCAATGAGACTTAGGGTATATTCTTTAGAGCCTCAGGCGTAAAGACTGTCCCTGTTAGGGCAATACTACCTACATTTTTGCTACTGGCCATAAATATCGCGGATCAATACTTTGGTTCCTCGCTTTTTTGTATTTTTGTCTTTTGTAAGGAAGAGGTAAGGTTGAACTTTGGCAGTTTTTCGGGAAGTATGAACATCAGGCCTGATTACAAAACAGAGCTTACATTTTGGAATAATATGCATATTTCTTGCTTGAGACCAAAAGAATGGTTTTTGCTTCTCCGTGAGTCCAACCCAACAGTTTAGGAATTGAGGTGGAGTTGGCTTTTCGTTTCGTTTCTTCAACCCATGTTTCTGTTCTTTGACAGTAAGCTCTGTTGAAGCAAGCGAGCAGGGAGGCGCCTGTGTTAAAATTGAAGTTATATTAAATTCTGAGAGTGCTTAACACGCGCGACAGTTCCTTGGCACCATCTTCAAGATATCTTATTCTTAAAAAAAATTGATGAATTTAGAAATCCGAAAAAGGTGCATTTTCCTTTGAGACCAAAGTACTTGTCAATTCTGTTCGCCCTTTTAGTTGAGTTTGTGATTTTAGTTTCTATGTTTAGGACAAAGGCAGGGGTATGGTATCAAATATAACCTTTTGGTAACAGCATTAGAGTTTACCACTACAGTTTTATTAGCTATTATATCTGAAAGTTGGCTCATGGCATTTTTTTTAACACTGATCAACAATCGTTGGGGAGCCGACAAAATGGAAAACATCAGTTTGTACGACTTAAGATGAGAATTTTGAGGCGTTGAGAATTTTAACATCCAGATCCATATTAGAAAAAGAAGCAACTAGATCAGATCGGAAGTCCTAACCCAGTGAAAAGCGACTTGAGCCTTGATTTGGTGTAAAATGAGCTAAATCTAAGGGCAGGACTTGTTTGAATTTTCCTTTAACCTTGCAATGTTAATTTTTCATGTAAGCATCATTAAAACATCGCCTCGCATAGATTTTGTATTTTGGGGTGACAAATTGTTGACAATCTTTGGCAATGATGCGTTTACTAGTTTGTATACTAATTACTCGTTTTTCATATATATTTCTGGTCAAGAGACTATTGTTTTCATCTCTATCGTGGACAGAGACTTTAGGGGGGGGGGGAATCCCGGAGTACGTTCAAAACAGGAGAAAGAAATAGGCTACTTAAGTGAAATGTGAATTTAAAATCTGTTTACGAATTCAAACGGTTTTTACCATCAGCTATATCGACACAAACGACTGTTCTCATGATTTGGACCAAAATAAAAAAAAAAGCTTTACTTGGTACACATGGTGAACTTTTGAATGTAGTGTCATTAATAGCTTAGAGAATAAAGTTGACATTAAGCAGAAACAGCGTATTTTAAGACAGTCTTTAACGGTAGTGCCATCGTTTTTTTTTTAGGCAGAACTTCTTATTGGCAAATGCCATTTTTTGAATATAGAGGTGTTGGCAACTACATAGTTTAATCAATAGCAAAGAAACAAATTCAAATTGTTGCTCCTGCAGCGCTATTTTCGGTAGAGCCGTTCCTAAATTTGATGGGGGCCGTAAGAAAATTAACGACAGCGCCCCCCCCCTCGACTCAAAGCAAGAAAAAAACGAATAAAAAGGGAAAATTTTCCTCAAATTGTAAATTCCCCCATTCATCCCCCTACCCCAGCTGCCGCACCTGGGGTAACTAATCCACTTCCTCCCCCCCACCTCCTAGGAACGGTTCTGTTTTCAGCGACACTAACCAAAGGATACTGGAACACGCATGTTTCCAAGGCAACGTAGATCTAGTTACATTAGAGGAGGTTGTAGTTTGTGGCATAAAATAACTCTTTGCCAACATAAGCTTAGACTACTCAACTATAAATTATACAGTGGATAGTTCTTTCTACCCTCCCTCAACCACTGTTGGCGGAGATATTTTGAAGATTTAGCATAAGGTCAAAATTCAAAATTCTATTCCTGGTTTGATTTGTGATTCAACCGATATAAGAAGAACGCGAGGAAAAAATGCTTAAAAAATTAACTTACCTCCCAAATCAGAGAGAACAGAATGGATTGATGAATTAGGCGAGTGAACAGATAAGGGTTTGTGTAAAGGCACTTGAAGGCTTTGGTAAGGCGAACTGAAAAATAATAAGAAAAAACGTAATGATATGATAGCAATAAAAATGTTTCAGTCATGTTTCTTCTCAGTAAAACACAGTATGGCATAGTAGTATGAAGAGCATGTTAATGGAAGAAAAGACCTAATAATACTATTTTTGAAAAATAATAACTTTTTAACTTTATCAGGACCTCAAAGCACCCCATTAAAAAAACTTCTAATAATTAAAATGTTCGTTCTTTTTTTTCATATCTGCATATTTAATCTTAAATCCCTAGAAGTCCGTTCCGAAGCAATTCGAGCCAAAAGTCTTCTCTTTAAAATATTGGAGAAAATATGTTCCATTCTTTTCTATAGTGGTGCCCGGTTAAATGGTATAACTGTATATCGCACTAATATCAAGAATAGTGTTAGGTCACTACAGCTTTTCATAAGTGTATTTTCTATTAATCCATTGTCACTGGATTCGATTTCTGGCGTCAGATTTGAAATAATAGGAAAGCAAAAAGTATGCTAAAATCAAATATAAATCATCATCTACATAATAAATCAATAAAATAAGTATTAAGCTAATTAAAACGTTGATTAGAATTAAACCTGGCCTAAGAAGATTATCTCGGCATAATCTCAATACCAATCGTTTCTTCACCAACGGAATTCTATAACGCATAAATTCATTTTGGGCTAATCTAAAAGCAATAAATCTTTCATTTTACACCCGCAATGAATAAGAAATCCATCCTAAAGAAGATTTATCAGTGAAACGAAAATTCAAGTGGGGAAAAACTCTAACAGAATTTAACGGACCACTTGCTCAAATTCAAATACCCATCAATCTAATCGAGTTTTCGTGTCCCGGTTTCAAGAACCGCAGAGACTCCGGGGAAATAAATGGAAATGTCAAGGGCTAGGGAACGTTATATTAAGAAGAAACTAAGCCTTTCGACCGCTTAAAGCAAAGGGAATCCTTAAAAGAATTCAAGGGATATCATCTGGAACATATATGGACCTAGAAATAAGCGAACTCATCAACTCGATATTGCTCAACTTTAGAATCTAAAAAAAAAAAATAGAAAAAAATTAGAGAATCGATAACAACAACAAAAAATCAGGTATTTTTATTAAAAAAAAACCGGAAAAACAAAAATCCAGATTGGGAAAATTGAATTGACATAAATGGAGGAACACGAGCTGCGACGAGTAAACAAATATGAACGGATATTCGAGCATTATCGATACGAGTGTTAGAAATATGATTCTATTTTTATATTTTACGGCAAAAATTAGCTTGATATAGAAAAAGAGAAATTTTCAGATTGTCTTTTGGTCAGTCAAGCTCAAAGACTTGGATACACTTATACTCTTTTGATTTAGTTAAATTGTAAGAGTAGAAACAGTAATAGTAGTAGCCTTGAAAGTCCCAAATTAATACCCACAGCCGTTTTTGGGATATTACTGAAATGTCTTATTGGCAACCAGCATACGAACAGTACCTTTTGATTTAGTTTTAAAGCAACGTTTAGTTTTAAAGCATAATGGGCAAATTGCATAATTCTGGGGGATTGACCAACCCAATATTCCTAGAGACATAGCTTTAGGGTTCAACTAAGCTGAACAAAATATCTGTCTCAAAATCTTGATTGGAAGTAATGGGCTTGGAAGGAGGGCTGCTCGTCCTCCAGTCACTTTCGACTCTTAAAATGGGCCCTATAACCTTCATTTTCCGATCGAATTAGCTCCATTAAAAGTTTCATCGATATTGCTAGTTATGATAAAGGGGCGCTGCTTATGATATTGCTTATATGCCCTTTTGAAAACCTGAGCAGGAGTCCTGCTATCAATCCCAGGATATAGTTTAGGGAGTCTCTCACTCTCCCTGCATGGTGTACCTATACTTAACTTCCTAAGGGGTGCTACATCACATGTTCAGAGGTTCTTCACCACATGGTGTACATATAGTGAATCTTAGAAGGGAGTTTTTATATTGTGGGGTAGCAGGGATTAGGATTAGGAGACAAACTCTCTCTGGATGGTGTATCTATGCTGAATTTCCTAAGGGTGGGTATATCACCTTCTCGTGGGGTTCCTCTCCACACAGAGTACCTATATTGAATCTTACGAGAGGGTTTAATATTTATGTGGTAATTGGGGGTTAAGAACGGGAGACATAGGAGGGAAACTGTTGCTGTACATAAAGTGTGATTCGTAACAATTACTGATTCGTAGCAATAATGTTACCCCATGACAAGTTTCTCCATAGAAATATCATCCCACGTAACCCCCCCCCCAAATCTCTCCCCTGAAAAAATCCCCCTCAAAACGTCTGTACACTTCCCCGTAACCATTACTATATGTAAACACAGGTCAAAGTTTGTAATTTGCAGCCCCTCCCACGGGGACTGTGGGGGAGTAAGTCGTCCCTAAAGACATAGTTATTAAGTTTTTCGACTAAGGTGACTAAAATGACTATCTCAGAATTTTGATCCGGTGACTTTTGGGGAAAATAAGCGTGGGAGGGGGGCTAGGTGCCCTCCAATTTTTTTGGTCACTTAAAAAGGGCACTAGAACTTTTAATTTCTGTTAGAATGAGCCCTCTTGCGACATTCTAGGACCACTCAGTCAATACGATCACCCCTGGGGGAAAAACAACAAAAAAACAAACAAAAAAAAACAAATAAACACCCATCCGTAATCTGTCTTCTGGCAAAAAATGCGAAATTCCACATTTTTGTAGATAGGAGCTTGAAACTTCTACAATAAGGTTTTCTGATACGCTGAATCTGATAGTGTGATTTTCGTTAAGATTGTATGACTTTTAGGGGATGTTTCCCCCTATTTCTAAAATGAGGCAAATTTTATCAGGGTCGTAACCTTTGATGGGTATAACTGATCTTGATGAAACTTATATATTTAAAATCAGCATTAAAATGCGATTCTTTTGATGTAACTATTGGTATCAAAATTCCATTTTTTAGAGTTTCTGTTACTATTGAGCCGGGTCACTCCTTACTATAGTTCGTTACCACGAACTGTTTGATTTTAAAGTTTTAAAATTAAAGTTTCACTTTTAATCCCCTTTATGCAAGTTACTTTTAATTTTTTCGGAATTCAATTGTTTTGTCGGAGGACATTCAAACGGATTGACATTTTTAGAACTCATTCCTGGGCTTTTCATACCTGCAGCGGCCCCCTTCCCAATATATTTCACGGACTTTTTGGGGAACTTGGTGCACACCGTACTATGTTACCGTTTTAGAAGCTTTAATCACTTTTAAGGGGTTAAGTTGGCACTCCAACTTAAATTAAAGTAACAAAGCTTAAAAGAGGTAAAACTAAGCTAACCTAACTTATAAGCAGGAACAGTTTCTTCCCTGAAGCTAACCTAAGATAAAAGCTGTAAACCTAACCTAACTTATAAGAAGTAAAGCTAATAAAACCTAAATACGGTAAAACTAGCAAAACTTAAAAGCGGTAAACCCAACCTAACTTAAAAGCGGTAAAAGTTTCGCTACCTAAACGAACCTAACTTAGAAGGGGTAAACCTAACCTAGTTAAAAAGTGATGATTCTAACCTAACATAACGTCTCTGAGTTTTGAGAAAAACCGTTTACGTGTCTCTGACTTTTGAAGAAATTCCGTTTGTATCTTTGAAGTTTTGAAAAAAAAAACATTTCGTGGGCTTCTGAAACTCTAAAAAAATCCTGTTCACCAAGCTCCGACTTTTGAAAAATCACACTCATGTGTCTGACTTTTGCAAATCCCATTCACGTGCCTCATACTTTGAAAGATGTGTTGGCATTTTTTTTTACTTTTTGAACAAAAAATACAGATCGCACGTTTCTGACTTAGGAAATACACCGTTCACCTGTCTCAGACTTTAAAAAAAAACTTGTTCAAGTTTCTCTTACTTTTGAAAAATTCTGTTTACATATTTTCCAGTTTTGAAAAAAACTGTTCGCACTTTTCTGACTTTGGAAAAATTCCTTTACCTGTCTCTTAGCTTTGAAAAGTCCCGTTCACGTGTCTATGACTTTTGAAAATTCAGTTCACGTATCTCTGACTTTTGAAAAATTCGGTTTGCATATTTTCAACTTTTTGAAAAAAAAATCCAAATCGCACGTTCCCGACTTAGGAAAAAACTCGTGAAACTGCCTCAGACTTTTGAAAATATGATTTTTGAAAAAAATTCCGTTATCATGTCTGAGTTTTGAAAGGAAATTCTGCTTTCATATTTCTAACTTTCTGACATTTCTGACTTAGGAAAATCCCGTTCACCTGTCTTTGACTTTTGAAAAATCCCGCTCATGTGCTGTTGATAGTGTACCAAAAGACACAATCATTGAGCCCCCGCCTCTCTAAGAAACCAATAGGCGATCATTTTAAGCAGGTAATCAATGTAAAACAACATGTTTTTCTCAGAGCGTAAGTTATTTTTTAAACAGCAGTATGAGAGTAAATAGAAAGGAGTAGATGAATTGCCACAAGAAAGTGTGTGTATATGATAGAGTTATTGTAGTATTAGATTCTCACAAAGAAGAATATCTGAACTACAAAACAAGCACTGATGGAGAATTGGAGACGTATGTGCGCTTTGTCGTGAAAGTGAGAGATAAGATTTACCAAAACAATTCGAATCTTATTTTGATGGACATTCGAGAGTAACATCTCCAGAGGAACTATTGCTCAATGATAATGCAAGCCTAAAACTAATAATTGACGGCAGAATAGTTGTTATGAACTAATAATAATTTATTTCTTGCCCACTTGCAAAAGGGAAAGCGTGGATTAAAAGGAGAAAACAAGAGCTAAGAGCTAATATGGCACTTGTGACGAGGTCTGAAGAGCCAAGAGCTCATATGGTATGAGCTCTGGCAAAATTCTAAGAATCAATACATTGCTTTAAAGGGAAAATCAGAGACTTAATGCCAGTCGGGATTTAAAATAAGAGCTCTGAGTCCAGAGATCCTTCTAAATATCAAAATTCATTAAGATCCGATCACCCACTCGCAAGTTAAAAATACCTTAATTTTTCTAATTTTTCCTCTCCCTTCAGCCCCCCCCCCAGATGTTCGAATCGGGTAAAACAACTTTATCAAGTCAATTTATACAGCTCCCTGAATGGCCTACCAATTTTCATCGTCCTAGCACGTCCAGAAGCACCAAACTCGCCAAAGCACTGAACCCCACCATCTAACTCCCCCAAAGAGAGCGGATCCAGTCCGGTTACGACAGTCACGTATCTACGACATTTATAAGCATTTTCCAAGATTTCTGGGTTCCCCCTCCAGCTCCCCCCTATGTCAACTGATCTGGTCGGGATTTGAAATAAGAGCTCTGAGACATGACTTCCTTCTAAATATCAAGTTTCATTAAGATCCGGTGACCCGTTCTTAAGTTAAAAATATCTCAATTTTTCTAACTTTTCCAAATTAACAACCCACAACTCCCCCAAAGAGAACGGATCCGTACCAATTATGTGAGTCTCGTATCTATAACTTGTGCCAATTCTTCCCATCAAGTTTCATCCCGATATCTCCACTCCTATGCGTTTTCCAAGATTTCCGGTTTCCAAGATCTCTGTTTCTCCCCTCCAGCCCTCTATGTCCCCAGATCTGATTCGAATTGAAAATGGAGCATCTGAGATATAACAATCTTCTATATATCAAGTTTCATTGAGATCCGATCACCCATTCGGAAGATACCTCGATTTCACGTTTCCCAAGAATTCCGGCTTCCCCCTCCAACGTCACCGGATCTGGTCGGGATTTCAAATGAGAGTTTTAAAGCACAAGATCCTTCTAGATATCAAATTTCATTAAGATCTGATCACCAGTTCGTAAGTTACAAATACCTCATTTTTTCTAATTTTTCCGAATTGCTCCCCCCCCCCCCCAATTCCACCAAAGAGACCGGATCCGGTCCGGTTATGTCAGTCACCTATCTTGGCCTTGTGCTTATTCTTTCCACAAAGTTTCATCCTGATCTCTCCACTTTAAACATTTTCCAAGAATTTCGGTCCCCCCCCCCTAATGACACTGGACCCGGTCGGGATAAAAAAATAAGAGCTAAGATACGATCATTTTTTCGCAAGTTAAAAAATCTTCATTTTTTCTAGTTTTTCAGAATTAACCCTCCCCCCAAAGAGAGCGGATCTGTTCCGGTTATGTCAACCACGCATCTAGGACTTGTGCTTATTTTTCCCACCAAGTTTCTTCCCGATCCCTCCACTCTCAGCGTTTTCCAAGATTTTAGGTTCCCCCCTCAATTCCCCCCAATGTCAGTGGATTCAATCGGGATTTAAAATAAGAGATCTGAGACACGATATCCTTCCAAACCTCAAATTTCATCAAGATCCCATCACCTGTAAGTTAAAAATACTTCATTTTTTGAAGTATTATACCCCTGATGGTATAAGATTTTACCCCCCCAGATGGTAAAATCGGGAAAACGACTATTTCTAATTTAATCTGGTCTGGTCCCTGATACGCCTGCCAAGTTTCATCGTCCTAGCTTACCTGGAAGTACCTGAAGTAGCAAAACCGGGACAGACAGACCGACAGAATTTGGGATTGCTATATGTCATTTGGTTAATACCAAGTGCCATAAAAACAAAGAACTACAAATAAACAAAATACAAGAAAAAGAAATAACAATTTAGAAAAATAGGCGGATATGATGATTGTTAGTATGTTAGTATGCTGATTCAGTTTAAGTTTTATTGTGTCAGAACCTAAGAGTTTTTTACTCTGTTGTGGACTCATTTTCATTAATCTTAGTGTCTTTTGATAGAGTATTTCGATCCAAAGGGATCAAGGTTTGCATTGGAACCATAAATTGTATCCAATTATTTTATTAGTGGATCATTTAAGTTTTTACTCCTTCCTCTACCTAATCCCAAACTTCAAAATAGAGGCTCTCATAAAGTCTGACTGCTCTTACAGATACATTTCCATCATCAGATTGATTTCTATGCTGTAGAAAAAGTATTTTTCAAATATGAAAATATACCTTTCAATTCACCTTGGTACTAAACTGTAAAAAAGGGTTAATCAAAGAAACCTATTAGGCCTATATTATAATTAATTTTAACCTCCTCCCTCACTTCTTCACACCAATACAATGTTCCTCGGGTCACCTCAAACTTAGTGAAAGTTTTATCTTAACCCCCCTCCAAGATTATTTCGAAAATTTGTGTGAATATAAGGCCTCTTGATTCTTTTGGGAGTGCAAGTAATTTCGCAAGTGTGCATTAAACAAAACTTGGTGGCTACTCCTAGAGAACGACACTGAAGAATTCCAGCCCAATCAAAGAGTCAAGGAAAAACATAATCCTCTGTTCTACCAAAACATGTTTGTCTAAATTGGTTAATTAGAGGATCTAAGACCCTAGGACCGAAAAGGGGTTATTCTGACTCAAGATTTATACTGCAGAGACGCTTTAGCAATTTTGAGCATAAGGACTGTCTAACAACTACTGTGTGAAGCATCTGGCGTATAATCAGGCACCCAGAAACATATTTCACCTTGGAGGAGCCAATGAAAGACTTCTGGCATATGTAAAAGCCAGTAAGAGATTCTTTTACTTTACACAGTCTGGCTTCAAGTGTTCAGCGGCAATCCATCCACAGAATCAGCCAGAAAAAATAACGATGTGGTATCACTTGCCAAAAGTTGGTTTAAGTCACCAGATTTGACAAAAAATTATACGATTCTTCAGATAGTTCCGACGGTTCTATCGCATGATTTTGATACTTTTTTCCAGAAACTTTTGAAAACCCTATATGATCTAACATGACCTAGTCTTCGGCTAAGAGTTGGATTCTGTGAATTCTATGTTCTCAGTTTTTTTATCGTCCCTAATCTGCATCTTTGTCCCATCTTGGATGAGGAAGGTAGGTACGGACGTAGAGACTGAAAGTTTGGTAACACCTATGAGGTGATTTTCTACGGTCCTGGTGGCACAACAACACTGCCTAAGTAAAGAGTAAAGTAGGTTGTACATATTATTTGTTTACTTAATTAAATTTTCATCGAGCCACATCATATGGAAGAAGTTATCGTAGCAACTTCGGAAGGAACTCATTCTGCTGGATATTGAAAGTTCCAGTGCCCTTTTTATAAGTCACAAGGGATTGGAGGGCAACCAAACTCCCAGCAATTTCTCGTTTTAGCCCCCTCTTCCCATAGACGGACTATTGAAATTTAGAGATAGATATTTTGTTCGGCATACTTGAAAGTTCCAATAACTATACATCTGAGGACAAAATAACCCCTACAGCCCCTGAGGCAGGGAACTTTCCCGTTGTTTACATATAGCATTCGATCAATCAACCAATCAATTTATTTAACAGAAACAGGGAAAAAATTACAAAACCTTAGACATCCACAAAGGCTCTTTGACCGGTCAGAGTGGGAGACTAAACATACCATTAAACAATAGCACTAAAATCAAACAGAAGGGCAAGAAGAAGAAAAAAGAAGAAAAGGCAAAAAAAAAAACAACAACAGCAAAAACTACCAATCAAAATAGATGAATTAAACAAATTGAAAAGGAAAGATAGAGGAGGAAAAAGGAGAAGGGAGCAGAGAACTAACTCAAGGCTTGAGAGAAGGTCGGTTAGCTCTTTTTTAAATTGCCTATAAGGATGACATAGCCAAATTTTACCTAATAGGGAATTCCATATGGAGACACAACATAAAACTGGATTAGAATCTGGTCGGCTATGAGATAAGAAACGCAAGATTCCTTTTGTAGCTCAGAATTTAAACGAAATAATTGTTTGAAGAAGTTAGGGAGGAGTCTGTTATATAAGGGTCTGTTATATACTTTGAAAACAGGGAAGGTAAAAGAAGAGAATGTCGACAGTCATACTGTTGGACAGTAGTACATATATGGTTGAATGAGAGAGTGAAAGAGGATGTTTATTATTGAACCAGGGAAACAATGACGAAGCTTCAGAAGAGCTCCTAGGTTTCTGGAGAGCTTACGTTTCATAAGAGCACAGTGATGTTTGAAAGAAAGGTTTTTGTCCAATAAAATACCCAGGAATCGAGCATGTCTATCAGGAGGACGACTTATGTCACCATGAGTGGTAGAAATAGTTTGAACCAAAGGACAAAAAGTACCTGATCTGGGAAAAATAAGTAGACTAGATTTAGCTAGATTTATGGCAAAGCGACTTGCATCAAACCAAGAAAAGGTTCTTTTTAGAACAAAGTACACTTTCTTGATAAGGGAGGAATCCTTAATTTCTGAACACCAAAGAGTACTATCATCTGTAAATGCAAATAACACTGTGTCTTGAGCTGCCTCACTAGATGGAACAAAATTGTGATCACAGATACTGCAGCAACTTCGTTTAGTTTGTTCAGATACACCAATAAAAAGATCATTGATGAATATAAGGAATAAATAGGTCCTAGGACAAACCCTTGAGGGAATATCCCTGGAATTTTCCCGTTCTTTACATATAGGATTTGCTATTGGGGAAGGGAACATTAACCTTCTTACTTTAGTAACTGATAGTACCCAAATAGTGACTACAACCATTCGAACTTTCTCGTTGTAATAGGTGACCGGAGGATTGTTACGTTGTCGCTTTCATCATTTCTTTCATATAATCCAGCAAAATGGACATTTAATTACTACAGCCGTTCGCACCTTGTCGCACTTACTCTAGTAACTTATGATGTCCTAGTGTTCCTACTTCAGAGTATCAAAAGTTCAGTCTTCATTGACAGGTTCTGGGGCCAGATTTCGGAAAAACGAAGATCGGTAGTATGTTGACGGACGTGTCAAAAAATAAATAGTCTTTGTGGGCATAGATTATCGAATATATCATTGAAAACTGGACTAACTGTAGTAAAAAAGTTGGAAAAAATTCTAAAAGGGATCACAGGTAATTGACAAATTTCACAGGTTTTGCTAATTCACGGTGGCAACACTGGTTAGTAACTTTTAGAAACACTTGTAACTCGCGCTCTCCAAAAACCTGGGAAAACACCCAAACTAGCTAGCACAGATTTATAAGCACTGAAAGTAGCTTCGCAATACACAACAACATATCCTCAAATTAGTATGGGTGATAGTTCACCGAAATAAGCGGAATTATATACTTTTACCATCGTCAAGACCTTTTAGGTTGCTATCTCTCCGAAAACCTCTTCGTTTCTGCAAGATTCTAGTATTTGGGACTTGTGAATGAGATGGGATAGTAGTCTAAACAAATGAGAAACACTGGTTGACCTCGTCAGTGTGGCTTATTTTTATGCTTTTACATATTGAAAACTCAATAATCTTAAGTGTGGTGATAAAATAAGGCAAAATCTGTGAATTTGAAAAGAAAAAGTTAGTCACCGAAAACAATATATGTGTCCTTTCATTGTAATTCTGTTCTAAAGACACCTGGATTTTGTGATTGCTCTCAGCTTTTACCGGAAAATGATAATTAAATCACCCTCTTCTGAATAAAATTTTTCAACAAATATCTGTCCCAATTGAGATTTATAGATATAAGTATTTAAATAATTGCCATTTTGTAATACAAGTATTCCTTAAAAGGTTCCTAATCACGTCTATGGCCTTGCAAACCAATTTCTTCCGGATTTCCTACTTGTGTAAACTAGCCCAAAAGCAACAATCTCGAAACATATGGAGAGCAAATTCTATTTAACCCAGCTTGTCTAATTATCTGTAAAGCCAGGAACTGGAAGAGATCCTTATCCGTTAGAGCATGACTTCAGGGCGTCTGACCAAGAACCTAATTAGATCTCAGTCGTTTCATTAGTATATCTCCAATGGTACATCTTTCTATAAGTAACAAGGAACCGTCATTATAAAAGAGCAAGAGATATGTATCTCAGGATAGCTTTTAAGCATTCATTGCGATCTAGCTTGATCTTGTTCATAATTTGCAACCAATTAAAAAGGATAGATATCACCATGTCGCTAGTGTTTTTTCGAAAGTAATACTAGTGTTAGAGATGTCATATTTTAAAGCCATTCTCGAATTCTAAATGGAGAGGAAGGAGGGGAGGTCAAAATAATTATTTGACCAGCCCACTAGGAATAAACCATGGGAAAATCCCTTTTAAATATTCCGAGAAATTGCAGGTGGAACTATGCAAGAAACATGGATACAAGTCGTAAGGTAAATCTTATACTTTTCCGTGGGGAATACAGAACCCACTATTTCAATCTTAATTTTAATCGTAAGCTTTATGATCTAAAACAGGCTGGATGAGCATTATTCTTTGTTTTCTAAAGTCGACAACATCCATTTTTCCCAAGACTATGAGTATTGTAATTGCATAATCCTCCGGGTTGGTCTCTTTTGTTACCTAAAATGGCACTAGAACTTTACTTTCCAATTCCTAAACAGGATAGCTTGCATCGATAACCTGATATGATAACTTTAATAATTATAGACTCCACTGATAATTTTTACACTGATAACTTGCGATTTGTCACTAAACCTTAAATATTATACATATTTGGAATCCTCAATAAAATATGATGTATTTGATGTATAATGCTACCGAAGTTTTATCGGGTTTTGGTTTCTATTTGGATGTTTAATTACTACTCATTATCATGAACGGATTGACTTTGATACCAAAAAGGGGAGGTGAAAATTGTCAGTTTTTAGGCCGTTACTTTCAGGAAACTTAATTAGAAATGAGAAAATGATAATCAAAATTAAGCAATGAATACTTTTAAACAGACTTCAATATAATTTCAATCATTTTATTTTCCTCTTTTCTTTTAAATAAAATTATTCGAACTTATACCACAACTAACTATGACAAATTCTTTTGTGCCACCTGGTGTGCGTGATTCTGAAAGTAGGCACTTCCTCGCTTCATATATTTATAAAGATGAATTCCGTTCAAACTATTAATATCGACGTAAATAACTCCCAATGGATGGCGATAAATTATGGGGCAAATAAAAAACCATCACGGGACGATGCCTGACAGTTAAATCAATCTAGTAATTAATAGCCACCTATAAAAATTCAGGAGTAAATCCCCAGCAATTTAATACTTGCTGGTACTTACTGAATGCAAAACTTACGATAATTCGGTGCAATACGACAGGAGTAAACACTACAATGTTTACGCTATAACGGACAAGTTTGTCATAAGGAATAACAATTAGACAAACGTGAAGTTCAGTCCTTGGGTGGATTATGATAAAAAAAAAAGAAGATACTTGTTGCACATTAAGTAAAAATTGGTTGATGAACGAAAAGTGAGGCATACTCTTCTTCTTATAGGTCATCTGCTTCACTGACTAAATGTAAAAGCAGAAAGGGAGATTCACTCCCAAAAACATTACAAATTTCGTTACCTGAGGTTGAAAGACAAAGAAGGTTATTTTTATCATTCGTTGGATCCATAAATTTTTCTGTATGTTTTAAAAGAAGAGCAAATCAACAAAAACATCTTCTGCTAACGTCCCAAAGACTAGCATCCACCTTCTTCCCAGCATCCAGAACAAAATGTTTTGACTTAAAATAGTTTTACATACATCAACCATGGTTGCAGCGATGGCTGCAACCTGGTAAAAAAACGAGCGACGGCCCTTAGTAACCAAAAGTTAAAGAATATTTTGAAAAAAAACCTTTATGGTGAGAAAAAAACTGCCATTTGTTGCTCATTCAGGTGTGGTAAATATTATCTCAATGAAATTTAATAATAAAATGTTATGGCGAAAACAAATTTATAGGAAATCAAGAAGAGACTGGAAACCCATCGAAAATGGCATTGGAACGAAATGTTAGGTACACCATTGAAATTGTCATGGTCGAGAACCCAAAAAAAGGGGCATTGAAGCCCTTCCCCACCTTGAATAACAAGGTCAATCGCATAAGAAACACTGATTGTTTTCATTCTTTTCTTGTCTTTTGTTTGTTTGTTTTTTATTGTTTTTTTCTTCGCCGTTAATGGGACACTGGAGGATCATAAAGAGCTGTTTAAGGGCTCATTAAAAAACTAATTTTAGTATCTAGGGATTTTTATCAATTTGGCTTGATAACACCATTATAAAGTGCCATATTCCTGGAGTGGAAAGACTGGGAACCATCTTGTATGCTCCCCCTCCAGTCCCGTTAGGAAATTCAATAAATCGTCTGCTGAATAACTGCTCTAGTAATAGTTCGGGGCCCAAACACAGTGCACTAGTATCATCTCTTGCCTCTCCATCTTTCCAAATACGATAGGAAAATACAACAAGCTTATACATCCGCCTTGCAACAAATGTAGCTTCATATTTTGTCAGTCAGGTCAATGATTTTCGCAACAAAAGCAAATTAAAAGACAGTGCTAGTGTAGTTTTTTTATTTATTTTTCTTTTTTAGATCTGTTTTTCCTTGTTTACCTGATGCAAAAGTAACCCTCGTCAGGCTGTATCCCCTTATAAAGAAATCCTAAGAAAATACGATGACGGATTTAAGGGGATGATTAACATCCCGTGGGGATAAAAATAGACATAAGCAAATGTTCAAAGATAATTTTGCATCAATCCCCTCAGAAACATTTGTTAACGCTCATGAAAGACCTCATGCCAAAACGTATATCCGAACTACGTTTTTATTGTATAACCTCTCTTTATAAAATAAAAAACCTAAATTTTTTAGATTTCAGCTTGGTTACGCACATGTGTGAAAGATAGGCGGTTAGCTAAGTTTCTCAGTTAAGAGATACCTTCTTTTTTGTAGTATGGTAATTTTTCGTCAATTTATCCATTCATCTTTTCAGTTCAATGGCAACCCTGGCAGCCCCTTGTGCTCGTTTACTAGTGACTCTTTCACCAAGTAGTGCGAATGTATGCAGAGAATAATACAAAACAATTCAGGTCTAGGCAAATTGGACTGACAGACTCGAAGGAGATAATTAACATCCCGTGGCAATGGAAATAGGCACAAGCAAATGTTCCAAAATAATTTTGCACAGAATCTCTAAGAGACATTTGCTAAAGCTAATGAAAGAACTCACATCAAAACATACATCAGAATTAGGTCTGGTTCTGTTTGCAAAGTAAAGGGTTGCCTTTTGAGGTTTCAATTTGTGCGTAAAAATCTGGGAAAGGTAAGCGGTCGGATTAACACAGTTCACAATTTACAAAAAAGATAATTGACATATTAAACTAACTAATGAATAAAAGGTGTACATTTTTTCAATAACGCTTTTTAAAGAAGACTTAAAAAGTGAATTAAATTAAAAAAACAAAACGAGTTTATTGAATTGAAAGTAAGAAGCAACATTAAGACTTAAAACGAACAGAAATTATCATGTATATGAAGGGGTTCGCCCCCCTCGTCAATATCTCACTTTTTACGCTAAAGTTCGAATTCTGTTCCAATTCCTTAACAATGACCCCTGAATCACAGAGGCCGTTTAATTAGAATGAATAGCTCTTTTGAAAGCACTAAAAAAATTGCGTAAAGAGCAAGGCATTGAGTAGGGGGCAAACCCCCTCATATACCTAATAATTTCTGTTCGTTGTAAGTTTTAACGTTGCTTCTTACTTTCAGTCGAAAAAACTTCTCTTTTTTATTTAATTTCTGATCGGTTTTTAAAATAATGCTGGGAAATCTGGTGCCCCGTTCATAGAAATGTCCCTTCCCCATGAAAACTTCCTCCCGGGAAAGGTCCTCACACGTAACCCCCTCCCGCTGACCACCCCACTATGACAAAAATCTCCCCAGAAAACATCTGTATACTTCCTAATAACCAATACTATATGTAAATAATAGGTAAAGTTCATAACTTCCAGCCCTTCCCCTGGGGACAGTGGGGGACTAAGTCATCCTTAAAGACACAGTTTTAAGCTTTTCGACTATGCTGCATACAATGGCTATCTCGAAATTTTGATACAACGTCTTTAGAAAAAATAAGCGTGGGAAGGGACCTAGTTTCCCTACAATTTTTTGGTCACTTCAAAGGGCACTAGAACATTTATATAGAACGAGATATTCTAGGACCATTGGTTCGATCAAATCCATCTTGGGGGAAAACAAACAATTAACAAATAAACACGCATCCTTGATCTTTCTTCTAGACAAAAAAAAACCTCTACAGTAGGGCTGTTTGATACAATAATTATACGGTGTGATTTTCATTAAAATTCTATGACTTTTAGGGAGTGTTTCCTTCTCTTTTCCAAAAATGAGGCAAATTTTCTCAGACTTGTAATATTTGATGGGTAAGACTAAACTTGAAGAAACTTGTACAGTTGAAACCAGCATAAAAATCCGGATCTTTTGTATCGTTACTACGAACTGTTTGAAAACATCAGATGATACTGGAGAGCAAGACATCGGCCGTAGGAGCAGAGCCCAAATACGGCTGCTGTAACTCAAAACGCGTACCACAATTTGAATTTGACAGAGGGGAAAATTGAAAAACATCTGTTATGGTTTCTGATCCCTGTTCAAGTTTCTCGTATGTTGGGTTTCTGCAGTCGCATGATTATAATATTTCAACGCAAGACGAAAATTTTGCCATCATTTCATAGCTGAGGTTCGCTTTATTCTTCTAATGAATTACATTCGCATTACATTTCTAAAAATTGTTTTCTTTTTCTTTTAAACAAACAAATTTGTTGAGGTGTGAAAAACATTAGAAATAGGACACATTTTCTATTTTTAGGAGAGTTTCGGTCATTCTTTTAAAAAGATTAAATAAAAAAACTAGTTTTTTTTAACTGAAAGTAAGGAGCGACATTAAAACTAAAAACGAACAGAAATTACTCCGTATATAAAATGGGTAGTCCCCTCCTCAACGCCTCGCTCTTTACGCTAAAGCTTTTAATTGTTTTAAAAAGTAGAATTGTGGCAAAGAGTCAAACTTTAGCATAAAGAGCGAGGGATTGCGAAGGGGACAACCCATTTCATATACGGAATAATTTCTGTTCGTTTCAGTTTTAACGTCGCTCCTTACTTTCAGTTAAAAAAAAACTAGTTTTTTTATTTAACTTCTGAACGTTTTTGAATTAATGCATGTTTGATTTTGGCTCTCCGCACATAAATTATTAAAATGAAATTTGTATATTAATTCTTTTTTTTGACTAGGCTTTCTCTTAGCTTTGATCAAACGATTTTGAGAAATAAGGGGTGGGGAAGGAGGCCTAGTTGCCCTCCAATTTTTCGGTTACTTAAAAGGGCAACTAGTACTTTTAACTTTTAACGAACGTTTTTATTAGTAAAAAATATGCGTAACTTAAGAATTAACTTACGTAACAAACTTTTATATTCTTATATTTTTATTATCTGTACGAGGGGGTTTGTACCCTCATTAATACCTCACTCTTTACACTAAATCGCAAGTTTTGTCCCAATTCTTTAAGAATGACCGCTGAATCAAAAAGGCCGTAGAATAAATAGTTGAAATCACTAAAAATACTTTAGCATAAAGAGCGAGGCATTTATCTCCTCCTAAATACCTCGCTCTTTATGCTAAAGTATTTTTAGAAGCCCTCATATGCGTAATAATCTCTGTTCATTTTAAATTTCAATGCTGCTCATTACTTTCAATTGAAAAAACGTTTTCATGTTTGTTTTTTCATTGTTTTTTTTTTATAGTAATGCTAGAACATCGTGCGCCTTTTTCATTGAATTTTTCTTCCCTCATGACATATTTCTCCAAGGGAAGATCCTCCCACATAGCCCCCTTCCCTAAACCCCACCCCCAAACCAAAAACATCCCCCTGAAAAAATCTGTACACTTCCCAATAACCATTACTATATGTAAACACTGGTCAAAGTTTGTAACTTGCAGCCCCTCCCCCAGGAATTGTGGGGGAGTAAGTCATTCCCAAAGACATAGTTATTATGGTTTTCGACTATGCGGAACAAAATGGCTATCTCAAAATTTTGATCCATTGACTTTGGGAAGAAAATGAGCGTGGGAGGGGGCCTAGGTGCCCTCCAATGTTTTTGATCTCTTAAAAAGGGCACTAGAACTTTTCGTTTCCGTCAGAATGAGCCCTCTTGCGACACTCTAGGACCACTTGGTCGATACGATGACCCCTGGGGAAAAGAAAAAAAAACAAATAAACACACACCCGTGATTTGTCTTCTGGCAAAAAAAATACGAAATTCCACATTTTTGTAGATAGGAGTTCTCTATAGGGTTCTCTGATACGCCGAATGCGATGGTGTGATTTTCGTTAAGATTCTATGACTTTTAGGGGATGTTTCCCCTATTTTCCAAAATAAGGCAAATTTTCTCAGGCTCATAACTTTTGATGACAAAGACTAAATTTAATGAAACTTATATATTTAGAATCAGCAAGAAAATTCAATTCTTTTGATGTATCTTTTAGCATCAAAATTTCGTTTTTTAGAGTTTCGTTTACTATTGAGCCGGGTCGCTCCTTACTACAGTTCGTTATCACGAACTGTTTGATTAAATAAAAAAAAACTAATTTTTTTTAACTGAAGTAAGGAGCGACATTAAAACTTGAAACGAACAGAAATTACTCCGTGTATGAAAGGGGCTGTTCCCTTCTCAACGCCCCGCTCTATGCGCTTAAGTTTGACTCTTTCTCTCAATTCTACTTTATTAAACAGTAAAAAACTTTAGCGTAAAGAGCAGGGTGTTGAGAAGGGAACAGCCCCTTTCATACACGGAGTAATTTCTGTTCGTTTTAAGCTTTAATGTCGCTCCTTACTTTCAGCTTAAAAAAAACTAGTTTTTCTTATTTAATTTCTGAACGTTTCTGAATTAATGCATGTTTGATTTTGGCTCTCCGTACATAAATTATTAAAATAAAATTTGCATATTAATTTTTTTTTGCTAAATGGCTTTCTCTTAGTTTTAATCAAACGATTTTAAGAAATAAGGGGTGGGGAAGGAGGCCTAGTTGCCCTCCAATATTTTGGTTACTTTAATGGCAACTAGAACTTTTGATTTTTAACGAACGTTTTTATTAGTAAAAAATATACGTAACTTAAGAATTAACTTACGTAACAAACTTCTATATTCTTATATTTTTATTATGTATATGAGGGGGTTTGTCCCCTCGTTAATACCTCGCTCTTTACATTAAAGCTTAATGTTGTCCTAATTCTTTAAGAATGACCCCTGAATCAAAAAGGCCGTAGAATAAATAATTGAAATTACTAAAGATACTTTAGCATAAAGAGCGAGGTATTTAGGAGGAGAAGAACCCCTCATATGCGTAATGATCTCTTTTCGTTTTAAGTTTTAATGCTACTCCTTACTTTCAATTGAAAAAACTTTTTTATGTTTATTTTTTCATTTTTTTATAGTAATGTTAGAAAATTCTGCGCCCTTTTCATTGAATTTCTCTTCCTCCATGACAAATTCCTCCAAAGAAAGATCCTCCCACATAGCCCCCTCCCCTCAACCCAAACCCAAACCAAAAAAATCCCCCAGAAAACGTCTGTACACTTCCAAATAACCATTACTGTATGTAAACAATGGTAAAAGTTTGTAACTTGCAGCCCCTCCCCCGGGGACTGTGAGGGAGTAAGTCATCCCCAAAGACATAGTTATTATGGTTTTTGACTATGCAGAACAAAAAGGCTATCTCAAAATTTTTATCCGTTGACTTTGGGTAAAAATGAGCGTGGGAAGGGGCTTAGGTGCCCTCCAATTATTTGGTCACTAGAAGAAGGGCACTAGAACTTTTCATTTCCGTTAGAATGAGCCCTCTTGCGACACTCTAGGACCACTTGGTCGATACGATGACCCCTGGGAAAAAAAATAAAATAAACACACACCCGTGATCTGTCTTCTGGCAAAAAATACGAAATTCTACATTTTTGTAGATAGGAGCTTGAAATTTTCGCAATAGGGTTCTCTGATACGCTGAATGCGATAGTGTGATTTTCGTTACGATTCTATGACTTTTAGGGGGTGTTTCTCCCTATTTTCCAAAATAAGGCAAATTTTCTCAGGCTCGTAACTTTTGATGACAAAGACTAAATTTGATGAAACTTATATATTTAAAATCAGCATGAAAATCCGATTCTTTTGATGTATCTTATAGAATCAAAATTCCGTTTTTTAGTTTCGTTTACTATTGAGCCGGGTCGCTCCTTACTACAGTTCGTTACATGAACTGTCTGATAAGTCTACGCAATACCACACACTATCCAGTTAGGCAAATTGATAGATTTGAAACTAGAGAATCCAATAATCTAAGTATCTTATTCGTTCAGTGCAAGATAAAGCTGCAAACTTGTCGCAAAATCGCATGTTTCACAGGAAACATAATCCTCAAAGACCAGCTGTCTGGACGAGGAAGATTTTTCAAGGCATCTAAAGAAACAGCAAAATTAGTTCAGCCTCCCCTAGATATATTGTAGCAATCCGCAATTTTATTTAAGATTCGGGGAGAGCGATAGGTGGGAGACTTCCCAAAGACGATCACAAGGGAGTTCTCAAAATGATTACAAAACAAGAGTGCAAAATAGAACGTATCAATCGCTGGCTGTACAACATCCCTGACGAGTTCTTATACATAAGGTTCAGATTTTCCAAGGATTTTCTCCCTAAAAAAGAAAGTTCCAACGAATTCCTTTTCTCTTCTAAATCCCTTCGTTTTAGCAGTTTTGATTCATTTTTCACTTTCCAGTTAGATATTTTATTCTCGAAAAACACACAGTATTATTTTTTCCTTTTTGTAATTTGTTTCAAAATTTATGTCATCTTTTTTATTTATGATCTTATTCGCCTTAACCCTTTGGTATCACCAAACATCTTACATGAGGGAGGATTAAAATGTTATTGTATGTGTTTATTGTAGCGGCTTTTCCAGCCCTGGCTGTCGGTGTTATTTTGGGATTTTTGTAGGTGCTTGATGTGATTGAATGCATCTAGAACTCAATATTTTATCTTTCAGCTTTCGGAAAGATAGCCGAATAGTACACTATTTCAATTTTGGTTATGAGCGAACACTTAATTGTTTCTTTTTTGGCAGTTTTAATTTATCATTTTCCCATCGATATCTTATTTTTGTATGATATTTAATTAATTTCACGTTTTTTTTCTTTTTTCATTTAACGTTCGTGAAACTTATTCTCCCTCTTTCTGATCCGGTTCAAAATATCTGTAATCTTTTTTTATTATTATTTATTATCTTAATGGTCTTAACTCTTTGTTATAATTAAGTACAGTTTTTTTTTTTTTTTTTCATTGACATAGAAGGGCAGCATTAAAAGTTACAATAACAGAAAGGTACCAGCTCTTATTGAGCCAACAGATAAATACATAATTAGTTCTAGGGGAGAGACGAGGGGAGGTTGGAGTTAGAAATTGATGTATGAATTCCTAGAGCCGTAACTAGGATTTTTGTTGGGGAGGGGAACAAAATAGACTTTAAAAATGCACCAAAAATGTGAAATTGATACCTACTCCCTTATGATTTCTGGGAATATTTCTGGTCTACGCTGCTATTACGGAAGTAAACAGTGGCGTTAAATCCCAAAACGAGCAGAACTTATTTCGTATAAAAGGAGAACTGCCCCTTCCTCATCTACCCCTCCACCTCATGGTCAAAGAAACTTCGGAGGGTGCTCATTAGATCAGAAAATGATAGATAAAGCCTTTTTTTTAAGTCGAAAGTGATTGGAGACCAACCAGCCGTAGGAGGGTATTTTCCACGGGAGATATTTTTCAGGGGGGGAGTATTTTTCACGGGGATATTTGCCGAGGCAGGGGATACTTTCTGTGGTTGGGATGTTTTCCAGGGGGTATTTTCCGGGGGAGGGAAGGACGGTCACCGTTGCAGACAGTGGCAAGAACCCAACTCTTTAGAATTTCGAAATACGAGAAATTTAGTATAATTTCCTCAAGAATCTACTTGCCCCCACTTTTTTCAATAATACAAGTTTTTTAATGGCTTATGAATCCAACTTAAATGATAAAAATCTGCATGTTTAGAATCAGCAGTTCAACATCTATTGAATATATATACAATTCAACGGTAAAACTCATATATATATATATATATATATATATATATATATATATATATATATATATATATATATATATATATATATATATATATATATATATATATATATATATATATATATATATATATATATATATATATAGCCTATACTGTAAATAAAAATTTCGTCTTTTAGCTTTTCGATTTGCTAGACAAGGAGCCGCTCTATAATTACTGCTTATTAAAGAAAACGACTTCAAAAACCATCAACTTCGTTGTCACTGAACTCTAGGCATCATCCATCTATCCATCTTGTTATCTCGGAGAAAGTTCACAAGAAAGTAGAAAAACAAAAATCTCTCTAAAGCGAAAAGACATATCTCCCGTGAAATCTTGACAGACTAACTTCCGTCTGTTACTCTACAGTGCTGAACATAAGACAAATTTGAAATTCTAATGTGCATATATTCTGGACTTAGTGCCAGAAAATAAGAAATGTCAGGATTCAAAGGGAGGAAGGACTTTCTTCACAGATTGTTAAAAGTCTCATCTTAGTACTTTATTAATTTGAAAGGATGTGGAATATAGTTAAGGCCTTTCACATTACTAAGTGATCAAGTGTTAATTCTTCCAGTTAGCCAAAGACTCTGCTTTCAATCGAACTTCACATATGCCGTAACGGAGTTGAATGCCATTATAGAATCTAATAACACGACAATCACGAACTGTTGGTGTTGTAGTCGGTATTCAAGGATTTGTTTCGCCAGTGTAAATACCTGATGAACGCATACCATTCCTGGTCGGAAATCAGCTTAATCAGGACTAGTTTAGGCAACACGGTGAGGGCTAAACCCATTAAGGAGGTTGATTGTGAGAATGTTACATACAATACAAATCATTGCGATTTCTCTATGGCATCGTTTTCCAGCCCGGGGAGAGAGTCACGACCCAGCAGACAAGGGGTAAAAGTCACAAGAAAGGATTGGAAGTGTGAGCTAGACAATAAAATTCCTTATCCTAAATACGGGGCACTCTTCTTTTGCACCAGTCCCCAGGCGAAAATTCTAGTATAGGTTAGCAGGAAAATTCAAGTGGTTAGCAGCTATTCCATTCGAATGGCAAAAAATGTGGATGAGCAGGAGGAATCAAACTCAATAATTAAACTAGATGACAAGCATCTTGTTCCTCATCCCCAATACACTTCCAGATAGATAGATGGACAAATAGGTAGATATATGGATGGATACACATAAATAAAAGTATAGAATGAGAGAGAGAAATGGAGAAAAACATAGGTATAACCTTTAAAAGTTTTCATAAACTTCCCAAATCAATATCCACGCACATTTCCAGAATATACTTCCCTTTCATTTAGTTGAGCCCGTAGCTTCAGTGGCTAAAAATCTTAGGCTTGCACTACTACGATCCATTACATCTAAACCTGTCGTGATAATGTCTAATGTACAGCATATAGGGAATAACCACATGGCGTGTGAATAACGCTCCATTAATTTTTCCCTGGAAATTCTTTATAACCACCAATTCTGCTTTGAATGTCCTTTTATTAAAGAGAATTGTATCTCAGAGTGACGATAGACCAGCTATTCTGACAAATGGAATAATAACTGAGGCTTAAGAGTGCCTGGGTAAATGTGTTTTTCTTTTTCTTTGGGGATTCTTAATAAAGACTGTCCAACAAACTCCTTAGAAATTATGAAACACAAGTTGGTATAATGAAACGAATAAGTGGGTATAAAGAAAACTAAAATAGATCATCGAAAGGTATCCGCCCGATCAAAAAGAAATTGTGTTGGAAGTATAATGCTGAATCGTAGTCCAGTATAACCAGCAGTTTTTTTTTATACAAAAAGTCCAGTCTCTCTACTTTATTAAGCTTAATTTTTCAGAGAGAATTAAAAATACTTGGAGGCTAGCATGAAATTTAATTTAGTTGAATTAATTAACTATTAATTACACACTAGCTATTAATAGAAATGTTTATATTAGATATGACGCAATTGACCTCCGAGGAAACAGTCAGAGGCATTGGAAAAAACCTGATATAGGGCCCTTCTTAGTTTTTCTATCGTTTTATTCGTTTAATATCTGCATTATCTTCTGAAAAAAAAATAATATTTTGGCTAGATAAGCCGTAGTTATCTTCTTTCATGACGTTCTTCATGGCATCAGGCTGCTAGAATCTTTGGGTCTGATATGCCAGTAGTTAACTTCTTTCTTCTTCTTTTTTACATAGAATACTACAATCAATTATCATCCTGTGAGAAATATATGACATGGGTATCCCAGAACAAAAATCTCAACAAATCGTATGTGCTTCCCTTCCAATTTTCGTTGTGAAAACAGACTTATATCAAGTTTCGTAAATTGGCGAAATTATTTGAATTTGGAATAATTTATCTTCTTGGTACCAAATACTTGAACCCCGAGGGTGTAAGAAAATAAATACATTCTTTTTCACTAATACATTTTGTGTTTTCCTTCCCAAATGATGTTTACCGTTGTTTTCTGTGCGTCTAGGGGGAGGAGGGGGGCAGCATAAAATTGAGAGGCACTAACGTTAGCTTGAGGGAGGCATTTCGAAATTTCAAATAGTAATTCATTGCCATCTTTGTTTATTTGGATTATACGAGTTCATTTCTAGGGAGTAGGAGGGGATGCTATCGTCAACGATACAACCAATTGTAACTTACAATAACATTAAGCCTTTGTCTTGGGTTTTCACCTATCAAATCCCCAAAATGGCTCCTAACACCCATACTTTTCTATTAGAGCATTTTATAATAATATTCAATATATAAAACTGTTACGCATAATCTAAACAGGAATATGTTTAAGAATTGTAGCTCGAAATTTTGGTTACATTCTGTTTACATATCTACACTTTTTTCCTCTTTCACTGTGTTCCCCTTGGTCCAGACTGAGTTAATCTGAGTCAGACGAGTTAATAATTAAGACTGAGTTTTTATATTTTGCACGAAATTTAAAATTGGCAAAAATGACTATAAATCATTTATTGATCCTTGGTTTCATAGATCCTTAGTTGATTGTAGCACATTCCAATTAATACCAAAAATCTTAGAGACATTAAAAGAGAAACGAAAAGTTGTAATTTAATCACTTGAGAAAGGGATCGGCATATAAAAGGTAATAACCAAACTTTCATATTTTGATTGGTTCATTTGTGGCTTTTAACTTATTTCAGTTCTGTTGGGTTTTTGCTTGTTGCTGTTAGCTGTGTTTTCACTAAAATTAAATAAAAAAAAAATAATTTTTTTTAGCTGAAAGTAAGGAGCGACATTAAAACTTAAAACGAACAGAAATTACTCCGTATATAAAATGGTTTGTCCCCTCCGCAATGTCTCGCTCTTTACGCTAAAGCTTTTAATTGTTTTAAAAGGCAGAATTGTGGCAAAGAGTCAAGTTTTTAATTGTTTTAAAAAGTAGAATTGTGACAAAGAATCAAACTTTAGCGTAAAGAGCAAGGGATTGCGGAGGGGACAAACCATTTTATATACGGAGTAATTTCTGTTCGTTTTAAGTTTTAATGTCGCTCCTTACTTTCAGCTAAAAAAATTAGTTTTTTTTATTTAATTTCTGAACGTTTTTGAATTAATGCATGTTTGGTTTTGGCTCTCTGCACATAAATTATTAAAATGAAATTTGTATATTAATTCTTTTTTTGGCTAAATGGCTTTCTCTTAGTTTTGATCAGACGATTTTGAGAAATAAGGGGTGGAGAAGGAGGCCTAGTTGCCCTCCAATTTTTCGGTTGCTTGAAAAGGCAACTAGAACTTTTAATTTTTAACGAACGTTTTTATTAGTAAAAATTATACGTAACTTATAAATTAGCAACTTACGTAACAAACTTTCATAATCTTATATTTTTATTATGTATACAAGGGGGTTTGTATCCTCGTTAATATCTCGCTCTTTACACTAAATCTTAAGTTTTGTCCCAATTCTTTAAGAATGATCCCTGAATCAGAAAGGCCGTAGAATAAATAGTTGAAATTACTAAAAATACTTTAGCATAAAGAGCGAGGTATTTATCTCCTCCTAAATACCTCGCTCTTTATGCTAAAGTATTTTTAGAACCCCTCATATGCGTTATAATCTCTGTTCGTTTTAAGTTTCAATGCTACTCCTTCCTTTCATTTGAAAAAACGTTTTCATGTTTATTTTTCATTGTTTTCTTATAGTAATGCTAGAAAATCATGCGCCCTTTTCCTTGAATTTTTCTTCCCCCATGACAGATTCCTCCAAGGAAAGATCCTTCAACATAGCCCCCTCCCCTCAGCCCCAACCCCCAAACAAAATAAAATCCCCCTGAAAACGTCTGTACACTTCCCAATAACCATTACTATATGTAAACACTGGTCAAAGTTTGTAACTTGCAGCCCCTCCCCCAGGGATTGTGGGGGAGTAAATCATCCCCAAATACATAGTTATCATGGTTTTCGACTATGCTGAACAAAATGGCTATCTCAAAATTTTGATCCGTTGACATTGGGAAAAAAATGAGCGTGGGAGGGGGCCTAGATGCCCTCCAATTTTTTGGGTCACTTAAAAAGGCCACTAGAACTTTTCATTTCCGTTAGAATGAGCCCTCTTGCGACATTCTAGGACCACTTGGTCGATACGATGACCCCTGGGGGAAAAAAAACAAAAACAAACAAACAAATAAACACGCACCCGTGATTTGTCTTCTGGCAAAAAATACAAAATTCCACATTTTTGTAGATAGGAGCTTGAAACTTCTACAGTAGGGTTCTCGGATACGCTGAATCTGATGGTGTGATTTTCGTTAAGATTATATGACTTTTAGGGGTGTGTCCCCCTATTTTCTTAAATAAGGCAAATTTTCTCAGGCTCGTAATTTTTGATGGGTAAGACTAGACTTGATGAAACTTATATATTTAAAATCAGCATTAAAATGCGATTCTTTTGGTGTAGCTATTGATATCAAAATTCAATTTTTTAGAGTTTTGGTTACTATTGAGCCGGGTCGCTCCTTACTACAATTCGTTACCACGAACTGTTTGAAAACATAAAAATGTTTTCTTTTTTTTATTTGCTGAATAAACTTTTACTGATCTATCTACATACAAAAGCAGATCTAAGAGGGGAAGGTGTCTCTGAGAGCTGAAGGCCGGAAGTTAAACCAATCATGGCAAAATTAAGAAGAAAAATAAAACTAAGAAGCAGGAATGTATGCTATTGGTATTCGCAGCAAGAAAAAGTTAAGTCTGATATTAATCAACACGATTCATCGCCACAAATCGAGAAAAAAAAATGAATAAACTCCAAAACAATAAAAGAGCCAAACAAAAAACTAGATACAATGCAAACTTATAATAATCCGAATATGGGACTGACGATAGTTTAATGTTCTGGATTATATCGATCCGTGTTTAGTCGTTTTTGTTTTTAGTTTCTTGCAGCTTTTTTGTGTTTACGTTCTTTCTTTTTTTGATTTGGGTCGTGGATGTTTTTATGATTACACAGACGAATTTTACTGGCTAAGAAGTCCTAATTAATTTACTTTTGTCTTCAGAGATTTTATATCGAGTGACATCAGTATGGTCCACAACGCCAACGCTACCTATTTTCCTTGTTCCACTTACTTTTCATTTAGTGTTTTTGTGACACCTTGATAAAAATATTCTTAACTTAATTCAAAGTAAATGAATTAGGGTACGTTCATCCGTCTTCAGTAACAACAATCGATTTATAACAGAGAAACGATTCAGAAGCCAATATTTTCAATGAAAAAATTATAATTCAATCCTTCAATAATAATTACTCAATATAATAATTGAATATATGCAATCAGAACCATGCCTGAAATTAAGTGCTATAGGTCATTCAGTGAAATGCCATGTAAAAATAGGGTAATCCTATATCAATGGGTATAGGTTAAGGTTGCGACGTTACAACCACCCTTTTCTTAAGTTAACTCAAGTAAATTAAACTGAGTCATCTGTTTGTGACATAATATTAAGACTTATATTATTACAATGCATAGTGTTAAAAATGAGCCTGAGAAATCTGACGGTATTTTGACCGCCAAAATTTCCTAAACATTTTCAAAAATAAAATATCACCAACAGATTCAAATAGTACTTTGGATCCAAAAACCACTAGCTAAATATTCAAACTCAATATTTGTAAAAGAATAATATTCAATATCAAATTAACCCAAATTTCAGATCATACTGGTCCAAACAGTAGTCATATTTAAGTGAATTCACGGCCACTCATAGCCCGAAGGCCATGCCCGTGACGTCCCAAACTTTAATACTACTACTGTTATTACTACCAATAATTGATAACAGCACCAAGGCGATAGAGTCAAAGAAACTTTGAGGATTAATCCCCAACCTAGCTTTATGAGTAATTTCACTCATTACTCAATCCCATGAAGTCACTACGTCAATTCAATCCTTTCGTATGACCTTTTCCTAACTCATTTGATGAGGTACTGCATTCGCTTACTACAAGCAAGATTTCAAAAAAAAATCTACAAATTTGCGGACCCTTCGTCCGCAAAAAGTGAACTAACCATCTTAAACCTTTTTTCATTACAGCTTAAAAAAGATAGAGTTCAAACCACAATTTTTGCACAGCTTGTCGTTAGATAGGCGGTCGTTCAAATGAGTAGCCTACCTACAATTATCCTTATGAAACTCCTCTATTCAAGATCTACAATATATTCCTCAACCTTCTGAAGAGTCAAAGTTAATTCTTGTCATTGCCCGAGTCATTCATGACTAATGTCATTACCATAGTCCTAAATTTTGAGACTTAAATTCCTATTCTTCCAAACGTTTCAGGGCTGAAAATATACCCTGTGCTTTCGCTATTTTACTTTTTACATCTTCACATGCATCCAAAATCCTTACCAATAATATTACCTAGGTAAGAAAAGCCATGCAGTCGGTCTTTTTCCTCATTATCTAATATCACCATCTCATCTTTATCAAATCCTAACATAAGCTACTTGACATTGTCCTTAAAATTAATCAGCCAGTGATCAATCTTCAGTCAGTGTTCTTATAATTAATTTTTGACCCTACTTTCGCATTTTGAAGTCTAAAAAACACAAAAAGTTTATTCATTTCGCTAATATTTTTATCTACGACACTTAAGCTATCTAGGTAACATAAATCAAGGAGATTCACAACCTGTATAAACAGGGATCAACTCGCTCAACTCTTCATCTACTCTTTGACAATAGTATCTATTATTTTTTGTATTGATCCCAGATCGAATGAACTTCTTATCTCACTTTCTACCTTAACCACACCAATATTATTTTTGTACGTAGACCTAGTCACTTTAATAGACCTACCTGGTTTACATACAAGGAGAGGACCTTCACTGAGGTCTTTTTTCCTATCAGGCAGGCGAAACGCCCATTTATAATCGATAATTCAAACGTTTTTCAATTAAAAGTCAAAAACATGTCAGTTTTGTCAAAAATGGCTCTCTCTTCGCTTAAAATAAGCTGTTCATTTCTCAAAACTTTTCAAAAGCTTATTTTAGTCTAGTAAGCAAAATTTCCTACTGCAGATATGAGTTAACATGCTTAATGAATAAAGTTTGAGTGGCAATAACTACGGGGGGGGGGGTATTTCATATATGCTTGGGTGCACTATGGCCGAAACCGTCGGGGAGCAATTGATCTTGAAAAAAAACGCTAACCACCTAGAGGTTCCAAGCTACAGCCTTAAAAATTCACAGAGCCTAACTTCTGATATTTTGAAATCTCTGTAATTAGAATTACGATCTAGAATGGCTTTAGTAGTGTTATGCAAAATATCACGTAACTTAAGCGGTTTTAACAGTGAACCATCGAAAACTGGGATTGGAGTCAAGGACGCTGTGGACAACAATTGAACTTTTGATTCTGAAAAACAATTATAAATGATTTTGATAGACATTTTCGTACTGCATCCAAAAATCTACTATGTTAAGCCTAAATCTACTCTGTCATGCCCAAATCTACCATGTCAGACTAAGCATCGGCACTGTTTCTGTTTTCTGTTTCTGTTTCTGTTTTTTCTTACCTGTTTCTGTTTCTGTTTTTACAAAAAACAGAACTGAAAACAGAAACAGGCTACCTGTTTTTATTTGACCTGTTTCTGTTTCTGTTCTGTTTTTTTTTTCATCTGTTTTTTTCCGTTTCTGTTTTTTTTTTATCTGTTTTCTGTTTTTTTCTGTTTTTTTTTTTTTAATGCCGCGCTATCTAGCGGGTATGATACCGAAATCGTCCTTTGTCAACAAGAAGAGTAATTTCTTTCATATTCAGGTGAAATCATAGCGACATCTAAACTAGAAGCTCGATTTCCTTGCTAACCTTCGTCTAATTTTGTGTGCTGGAGCAAGCATCCTAAAGGTAAAAATTATGAATAGTTAAATTAGACCAGCCATGCTAGTCTATTTGAACTTTTGTATGCATGAGGGTTCTAGACTTATTGATATCAGTCAGCTCATTCCAGATACAGCTCAAGCCCATTTAACCTCTTCCTTTTTTTTCTTTTTTGTACTATGCTGTAACTCAGACTTATTTTATCCCTAGTACAACACAATTGGACATGCAGAATTCAAATATCACATTGATTTTTTTTTTCAATTTTTTTTTTTAAAGAATCATCACAACATTGTCGATAACTACATTATATGCAAAAATTAGTCCTTCCTTCGTCTAATTTTGTGCGCTGGAGCAAGTATCCTAAAAGTAAAAATTATGAACAGTTAAATTAGACTAGCCATGCTAGTCTATTTGAACTTTTGTAGGCGTGAGGGTTCCATGCCTATTGTTATCAGTCAGCTCATTCCAGATACAGCACAAGCCCATTTAACTTCTTCCTTTTTTTTTCTTTTTTGTACGATGCTGTAACTCAGACTTATTTTATCCCTAGTACCACACAGTTGGACATGCAGAATTCAAATATCACATTGATTTTTTTTTCAATTTTTTTTTTGTTTTTCAAAAGAATCATCACAACATTATCGATAACTACATTGTATGCAAAAATTAGTCACCCTGACTGGGTGTATCAGGATTCTTGTAGGACAAATGCCTGTCTGTAATTTAAAAAAAAAAAAACTGATTCAAATGACTTTCAGGTACTACTGCAAAACTGTCATGGATATTTCCTCTGATGAAGAGGTAGAAGTTTTACCTAAAATCATAAGGAAAAAGCCAGTTTGGGCTAATTATGGTGTGAAAGACAAATGCAGCATCACCTGCAAGGTTTGCAAAAAGACTATCAAGGCTAGTGGAGGTTCTTCAACTAATTTTGTCAATCACCTGGAAAATGTTCATAAGATTAAGGTGAAAGTACAGTCATCTGCCTCTACTGCACCAGCACGGCAGGACATGGATAATGTTGCCAATGGCCCAGAAGCTGTTGTTTGTCGTACAGTACAGGGTTCATTGCCAGGATGTGGGATAGCTGAAGAACAGCCAAAGAACCAAAAGAGCTGGATAATGTTGCCAATGGCCCAGAAGCTGTTGTTTGTCGTACAGTACAGGGTTCATTGCCAGGATGTGGGATAGCTGAAGAACAGCCAAAGAACCAAAAGAGCAATTTTTCTTTCTCTAGAAAAGGAACTAGAGATATCTGTTCTCTGATGTTGCGCAACCGCTCAAGTCAACTTAAATTGACAAAACAGTGTGTAAGAACAGTACTTGCAGACAAGTTACCACTTTCCATTTTTGACGTGCAAACCATGTGTTGACTGATACACTCCTTGACAGGTGGTATTTTGCCTCCATCGGGTCGTACCATAAAAAGGCATGTGTTTCAAGCAAAGAAAAAGAAACTATTGAAACTGAAATTGGATATGAATCAGGCACGAAAGGTATCTATAACATTTGACTGCTGGTCATATACAGGGGGAGGATACTTGGCAGTGACAGTACATTACCCCAAGCTAGTCAGTGGAAAATGGGTAGTTCACAGTTGCATCTTGCACTTTAAGCGTCTCAAGGTTCGGCATACAGCAGCAAATATACTTGCAGCAATCATAGTAGCCCTGAAGAAATTTGAACTTGAAGACAAATTGTTCTGTGTTGTAGCTGATTCTGGCTCGAGCGTCGTAAAAGCTTGTCAAATTGGTGGAATTGAACGTTCATCTTGCTTTGGCCACTGCCTCCACCTCAGTGTCACAAATGGCCTCAAATTTTGGGGAGAAATGAATTTGACGTAGAGCAAACACCGGAATGTGATTCAGATGATGAAGGTGAACCCGAACAAGGCACTAGTAGAGAGCAATGTTCCTCAGAGATTGGTCTGACAGAAGATGACCTTCCTGATATCATAGATTCAGACATTGTTGACACTGTTTCAGATGTATATGACTTGGAAAAGTACGACTCCGACACAGAAACTGAATGGGATGAATGGGCCACTGGTGCAAATGATTTTACTGAAATTGAAGACTCAGTCTCACTCAATGGTGCACTGAAAAAGTTGCGTCGGACACTCAAGCTGCTAAAAAAGTCAAATATTCAACACGAGCTCTTTGAAGGGCTTTGCAAAGAAATAGGACTAAGTGGTCACATCCCTCATGATATGAAAGTGCGTTGGAATAGCACTTACGTGATGATTAGTTCCATGTTACACAAAAAATCTGCTCTACAGAAATTTTATGATGTAAATGTTCGCAATGCGAAAATTAGAGAACTTGAACTTACTGAGCAAGACTGGTCACTTTTAGAATGTGCAACAAGTTGTTTGAGCCCTTTTGAAGAGGCCACCGAACTGGCTAGTGGGTCCACTTACACTACTTCAAGCAAAGCATACATGCTGATCAAGGGATTGGTGAGCTTCTGTGAAGCGAGATCGAAGAGGCTGCTTGAGAATCGCCTGAAGGATCAGCTGCTTATGCAGTTAAAAAAGTATTTTGTGCAAAATCCTAGATTCAAGTTGGAGCTCTACCAGCGTCCAGCTTATCTTGATCCTTGTACATATGAACGAATGACTTTAGAAGAAAGAGTGGCAGCAAGACAGTCCCTCATATGTTTACTTAGCCCACCAAAAGGTCGTCCCACCTAAAGGTCGTAAGTACCAGTAGCCTATAAAGAGTGGGGGCTAGAGATTTTTTGACAACCGTGGTATATAAGTCTGCTATTCTTATTGAATGTAGAAAAATCTTATTAATGTCAAGCAAGTTCGAGAAAACGAAAGAAATGTAAAAATTTTCGTCCCCGGCTTAGGCAGGGTTTAGGGGACGAAAATTTTTGTTTCTTTGCCTTACTGTTGGCTCTTACAGAAAAGCTTTCTGAATTCTATGGTTGGAGAAGTTAAGGGAAACTTGAAAATAAAACTATATGTCATTAATGTAAGAGGTCTTGCTATTTTTCCCTCTCCCCTCTCCATTCCGTTGTCCTTCTGCCTCTTGTTTTTAGCCTAATTAAGGTGATGCTTTTCTGCAAGGTAACGGATCAGTTCGACTTCTGGAGTCAGAATCGATTTTTTTTTCGACAAACTTTTATAATATATGAGTGACAAAGAATTTGAGAATAAATGCAATTCGGCCGTTAGGCCTAAGAATTTTTGGTTAAATTGCACCCGATTGGACGCATTTTATGACAAATTTTGCCAAATTTCGCCCCCCCCCCCCTAAAAATACGCTAGTGTGTTGAATTACACGAAGTTGCTCATCTTTTGTATGTAACTAAAAGGATTTAACAAGAAGATGTTTTCTTTCCTATTAGAAATAGAAGAAGTAAGGAAAAATCAGGAAAAACAGCTGTTAAAACAGCTGTTTTTAAAAAAAAAGTTGTTTTCTGTTTTTTCGAAAAACAGAACAGATTACAGAAACAGGTCACCTGTTTTTGTTTGACCTGTTTCTGTTTCTGTTCTGTTTTTTTTCTAACTGTTTTTTTCTGTTTCTGTTTTTCTCAAAAACAGAAACAGTGCCGATGCATATGTCAGACATAAAGTTAAGCATAAATCTACTATGTCAAGCCTAAATCTACTACCTCAAGCCAAAGTCTTCTATGCCTAGTCTAAATCTACAGTGCCAAGCCTAAATCAACTATTATAAGCATAAACGTTCTATGTCAACCCTAAATCTACGATCTCAAGCCCAAACTTATTTATGTCTAAAATCTATTTTATGTCTAAATCTATGCATGTTACGGTCAAGCAATTTTTATACAAATTTTAGACAGGCTCAGATCCTTCAGAATAAAGCGATGCATCTTATTGGAGGCTACGCAGAAGATGTTACCAAGACTTGAACTTGCTTCAACAAATTTCAAGTACTTAATGTAGGACAGTTGCGTGACAACCAGTTAGGAATTTTTACATACCAATGTTGGAATTCAGTAAGTCCTGATGTTTTTCGTGACTATTTTAGTGACAATAGGGGACTACATAGTTATGAGACTCGTCACGATGATAATTTTGCTGTGCAACATAGAAGTGGAATCAGGGCTGGTTTCTCTACTAGATTTTCAGGGCCCCATGTATGGAACCCCATTCCAGAGAGCATTCGGGTGGCTGAGCACCAAGGGGTTATTTAAAAATGTTTATTAGGAAAAGGTTAGTAAAGATTATATATTTATTTATTATTATTGTTCATATTATTATTACTATGGTAGACTGGTTGATGAGAAATTGATTATAGTTTTTATTTTGGCTATGTAATTTATTTATTTTTCATTTATTTGATTTTTCATTTTTTATTATTATTATTTTTCTGTTAGTTGATTAATTACTTGTTAAAAAAAATAATATATATATATATATATATATATATACTAGCTGTTGGGGTGGCGCTTCGCGCCACCCCAACACCTAGTTGGTGGGGGCGCTTCGCGCCCCCCCCAAGCCTCCCCGCGCGCGTAAGTCGTTACGCGCCATATTAGTTACGCGCCATTGTAGTTGTGTCCCTATGTCCCACCTGTGAATATAGATAGATATATTATATATATGTTTTTAACTACGTAAAACTTGCGAATATACAACATTCTTTGCTGTCCCATTGTCTGTGCATATAAATAGATTGTCAGGTTTACCGACTCTTGAACATGCAACATATAATGGTCCATGGGAAAACAATCCGTATTCAGATCTATACCTCATGATTCTAATGATTACCCTTGAGCTTTGTTGATGGTGATTGCTAATCGAACATTCCCTGTCCCGGTGTCCCGGTCGTCATTTATATCCCCCTGTGCCCCCCGGCGTCCCCGTTGTAGTTGTGTCCCTGTGTCCCGGTCGTCATTTATATTTTTTACTTATGTCCTGGTCATTATGGCTTATGTATGGTCATTTATATTCCCTGTGTCCCGGTCGTCATTTGTATCCCGGTGTCCCGGTCTGTATATACATTCGTTTTTTAGTTTTGTTTTTCTCCTTTATTTTTTTTCTTTTTTCTTTTTTTTCTTTTTTAGTTTATTTAGATTTTTATATTTTTTAGTTTTTTTATTAGTTTTTAGTTTTTTTTTTCTTTTTAGTTTTTTTGTAGTTTTTACCTTCTTTTTAGTTTTTTTAGTTTTTTTTTTACTTATGTCCTGGTGGTCATTTATACTCCCTGTGTCCCGGTGCTTTGTTGATTGCTAATCGAACATTCCTTTTGTCCCGGTCGCTTTCTCTTTGAGTGTCGTCATACCTGGTTGGTGGGGGCGCTTCGCCCCCCCCCAAGCCCCCCCGCGCGCGTAAGTCGTTACGCGCCATATTAGTTACGCGCCATTGTAGTTGTGTCCCTATGTCCCACATGTGAATATAGATAGATATATTATATATATATGTTTTTAACTACGTAAAACTTGCGAATATACAACATTCTTTGCTGTCCCATTGTCTGTGCATATAAATAGATTGTCAGGTTTACCGACTCTTGAACATGCAACATATAATGGTCCATGGGAAAACAATCCGTATTCAGATCTATACCTCATGATTCTAATGATTGCCCTTGAGCTTTGTTGATGGTGATTGCTAATCGACCATTCCCTGTCCCGGTCGTCATTTATATCCCCCTGTGGCCCCCGGCGTCCCCGTTGTAGTTGTGTCCCTGTGTCCCGGTCGTCATTTATATTTTTTACTTATGTCCTGATCATTATGGCTTATGTATGGTCATTTATATTCCCTGTGTCCCGGTCGTCATTTGTATCCCGGTGTCCCGGTCTGTATATCCATTCGTTTTTTAGTTTTGTTTTTCTCCTTTATTTTTTTCCTTTTTTATTTTTTTTTCTTTTTTAGTTTATTTAGATTTTTAGATTTTTTAGTTTTTTATTAGTTTTTAGTTTTTTTTTTTTCTTTTTAGTTTTTTTGTAGTTTTTACCTTCTTTTTAGTTTTTTTTTTTACTTATGTCCTGGTCGTGATTTATACTCCGTGTCCCGGTGCTTTGTTGATTGCTAATCGAACATTCCTTTTGTCCCGGTCGCTTTCTCTTTGAGTGTCGTCATTTATTTTTTTCTTTTTTAGTTCTTACCTTTTTTAGTTTTTTTTTAGTTTTTTAGATGAAAATTTTTTTTAGTTTTTTTCTTTTTTTTCTTTTTAGTTTTTTATTGGTTTTTACCTTTTTTTTAGCTTTTTTAGTTTTTTTTCGTTTTTTCTTTTTACTTTTTTTTTTAGTTTTTATCTTTTTTATTTTTTTTTATTTTTATTCTTAATTTTATTAGTTTTCTTTTTCTCTTCTATTTTTCAGTTTTTTCCTTTTTTTTAGTTTTTTTTTAGTTTTTAGTTTTTTTTAGTTTTTTACCTTTTTTTAGTTTTTTTTAGTTTTTTTAGTTTTTTAGCCTTTTTATTTTTTTTTATTAGTTTTTAGTTTTTTTGTAGTTTTTGCCTTTTTTTAGTTTTTTCAGTTTTTTTTTTAGTTTTTAGTTTTTTACCTTTTTTAGCCTAAAATTTTATTAGTTTTCTTTTTCTCTTCTATTTTTCAGTTTTTTCCTTTTTTTTAGTTTTTTTTTTAGTTTTTAGTTTTTTTTAGTTTTTTACCTTTTTTTAGTTTTTTTTAGTTTTTTTAGTTTTTTAGCCTTTTTATTTTTTTTTATTAGTTTTTAGTTTTTTTGTAGTTTTTGCCTTTTTTTAGCTTTTTCCATGACGTCACCTGATCCATCCACAGATCCACACACAGACAACTTATTTTTATATATATAGATATATATATATATATATATATATATATATATATATATATATATATATATATATATATATATATATATATATATATATATATATATATATATATATATATATATATAGATATATATATATATATATATATATATATATATATATATATATAAGTAGCCGCCCCGTCGCAAATACTTTTTTTGTATCTTTTCTGGGGCGGCTATTAGTAATTTAGTTGTTATTTTTTTTGTTCGTAAATAAAAAAATATATTTAATTGAATTGTCCAACCTTAATCTACTATGTCAAGCCTGAGTGTGAAGCCTTAATCTACTATGTCAAGTCTGAATCTATTTTGTCCAGCCTTAATCTACTCTGTCAAGTCTGAATCTATCATGTCAAGCCTGAATCAACCATGTCAAACCTAACTCTGCTATGTCGAGCCTACAACTACTATGTCGAACCTAGGACTAATATGTCAAACCTAAGTCTATTATGTCAAGCCTTAGTGTACTAAGTCAAGCTTAAATCTACTATGTTAGGCCTAAATCTACTAAGTCAAGCCTAATTCTACTATGTCAAGCCCGAATCTATGTTTCAAGCCTGAATCTACAATGTCAAGTTTGAATCTATTTTGTCCCGCCTTAATCTACTTTGTCAAGCCTGAATCAACCATGTCAAACCTAACTCTGCCGTGTCGAGCTTAAGACAACTATGTCAAACCTAAGTTTATTATGTCGAACCTAGGACTACTTTGTCAAACCTAAGTCTACTATGTCAAACCTAAGTCTACTATGTCAAGCCTTAGTGTACTATTTCAACCTCAAATTTACTATGTTAGGCCTAAATCTACTAAGTCAAGCCTGAATTTACTATGTCAAGCCTGAATCTATTTTGTCCCGCCTGGATCTACTATATCAAGCCTAAATAAACCATGTTAAGCCTGAATCGACAATGTCAAACCCAACTCTGCTGCGTCAAGTGTTAGGCCTAAATCTACTAAGTCAAACCTAAATCTACTATGCCAAGCCTGAATCTAATGTTTCAAGCCTAAATCTACTATGTCAAGCCTGAATCTATTTTGTCAAGCCTGAATCTACTCTGTCAAGTCTGAATCTACCATGTCAAGCCTGAATCGACCATGTCAAACCCAACTCTGCTATGTCGAACCTAGGTCTACTATGTCAAACATAAGTCTACTATGTCGAACCTAAGCCTACTATGTCAAACCCAAGTCAACTATGTCAAGCCTTAGTGTACTATTTCAAGCCTAAATCTACTATGTTAGGCCTAAATCTACAAAGTCAAATCTAAATCTACTATGCCAAGCCTGAATCTAATGTTTCAAGCCTGAATCTACTATGTCAAGCATGAATCTATTTTGTCAAACCTGAATCTACCATGTGAAGCCTGAATAGACCATGTCAAACCCAATTCTGCTATGTCGAACCTAAGTCTACTATGTCAAACCTAAGTCTACTTTGTCGAACCTAAGCCTATGTCAAGTCTGAATCTGTTTTTTCAAGTTTGAATCTGTTTTGTCAAGCCTCAATCTACTATTTTAAGCCTAAGACTACTATGTCAAGCCTAAATTTACCATATATTATAATAAATCCAATAACTTATATTTGCAAGCTATTTTTAACAATTACGTTCGTGGTTAAGATTAAATTTATAAAAGAAAAGTTTCAAGTAAAGAAGACACTAAAAGTTAAAATTAACAGATTTTAAAATCAAAAATCAATTTAGATGTTAAATTTGAAACAAAGAAAAATTGATGAAATCAAATCTGGATTAACAGAAATTACAATAAATAAGGAATTCGCACTTAAAACATAATGATTTCCCTCAAATCCTTTAACACCTACACTGTAATTTGTTTTTTAAATTTGATTCCTGTTCGTTTTTTAATCGGCATAGTTTTATTATCTATTAATAGCAGTAATGTTAGCAATGTAGTAGTCGTCGGCGTGGTAGTATTATCGTAGTGCTTACAATAATCTCTAATCAAAGATCATCTCCTTCAGCTCCACTGATTTTCCCATAGTTCCCTTCACCTTCTGATTCACTAGCTGCACAAACCAATGAATGGTATGTATCTAATAATAAAAGTTCACAGAGGAACTTTCTGCATCTATGGGATTTAAAGGGAAAAAAACTAAAATTTAAAACTTTCTCTTTTACTTGAATGAATAGACGGATCAACAATTGAAAATTCTTGTTTACACAAATAGAAAGGGGGGGGGGTAAAAATTGCAAGATTAGGACATAAAAGCTGTGAATATTAGAAAATGCTTATTTAATCTATATATATATATATATATATATATATATATATATATATATATATATATATATATATATATATATATATATATATATAAATAAGTTGTTTGTTTGTGTGTCTGTCTGTCTGTCCGCATATGACGTCTGAATTATTACATCATATACCAATTCAAAAACGAATGTATTCAAGCCGAAGTAGCTGAGTTGGTAAAGCGCTATGTTCCAGGTTCTAGGTCCGAGAGGTTCCAGGTTCGAACCTTGGCTTTAGCATTAATACAAAAGAAGAAAAAACAAGAGCCAAGAGCTCATATGGCACTTGTGACGAGGCGAGAAGAGCTAAGAGCCAAGAGATCATATGGTATGAGCTCTAACAAAATTCTATGAATCAATAGATTGATTTAAAAAGGAAAATAAGAGGCTTAATGCCGGTCAGGATTTAAAATAAGAGCTCTGAGTCACGATGTCCTTCTAAATATCAAAATTCATTAAGATCCGATCACCCACTCGTAAGTTATAAATACCTAATTTTTTCTAATTTTTCCTCTCCCTTTAGCTCCCCAGATGGTCGAATCAGGGAAAACGACTTTATCAAGTCAAATTGTGCAGCTCCCTGACACGCCTATCAATTTTCATCGTCCTAGCACGTCCAGAAGCACCAAACTCGCCAAATCACTGAAACCCCGCCCCCCAACCCCCCCAAAGAGAGCGAATCCAATACGATTCTGTCAATCACGTATCAAGGACATTTGTTTATTCTATCCACCAAGCTTCATCCCGATTCCTACACTCCAAGTGTTTTTCCAAGATTTCCCCCTCCAACTCCCCCCAATGTCAAACGATCTGGTCGGGATTTGAAATAAGAGCTCTGAGACATGAATTCTTTCTAAAAATCAAATTTCATTAAGATCCGATCATATATTCGTGAGATAAAAATACCCCAATTTTCACGTTTTCCAAGAATTCCGGTTTCCCCCTCCAACTCCCCCCAACGTCAAAAGATCTGGTCGGAATTTAAATAAGAACTTTAAAGCACAAGATCCTTCTAAATATCAAATTTCATTAAGATCTGGTCACCCTTTCGTAAGTTACAAATACCTCAATTTTCAAAATTACCCCCCTCCAATTCCACCAAAGAGAGCAGATCCGGTCCGGTTATGTCAGTCCCGTATGTTAGACAGGTTTTTATTCTTCTCATCCAGTTTCATCCTGATCTCACCGTTTTAAGTAATTTCTAAGATTTCCGGTCCCCCCCCCCCAATTACGCTTGATCCGGTTGAGATTCAAAATAAGAGATCTGAGTTGCGAGGTCCTTCTAAATATGAAGTTTCATGAAGATCCCATCACTCCTTCGTAAGTTAAAAATACGTCATTTTTTCTTATTTTTCAGAATTAACCACACCCCCCCCCTCAATAGATCGGATCCGTTACAATTACGTAAATCGCGTATGTAAGACTTCTGCTTATTTTTCCCACCAAGTTTCATCCCGATCCCTCCAATCTAAGCGTTTACCATGATTTTAGATTCCCCCACCCCAAACTTCCCCCAACGTCACCAGATCCAGTCAGAATTTAAAATAAGAGCTTTGAGACACGATATCCTTCTAAATATCAAATTTCATTGAGATCCGATAACCCGTTCGTAAGTTAAAAATACCTCATTTTTCCTAATTTTTCAGAAATAACCCCCCCCCCCCCAACTATCCCAAAGAGAGCGGATCCGTTCCGTTTATGTCAATCATGTATCTAGCACTTGTGTTTATTTTTCCCACCAAGTTTCATCCCGATCCCTCCACTCTAAGTGTTATCCAAGTTTTAGGTTTCCCCCTTTTAGGTTCGTCCCTGATACGCCTGCCAAATTTCATCGTCCTAGCTTACCTGGAAGTGCCTAAAGTGGCAAAACCGGGACCGACAGACCGACAGACAGACCGACAGAATTGGCGATTGCTATATGTCACTTGGTTAATACCAAGTGCCATAAAAACTAAAAAAGGTAAAAACTACAAAAAAAAACTAAAAAGAAAATACTAAAAAAACTAAAAAAGCTAAAAAACTAAAAAAAAAGGTAAAAAACTAAAAACTAAAAAAGAAAAAAAAACTAAAAAAACTAAAAAAAAGGTAAAAACTATAAAAAAAACTAAAAACTGAAAAAGAAAAAAAAAACTAAAAAAAGGAAAAAACTGAAAAATAAAGGAGAAAAAGAAAACTAAAAAAAAATAAAAATAAAAAAAACTAAAAAAGGTAAATGTATTCAAGCTGAAGTAGCTGAGTTGGTAAAGCGTTATGTTCCAGGTTCTAGGTCCGAGAGGGTCCAGGTTCGAACCTTGGCTTTAGCATTAATACAAAAGAAGAAAAAAACTAAAAAAGGTAAAAACTACAAAAAAACTAAAAAGAAAATACTAAAAAAAATAAAAAAGCTAAAAAACTAAAAAAAAACTTAAAAAGGTAAAAAACTAAAAACTAAAAAAGAAAAAAAACTAAAAAAAAAAACTAAAAAAGGTAAAAACTACAAAAAAACTAAAAAGAATAAAAAACTAAAAACTAATAAAAAAACTAAAAACTGAAAAATAAAAAAAAAATAAAAAAAGGAAAAAACTGAAAAATAAAGGAGAAAAATAAAACTAAAAAAAATAAAAATAAAAATAAAAAAAACAAAAAAAGGTAAAAACTACAAAAAAACTAAAAAGAAAAAAAAACTAAAAATGGTAAAAACTACAAAAAAAAACTAAAAAGAAAAAAACTAAAAAAGCTAAAAAAAAGGTAAAAACCAAAAAAAAAAAATGAAAAGAAAAAAAGGAAAAAAACAAAAAATTTATTTCATCATATACCAATTCAAAAACGAATGTATATACAGACCGGGACACAGGGAATATAAATGACGACCGGGACACTCAAAGAGAAATTACAGACTGGGACACCGGGACATAAATGACGACTGGGACGTGTGTGTCGACTGACGTCATGTTTTTGTGTCGACTGACGTCATGTTTGTCGACTATAAATGACGACTGGGACACAAGGACACAACTACAACAGGGACGCCGGGGGGCACAGGGGGGATATATAAATGACGCTATAAATGACGACTGGGACACAGGGACACAACTACAACGGGGACGCCGGGGGGCACAGGGGGGATATATAAATGACGATTGGGACACAGGGAATGTTTGATTAGCAATCACAATCAACAAAGCTCAAGGGCAATCATTAGAATAATGAGGTATAGATCTGAATACGGATTGTTTTTCCCATGGACAATTATATGTTGCATGTTCAAGAGTCGGTAAACCTGACAATCTATTTATATGTACAGACAATGGGACAGCGAAGAATGTTGTATATTCGCAAGTTTTACGTAGTTAAAAACATATATATATATATCTATCTATATTCACAGGTGGGACACAGGGACACAACTACAATGGCGCGTAACTAATATGGCGCGTAACGACTTACGCGCGCGGGGGGGCGCGAAGCGCCCCCTACCAACTAGGTGTTGAGATGGCGCGAAGCGCCACCCCAACAGCTAGTATATATATATAAGCTTATATGACGGCTTATATAATATAATTCAAATACAAGAAAACACTAAAAGAAACACACTAAGAGAAAATATAAGAGAAAGACTAAAAGTAATAACATCATATAATATATATAATATAAGCTATCGTTTTAGAATTTCAGCATTTGGACATAAATGCAATAAATGGAATCAGGGAAACAATTCAAAAGATAGTATGACTAGAATACAATCCTTCCCCATGTTCATTTGATTAGCATCATCATTTTACTAGCATTCCTAGTATTCAGTTTTTAATATTTTACAAGTATTATTATAGTTTTACTAGTATTCCATATGTTTCATTCAAAAGCTCGAGCACTGTTAGGAACAAGAACATTCCCACCAGGAACGAAAATTTATAGCCGTGATTTTTATGATAAGGAGATCCCTAAGACGAAATATCTAGGTGCCACAATTGAAACTGACAAACTGAAATGAATAAAAAAAAAGACGAGCTAAAAGACATGAATGTGACAAAAGAACAAGGTTTGAAAAAGAAAAAAAGAATTTCTTTATTATTCCATATGTCATTTTCTTTTTTTCTGGCCCTTTAATATTTGTTGAATATTTGGTCCAACGTAATTGTAACTACTTCTGCAAGCAGGAAAAGAAAAAACTAATCACTTAGGGAAAATATGCCAAGGACTAAATATCTCAGAAAAACAAATTGTAGGAATTGTTCTAGTATGTTTATTTTAGAGAGTGAAGTCTCAGATCTCAGTTTGAAAAAAATCAACATAATCCATTCCGTTCCAAAAATAGTGACTTCAAACTATTTGATAACACATTTTTCGTTAAAATTTACCTTGAGTAATATTCAACAGTCCTAGGATCAGGGGGTTCACAGTATCCATAGCTTTGATTGGCAGATGAATAATCATAGGCATACAATTCTGGCCGAGAAGAGTTCATCTGAAGGATAGGGTCAAACAATTGTGACAGGCGGACATCCATCATATTACCCTGAATTGGCTGCTGCCGAACCCTTCCTTCAGCGATAGAATCTCCACTGTGGTTTCTCGATGAACTCTGTCTGACACGCTCCATCGCGTAAATTGTAAACTCTGAAAAAAAATAAAAATACTAGTATGAACTAGGACAGCCACTTGGGAGAAGAGGTTTTTACTCACTGTTTGCTTGCTTGAGAAAATATGAATATAAATTCCATCGTTTCCAAGTGACTTTTATGAGACATCGCTATCAATATGAGCAAAAACAACGATCTGAGGGGCTTGGAATTCAAAATATGAAAAAATAAGCAGCTATGATTGATATTGTTTCATGCTTACCACAAAACCGTAAAGCGTAAGATAAGATATACGGAAAAGAGGCAACATCCCCCCAAAAAGATTAGAATTACAATCGAAAACCAAAGAAAAATACACAATAATCAACTTCCAAAATGCTAAATATGACAGATAGTGAAGGAGGATATTCTCTTTTATTTACGTCAGGATTACCACAGTAGTCTCAGTCCTCTTAAAGCTTGTATTTTCTAAAAAACAAGCAGTGGTTATCAGGCACAAAGGAAAAGATATGCTAGAGATCTGAAACATTCAAATACACAGTTAGATTGCAAAACTATCCCCTTTTCTATTTGTACATATCGTAGTTGCTGTGAATGTCCGAAATCTGGTCAATGTCGACATTCACCGGTGAATTTCCGAAATTCCTTTTTATATGCTTGGATTCAGTTAGCTTTGCCAATTAGCTTTTTTTTGTCTTATGCAAGCTTAGTGGTAAAAGTTAGGTTAGGTTAAATTAAGTCATAAATCTCAGAAATGGGTTAACAACCTAACCTGTCATCATCAAACCTTGCATAAAACTGAAAAGTTTTGACGTTCACCAATTTCGTACATTGACGGTGACGTCGTCACATCAAAAAGAAAGAGTGAATCCCGCGGTTTTCTGAGGGGAGAGATTTGTCTAACGAATTTTCATCAATTTGTCACATTTGGTGGAGGCATATTTACTTTACAAAAAATGAGAGGAGATCAGCCGAGATTGGGCAAACATTTCCATGACTAAGCTCCACGCTTATCAGTCATAAATTCGTCTAATCACACCAATTATATTCCAAAAGCTTTCAGCAAACAATAGAAGAAAATTTAGCGTAAAGAGCGGAGAGTTGAGGAGGACAGGAGCCATCTTCGCATTCAGCATAATCAGTATTCGTTTCAAGTTTTAACATTCAGATTTAATTTCATTTGAACGAGCTTTCTTGTAAATATAAAAAAAATCGCACTTAAAACTTAATATGTTCTGAGGAGTGTTACCAGTCCCTCAACGCCTACCCCTCTAAGAAAATCAATTTTGAAAGTGTCTCTTTCTGATTTCTTTTTAACAAGAAAAATATTATCGAACTACTTCTGCAAGAAAGACAAGAAAAAAACGTTTTGTGAGATGCGAGAGTCATTAAACCAGTTAAGAATTAAATATCACTTGAAAACGAACTAGATATACGTTGCATGGGCAACGTGAGGTGCGGCAACCTTTGTTCGGCTTCACCGAATAAAGTGTAGCGAGAATAACACTTTGGTATTGTTTCCTCGTGGCGATTAATCTGTAAGGATCTTAAAAAAAATACTAGGTACACCAACTCGGAAAAGTTGCTAATCCCTCATTGCAACTAGCAAAAGTTGCAAGCCCCTAATCGCTGAATATGCTTGTTATTACTTCCAAGTCCTCTACATGTCTTACCACCGGAGCCCAATTGGTCTTACCATCAAATACACCGGAAACAAATAATAAGTACACCAACTAGCAAAAGTTGTGAGCCCCTCATTTCCGAAGATGATTATGAGCTAACAGCCGACTGTTGCTTAAAACTCCCCTATATGTCTCCCAATTGGTATCGGCCTATTTTTGGTTTAAGTATGTACCTTACTACTGAAGTTGTCAACCTCTTTAAATTTTCAAACTGATATATTTTATGAAGGAATTTTTCAACCAAAAAAAGGATGACATATACTTGATCAGATCAAAGAAAATCTACCTGTCTCAGTTCAACGGTTGACTTTTTTACCGTAGGCCAAGTTTCTAACTTCATCACTTAGAAACAAAGGATAAACTCTAATTTCTTAAGCAATGAAGTAGCTTTTAAAGTTTAAGAGGCATATCTGATACCATTTCTGTATCGGCCTATTTTTGGTTTCAGTGTGTACCTTACTACTGAAATTGTCGACCACTTTAAACTTTCAAACTAATATATCTCATGAAGGAATTTTTCAACCAAAAAATAGATGATATATACTTGATCAGCTCAAAAAAAACCAACTGTCTTAGTTCAACAGTTGATTTTTTGCCGTAGGCCAAGTTTCTAACGTCATCACTTAGATAGGAGCAAAGGATAAACTCTAATTTCTCTAGCAATGAGAGGACTTTTAAAGTTTAAGAGGCACATCTAATACCATTTCTCTACGCAATCCCAAGTGCGAAAAACCGAATGAGAAACTCGGATGAATTCACGAACAGAAATGGGTAGAAATGATAGATTTGGCCCAAGGCAAGAATTCTACGAAGCTTTCCAAAATGCAAAGTCATACTCATCAATCCGGCCTAAGGTTCACACTTTCCATAAGAACCGCAGAGGTTAGACCCTTACCACATTCTAGGAATAGTCTGAAATCGGGGTTCTAGAAAAAAAACACGACAAAACCAAAGTGTTGCTCTCGCAACACAATTACATCGATTGATGCGCTTAATTTAGGGAATAAAGTTGAACATCTCAGCTTAAAAATTGTAGAATAATATGTTGCTAATTTGATCTACTTGATAATAAATTTAATTAGTGTTCACTTTATGGTGTTATGTTTTCTGAAGTGGAAAATTGAAATCATTCATTAATTTTCTGTATAAAGCTTCATTCTATTATCCACGCGTAATGATGATAGTCTAGTAATAATAATAAAAAAGAAAATATTAGTATGAAAATGTATCATTACAAACATGTAACGAGTTATGACGGTCAAGAGGCTAAAATGCTGAATAGATGAGACACTTTCTTCTGATGTTTTAGAGCGCACACTTGTAGACGATAAGCAGAGTTGTTTTTTTTTTTCACAGAAAAGGTACCGGTATTCTTAACAAAATAATTTTAATTTGTAGAATACGGACGCTCATTCAGCTGGCTAGGCCATCAAGTAGCATAGTTAGTTAGATTCTATGAGTTCAAATCTTATAATGAGTATATCCATAAATCCTGTATTGAAAGTATCCTACCATACTGAGACAACCTATCAAACTTAACGAGTCATCCTCAAAAATGCTCTAAATAAGCGTTCATCTAGAAAGTGATCTTAGGTCACAAGCTGACGAAAATTGCACCTGCAATGAATAAAGACGTATATTTTTAGTTTGAAAAACACCGCGTCTTCCCATTACGGAGGAGGTTCCCCCCCGAAGAAGAAAGATCGAGTATGAAGCTAACTTTTGAGAAGATAAATCCGCCTCTTCAATTCCCTGCTTACAACAAAACTTATGCTTTTAAATATCTTCTTGTCTTACAAAGGGCAAGGGCATTGTATCTCCCTGGCGTCTCTCCTGGTGCCCATACATACAATTCACAATCCTATTCCACAAAATTTTGATTTCAGTCAGTGTCTTTTAGATGAAACCAATTAGAACATAAAATCAAATATTTAGTAAGTGGTCCATCCACAGCACGTGGATGGAATGTTTTTTGTATAAAATCATAAGAGCATCTCTTAAAAAAACAATATTCCGCGTAAAGAGCGGGGTATTCAGGAGGGGGCAGCCCCCTCAAGAAAATCATATACGAATAATAAAGAGAAGCGGGCTATATATTTGCACATAAGGGGAGGGGGTAAAATATTTAGACAGTTTGAAGTCAGAAAACAATTTCTACTTCATAATATGCAGAGTAATTGTACCTTACACATTTTGCATGCAGACACGCTGTACTTTGCTTCTTCTTCTTCTTCTTCTTCATACTTTTGACTTCTTCTGTACTTAGCAATTCGCTGGTGGCTGAAGATCGCCGTAGAACAAGGGGTTCTTTTTCGTTAAAACACAAGGGTGCTCATATTTGGAGTAAATACAAGAAGAAATTAAAGAATTTTTTTCATTTCCGTCGTTTAAGTTTGAAATGAAGAAATTTCTTTTATCAGGGGAATCTACAGTAGTTAAGTTTGTATTGTTCTTTTCATTGTTGTGGCTGTTGTTTTGTTGTTTTTATAAATGCTGTTCACCGATAGTAATTTTATAGGTTAAAGCTGTGTAATGCACAAGATCTTGGCCAAATGGCATGGTTTGTTAAGTCCTGGGCTATTTCGTAATATGTATTTTGTAAAATAACAAAGTTTGAAGTCTAATAATAGTGCAAAATTATTGTGACTAGTGTAATTGGAAGTAATAGTATAGTAATGAGCGTCTGATTTCAGTTTCAGGGAAAAAAAACAATTGTAAATTATGAAAAAATATGTCCTAAGTCCTATGCTAGATGGCACTAGTGACTTTTTTCCTTTACAATAGAACCAGTTCCCACTCTTATAAGTTGCGTATATTCTTTGACTGCTAATATTAGGCCTAATTTGTTTAAAATTTTGCTTCTGATACTTACTAACTAATTTGTTTAAAATTTTGCTTCTGATACTTACTAACTCCCTTCTGTTGGGACCACCTATTGATTCTTGTGCCTGACGTTTTTTGTTCTTAGTGAATGTATTTCATTTATTGATTGTACATTTAAAATGAGTTTTCTTTTGCAAAACCTGATTCTCGTTACAACGGTGAGAATTTTCTTGCAGATAAAAAGCCCCATTAGTCTTTTTATCTGGATGATGAAGTGATCGTAGGGAAAAAGATCTAACTGGACACGATCGCCTTTATTACATTTTTGTCATTTAAAAAAATGGATTAATTGAAACACTATAAGGGGTCGCTAAAACTCTAGGTTAGATTTTGATAATTGTTTATTCATAAAAAAGAAGACATACAAAAGAATAATGAACAACGTTAAAGCGCACCTTTCGCTGATGAGGCACTGATGTGAAGAAAAACTTCCAATAGCTGGATAAATCAATAGTAGCAAGTCGTCCTAGCTAAGTGGTTGGCATGCTGCGTAGGGATTCCTTTGTCCAAGGGGCAGGGGTTTGATACCTGGCGAGGCCAATTATTTGGTTTGGAACGGGGGTCAGTGGCGTCACTCTGTTAGCTCATCCAGAGCCGACCCAGATCTAATTGGGTACCTGGAGAAATCACTGGCAGTAGGTAAACAGAAACGGTTTGCGAAAGTACAGGATGGCCGGCTCCAAATCCCCCCCGTTACAATTTCTGGCTGAAGGGTATGAAATGGAGGTCAACATTTTCGGAGATCAACAGCCTATATGGACCTTGAATGTTGTCATACTTACTTATACTTGTAAACAAATCAACAATGAAAATTCTGTATAGTAATGAAGTAATGAAGTAATCAATTAGCCTAGAATCTCCGTACAATTAGTAGTATAAAAATGACATGAGTTTTGGCTATATTTCATCAATGTTCATTTATTTTTCCTATTTCCTTTGTGTGCATGTTCTCTAAATTTTCCAATTTTCCCTTCACTTTTTTCATTATCTTAAAATTAACATTCATATGAGACAAATGTCACACCAAACATTCCTTCGCTACATTAGACTTGACTTTCGTGTTTATTTGTTTTCTGGTTGCGAAGAAGTCTCTAGCTCCGAAAAACACATTTTTTTTTTTTTTGTATTTTGAGAACTCCAGTTGACGTTCAAAGACAGCAGACACTAATTAAAGTTCTAATTAGATCCTAACTAAGAGTGAGACACGGATGAACAACTTCTTTTCAACTGCAGTTGGTCAACTTAGAAAATAAGAAACTGATGAAATTCTCCTTCTTCGTTCATATGAGACCTTACTTTTTAGCTGGGTATTTCGAACTTAAAAATTGCACGTTTGGGCCATCGATGTAAGGCTAAACGAGAAGCAAGTCGTCCCCCAATGGGTTGGGAAAGGATCATAAGGAAGACTTTAAAGGAAGTTGTTATTCTATAGGAGGGGGTATAGAGTGAAACATAGGACGGACGGATTGGGTGGAAGAAGGGTATGCACAGCTGTGTTGGCCTCAATTGACCTGGTACCGAAATGAGTCGTAAAAGGGAGTAGTAGTATTTAGAACTTTTCATATCTATACTTAGCGCTAAAAATTTTATAAACTTTGGGTACAGTAAATTTTACATTATCCACGCTTGATGACATTTTTTTTTTTGCGTTTTTTTCGCTTTATTTTTTGTTTTACTCGTGAATGCTTGCTATTTTTTAATTTTTGCTACGAGTATTCTTTTCTCCCCATTTTATCAGTTTCAATTTCGTAAGGGGAGGGGTTCAGAACCTTTTCCTGTTGCGACAGGGGAGCAAAATAATGGAAAAGAAAGTAAAAACGAAAGAAAAGAAAAGATATTATTAAAATGTGGATACAAACGCATAAGAGTTGAAACTCTGCAGGGATTTGACCACAGGGACCCCTTCCCCTCCTTTCCCATCTCTGGGATTGAAGAGGATTAGAAATATAGAACAGAAGAAAAAAAGGGGGGAGAAAGTCATAGATACACATGACAAAAGACGCACACTAGACAATTTTGAACTGGCTGGTCAAAAAAATCCTTTTCAGTGGAAATAAACAAGAAAACTTCGTTTTAATTATTCATGTACGGTGAGCCAAATTCAAAACCTGGATTAATTCAAAATTACTCCATAAGTAGGGCTTCGCCCATATTCCATTTAAATGACCAGAATTTGATTTCTTTCCCTGTACTTTGTCAAGTATTATATATATTTTTATATATATTATATTTTATGTGGAGGAGGGAGAGTTTTTGAATTTGGGCTTCAGTTCTAAGGTTAGAAATAGCTTTTACTCTCGTAAGAATTAAATTTTAAAAGGATGTAGTTCTCTAGTCTAGGAATACATAAAAGTCAGAAAGAATTTGAAGAGAAATTGAGACGTATTGAGAAGAAACCAAAGCTTTACAGGCGGAAAATTTTCTGCTGAAAACAAATTTCCAAAAGAATATTGCGACGGTAGCGATTATTGTACTTCTAAGGAGGTTTGAATAGTCTTTTTATTTGGAAATGTGAATTGTGCTCTCGAAAATAAAACCAGTGAACAGTTAATGCACATTTTTATGGGGTGGGTGAAGTAAAACACTTATTCCTAGAACCTCAGAAGATTATCCATTTTACTGTCCCTACGGTGTTTGAGTTACCGGCTAGGGCTAGGGCTAGGGAAAAAGAGAAAGAAGCAGAAGACACATTCGGGTATCAAGCACTTTTAGTAATTTCCAATAATTGGCTTAGCAACTAATTTGATTGTTGAAATGAAAATACATAGCTTCGAAAAAAAAATTTTATCATTTTTTTTTTATTATTCCTCACGCCTCTCAATACAAAATTTCCACATAACTGACACCTTTTTAAAAGTTTACTCCCCTTTTATACTGAGTTTCTCAATAATTAATACTCCTTCCACCTCTTTTTAACCTATCTTACACTTACTTTACCCGTTTTAACTCTATTTTAACCACCATGCTCCTATAATTCTTCACCCCCATTCAAAATAAAATTTGGTGTTTCCCTTACTTATTCTAATGTATTATCAGTGTTTTGACTATCCTTGACGAATTAGCAATGGATTCGGATGAATATTTTTCACTTGATAGATATTTAAGAGCTTTTTTGCTTTCCACTGGCAAAGGTGGCTGGGTAGGGAAGTAATCAAGAGGGAGATTTTAAATACCAGAGTATGAGGATTTTCGATCATGAAGATTTCAGTGGAAGAACTTGTAATAGTTTCAAACCTTTACACTCCAAGAATTACACTAAAATTGGATTTCGGCACCATAAGGCATTTCATAAAGTTGTTATGAGAAAATTATAAAAAACAAGAGCTAAGAGCTCATATGGCACTTGTGACGAGGCAAAAGAGCTAAGAGCCAAGAGCTCATATGGTATGAGACCTAACACAATTCTAAGAATCAATAGATTGATTGAAAAGGAAAATCAGAGGCTTAATGCCGGTTCGGATTTAAAATAAGAGCTCTGAGTAACGATACCCTTCTAGATATCAAAATTCATTAAAATCCGATCACCCACTCGTAAGTTATAAATACCTCATTTTTTCTAATTTTCCTCTCCCTTTAGCCCCCCCCCCAGATGGTCAAATCTGGGAAAATGACTTTATCAAGTCAATTTGTGCAGCTCCCTGACACGCCTACCAATTGTCATCGTCCTAGCATGTCCAGAAGCACCAAACTCGCCAAATCATTGATGACGTCCCCCCAACTCCCCAAAAGAGAGCGAATCTAGTACGGTTGCGTCAATCACATATCAAGGACATTTGCTTATTCTATCCACCAAGCTTCATCCCGATTCCTCCACTTCAAGTGTTTTCCAAGATTCCCCCTCCAACTCCCCCCCCAATGTCAAAAGATCTGGTCAGGATTTGAAATAAGAGCTCTGAGACATGAATTCCTTCTAAATATCAAATTTCATTAAGATACGATCACCTAATCGTAAGATAAAAATACCCCAATTTTCACGTTTTCCAAGAATTCCGGTTTCCCCCTCTAACCCCCCCCCCCCCCAATGTCACAGGATCTGGTCGGAATTCTAAATCAGAGCTTTAAAGCACAAGATCCTCCTAAATATCAAATTTCATTAAGATCTGGTCACCCTTTCGTAAGTTAAAATACCTCAATTTTCAAATTACCCCCCCCAAACTTCACCAAAGAGAGCAAATCCAGTCCGGTTATGTCAATCACGTATATTAGACAGGTTTTTATTCTTCCCATCATGTTTAATCCTGATCTCTCCGCTTTAAGTATTTTCCAAGATTTCCGCCCCCCCCACAACTGCCCCCCCCCAATCACGCTGGATCTGATTGAGATTTTAAATAAGAGATCTGAGTTAAGAGGTCCTTTTAAATATGAAGTTTCATGAAGATCCGATCACCCCTTCGTAAGTTAAAAATACGTCATTTTTTCTATTTTTTCAGAATTAACCCCCCCCCCCCAATTGAGCAAATCCGTTCCAATTATGTAAATCACGTGTCTAAGACTTCTACTTATTTTTCCCACCAAGTTTCATCCCGATCCCTCCAATCTATGTGTTTTCCATGATTTTAGGTTCCCCTACCCCAAACTCCCCCAATGTCACCAGATCTGGTCAGGATTTAAAATAAGAGCTTTGAGACACGATATCCTTCTAAATATCAAATTTCCTTGAGATCCGATCACCCGTTCGTAAGTTAAAAATACCTCATTTTTTCTAATTTTTTAGAATTAACCCCCCCCCCCCCCAAATACCCCAAAGAGAGCGGACCCGTTCCGGTTATGTCAATCGTGTATCTAGGACTTGTGCTTATTTTTCCACCAAGTTTCATCCCGATCCCTCCACTCTAAGTATTTTCCAAGATTTTAGGTTTCCCCTCCCAACTCCCACCCCCAAATGTCACCAGACCCGGTCGAGATTTGAAATAAGAGCTCTGAGACACGATATCCTTCTAAATATCAAATTTCATTGAGATCCGATCGCCCGTTCGTAAGTTAAAAATACCTCATTTTTTCTAATTTTTCAGAATTAACTCCCCCCCCCCAACTACCCCAAAGAGAGCGGATCCATTCCGACTATGTCAATCGTGTATCTAGGACTTGTGCTTATTTTTCCCACCGAGTTTCATCCCGATCCCTCCACTCTAAGTGTTTTCCAAGATTTTAGGTTTCCCCCTCCTATATCCCCCCAATGTCACCAGATCCGGTCGGGATTTAAAGTAAGAGCTCTGAGACACGATATCCTTCCAAACATCAAATTTCATTAAGATCTGATCAACAGTTCGTAAGTTAAAAATACTTCAATTTTTCTATTTTTTCCGAATTAATCGGCCCCCCACCCCCACCCCCCACCCCCAGATGGTCAAATCGGGAAAATGACTATTTCTCATTTAATCTGGTCCGGTCCCTGATACGCCTGCCAAATTTCATCGTTCTAGCTTACCTGGAAGTGCCTAAAGTAGCAAAACCGGGACCGACAGACAGACAGACCGACAGAATTTGCGATTGCTATATGTCACTTGGTTAATACCAAGTGCCATAAAAACGTGTAAGTTTGAACATTAGATTTCAAGTTACATTAAACAGCTCTCTCCGATGTTCTAGTGCCCTATTATTACAGTAGAAATAGAAGAAAAAAGTGAGACTTGTCAGTGTTTTCGGTTCTTTTTAAAAGTTCCCAGAATTTTTTCAGAAATAAACCTTTACTATTAATTTGTATAATATACTATAACATATTAAATAAAAATATTAAATAATATAAAATGGTAACTATAGTTACCATTCCTGATACAGCCTTAACGACAATTTTTTCTTATGAGATGTCTATTATTTCTTCTTATGGGGTTGAGCTTGACGAAGGTTCAGTTAAAGTGGGTTTAAGTTGCATGAGGGTTCATTTGCAAAGGGGTTCAGTTGTGCGAGGGTTCAGTTGCACGGGGGATCAGTTACGCGGAGGCTCAGTAACACGGGGCTTTATTTGCACCTGAGGTCAGATGTAAGAAAGTTTAGTAGCAAGGGGTTCAGTTAAAGGACGGTTCAGTTATAGCGGAACATATAAAAAGTGTTGTATTCAGACAATATTTTTATCAATATAAAAAAAAAACCCAGAGGATGACCCAAAAAAGACACCAAGTTAATGAACTTTTAAGCTTCCTTCAGGTGAATAAACCTGAATTTCAATACAACGAGTGGGACGTCAGGATTTTAGATGTGTCTTGGTGGGGTATGGCACGAAATTGTTTGGGAACCGCTAGTCTAAAGGGTCTTTCCGTGGGAAGTGGGTTTTTCCTTGGAGGTGGAGCCAGATTTCTTTCTCCCTCTTCAACGCCTCGCTCTTTACGCTAAAGTTTGAATTTTGTTTCAATTCTTTAAGAATGACTCCTGAAACGCAAGGGTAGTTTAACAAGAACAATAAGAAGCTTACATATAAGTACAAAAAAAACTTTAGAATGAAGTAAAAGTAGTAGTAGAACAATTTTATTGAAACTAATCATTTTTTATATAATAGCACAACAAAAGCAGAGCTTGTGAGGATGTGCTAAAATAAAAAGAAACAAGAGCTAAGAGCTCATATGGCACTTGTGACGAGGCAAGAAGAGCCAAGAGCCAAGAGCTCATATGGTATGAGCTCTAACAAAATTCTAAGAATCAATAGATTGATTTAAAAGGAAAATTAGATGCTTAATGCCGATCAGGATTTAAAATAAGAGCTCTGAGTCACGATGTCCTTCTAAATATCAAAATTCATTAAGATCCGATCACCCACTCGTAAGTTATAATTACCTCATTTTTTCTAATTTTTCCTCTCCCTTTAGCCCACCAGATGGTCGAATCTGGGAAAACGACTTTATCAAGTCAATTTGTACAGCTCCCTGACATGCCTACCAATTTTCATCGTCCTAGCACGTCCAGAAGCACCAAACTCGCCAAATCACTGAAACCCTCCCGCCAACTCCCCCAAAGAGAGCAAATCCAGTCCGTTTACGTCAATTGCGTATCAAGGGCATTTACTTATTCTATCCACCAAGCTTCATCCCGATTCCTCCACTCCAAGTGTTTTCCAAGATCTCCCCCTCCAACTCCCTCCAATGTCAAAAGATCTGGTCGGGATTTGAAATAAGAGCTCTGAGACATGAATTCCTTCTAAATATCAAATTGCATTAAGATCCGATCACCTATTCGTAAGATAAAAATACCCCGATTTTCACGTTTTCCAAGAATTCCGGTTTCCCCCTTCAACTCCCCCCAATGTCACAGGATCTGGTCGGAATTTAAAATTAGAGCTTTAAAGCATGAGATCCTTCTAAATATCAAATTTCCCTAAGATCTGGTCACCCTTTCGTAAGTTACAAATACCTCATTTTTCCAAATTACCTCCCCCCCAACTCCACCAAAGAGAGCAAATCCGGTCCGATTATGTCAGTCATGTATCTTAGACAGGTTTTTATTCTTCCCATCCAGTTTCATCCTGATCTCTCCGCTTTAAGCATTTTCTAAGATTTCCGGTCCCCCTCCCCAAACTGCCCCCCCCCCCAATGACACTGGATCCGGTTGAGATTTATAATAAGAGACCTGAGTTACGAGGTCCTTCTAAATATGAAGTTTCATGAAGATCCGATCACTCCTTCGTAAGTTAAAAATACGTCATTTTTTCTAAGTTTTCAGAATCAATCCCCCCCCTCCTTAATAGAGCGGATCCGTTCCAATTATTTAAATCAAGTATCTAAGACTTCTGCTTATTTTTCCCACCAAATTTCATCCCGATCCCTCCAATCTAAGCGTTTTCCATGATTTTAGGTTCCCCCCCAAACTCCCCCCAATGTCACCAGATCCGGTCGGGATTTAAAATAAAAGCTTTGAAACACGATATCCTTCAAATATCAAATTTCATTGAGATCCGATCACCCGTTCGTAAGTTAAAAATACCTCATTTTTTCTAATTTTTCAGAATTAACCACCACCCCCCAGCTACCCCAAAGAGAGCGGATCCGTTCCGGTTATGTCAATCATGTATCTAGGACTTGTGCTTATTTTTCCCACCAATCTTCATCCTGGTCCTTCCACTCCAAGTGTTTTCCAAGAATTTAGGTTTCCACATCCCAGCTCCCCTCCCCCCAATGTCACCAGATCCGGTCGGGATTTAAAATAACAGCTCTGAGACAGGATATCCTTCCAAACATCAAATTTCATTACGATATGATCAACCGTTCGTAAGTTAAAAATACTTCATTTTTTCTATTTCTTCCAAATTTAACGGGCCCCCACTCCCCCCCCCCAGATGGTCAAATCGGGAAAAAGACAATTTCTAATTTTAATCTGGTCCGGTCCCTGATACGCCTGCCAAATTTCATCGTCCTAGCTTATCTGGAAGTGCCTAAAGTAGCAAAACCGGGACCGACTGACAGACAGACTGACAGACCGACAGAATTTGCGATTGCTATTTGTCACTTGGTTAATACCAAGCGTCATAAAAAGAGTATGGAGCATGAGACCATTTACCGAAACCAACACAAGAATAAACAACGAAACACTACAATATAGGAGCGAGGTGTTGATGAGGGGGCAATATCCCCCCCCCCCTCAAATACGAAATAGTTTCGGTTCGTTTTAAGTATAGACGTTGCTCCTTACTTTCAGTCGAAAAACCCTTTTTTTATTTAATAGTGAGAGAAATGTTGAGATGGCTAGGGCACATTATGCGGATAAGGGATGACAGATTGCCAGAGATTCTCCTTTTCAGCCAATCCTCGTCTCAGGTGGTAGGATAGCGTAAGGAAAGATTTGAGCGAAATGAGAACTTCCTGGGAGGGTGTAAAGAGGGGGGCTTTGAATAGATTGGGATGAAGGAGGAGCGTACGTAGCTGTGTTGGCCTCAAGGGGCTTGATGCTGTGGTGAGTTGTTAATAATAGTAGTAGAACAATAGAGCAAAGATAACACAATTAAAAGATATTTCCAAATGGTTCCCATGTTACGAAACAATCGAAACCTCACAGAAAACAACTCCTTGTAAACAGAGTTTCGCTTTTGTCATAGAGATTACATAAAAAAAACTAGTTTTTCTAACTGAAAGTAAGGAGCGACATTAAAACTTAAAACGAACAGAAATTACTCCGTATATGAAATGGGTTGTCCCCTCCGCAATCCCTCGCTCTTTATGCTAAAGCTTTTAATTGTTTTAAAAAGCAGAATTGTGGTAAAGAGTCAAACTTTAGCGTAAAGAGCGAAGGATTGCGGAGGGGAAAACCCATTTCATATACGGAGTAATTTCTGTTTGTTATAAGTTTTAATGTCCCTCCTTACTTTCAGTTAGAAAAACTAGTTTTTTTTATGTAATTTCTGAACGTTTTTGAATTAATGTATGTTTGATTTTGGCTCTCCAAACATAAATTATTAAAATGAAATTTACATTTTAATTCCTTTTTTGGCTAAATGGCTTTCTCTTAGTTCTGATCAGACGATTTTGAGAAATAAGGGATGGGAAAGGAGGCCTAGTTGCCATGCAATTTTTCGGTTACACAAAAAGGCAACTATAAATTTTAATTTTTAACGAATTTTTTGATTAGTAAAAAATATACGTAACTTAAGAATTAACTTACGTAACAAACTTTTATATTCTTAAATTTTCATTATGTATATGAGGGAGTTTGTACCCTCGTTAATACCTCGCTCTTTACACTAAATCGTAAGTTTTGTGCCGATTCTATGAGAATGACCCCTGAATCAGAAAGGCCGTAGAATAAATAGTTGAAATTACTAAAAATACTATAGCATAAAGAGCGAGGTATTTATCTCCTCCTAAATACCTCGCTCTTTATGCTAAAGTATTTTTAGAACCCCTCATATGCGTAATAATCTCTGTTCGTTTTAAGTTTCAATGCTACTCCTTGCTTTCAATTGAAAAAACTTTTCCATGTTTATTTTTCCATTTTTTTTATAGTAATTTTAGAAAATCCTGCGCCCTTTTCATTGAATTTTTGTTCCCCCATGACATATTTCACCAGGGAAAGATCCTCCCACGTAGCCCCCTCCCCTCAACCCCACCCCCAAAACCAAAAAAAATTCCTGAAAACGACTGTACACTTCCCAATAACCATTATTACATGTAAACACTGGTCGAAGTTTGTAACTTGCAGCCCCTCCCCCAGGGACTGTGGTGGAGTAAGTCATTCCCAAAGACATAGTTATTATGGTTTTTGACTATGCGGAACAAAATGGCTATCTCAAAATTTTGATCTGTTGACTTTGGAGAAAAAATGAGCGTGGGAGGGGGCCTAGGTGCCCTCCAAATTTTTTGGTCACTTAAAAAGGGCACTAGAACTTTTCATTTCCGTTAGAATGAGCCCTCTTGCAACATTCGAGGACCACTTGGTCGACACGATGACCCCTGGGGAAAAGAAAAAAAAACAAATAAACACGCACCCGTGATTTGTCTTCTGGCAAAAAAATACGAAATTCCACATTTTTGTAGATAGGAGCTTGAAAATTTTGCTATAGGGTTCTCTAATACGCCGAATGCGATGGTGTGATTTTCTTTAAGATTGTGTGACTTTTAGGGGATGTTTTCCCCTATTTCCTAAAATAAGACAAATTTTCTCAGGCTCGTAACTATTGATGACAAAAACCAAATTTGATCAAACTTATATATTTAAAATCAGCATGAAAATCCGATTCTTTTGATGTATATTTTAGCATCAAAATTCCGTTATTTAGAGTTTCGTTTACTATTGAGCCGGGTCGCTCCTTACTACAGTTCGTTACCACGAACTGTTTGATAAAAGTAATATAGACCACAGTGGTTGTATGTTGCTGGAAATTCCACTACAAAAAAAAATGAACTCCCACTTGGCAAAATCATGGCTACGTGCCAGCAATTGATGTCCCAACACGGTAGAATGCTATTTAATTTTTAATTAAATCCCCTGTGAAAGTGACACATGTAATGAATCAGTTTTAAGTAATTGCAGTTGATCTGCGAAAACAAGAAAATGTTATAATCTATTTGTCACTCATTCGTCTGCATTTTCTCACTGATTGTTTGTCATCATTTCGCTTTAAAGAATCTCTGGAATTCTGTCGATTTCTAAAAACATGTTTTTCTCTAGAGTAATGGTAGTTAAACACCTTTTTTTTCTATTTTCTTTTAAGACAACTTGTGCAAAACGAGCAAAATCATTTGAATTTTTAACTTGGAAACTGCTAAATTGGAAATTTGGATTGTGTTTAAGCACTAAGGATAGTGAAAATGAAATACAATTGCTAGAAATGCTTAACAAAAACTTACACAACCGTGTATGGTACGTATACGTATACATGGTAAATACACATATGGTACAACCGTAAAATGGTACGAAACAGCTTGAGAAGGTGTAGCTTCGCTTTGAAGGTGTAGTTGTATTTGGCACTCAACAGATTATTAACATTTGAATTTTATGGACGAAACGGGTTGACAAATTTAACTAATTAGTTTACAGATAGTTTGGAGATCAGTAACAGGAAGATTATGACCCGTTCACAATGATATCCAAATTTGCAATATTTCTTGACCAGTCTGCAAGCACATTTTCCTATTGTCCTGGAAAAGTACCACTAAAATAAATTAGGAAAAATTAAGAATTCGACTTTACTGAATAATGCTTCCGTATACAGTTATACAATCTTTTTTTTATTGGAGCGGGCGTCGAATCAAGAAAAAGAAACGTGCGTGAAAGTCAACGAAAAATCAGTTAGAAAATGGTACGAAAAACCTTGAGGTGTAGCTTAGCTTTGAAGGTGTGGCTGTACTTGACACTCAACGGATTATTAACCTTTGAATTTTATGGACGAAAACGGTTGACAAATTTAACTAATTAGTTCTGCTGATTTATCTTTATGGCTCAACGTGGCAACACTGGTGAAAATCTGATGCCGCCATAAAAACCTGATAATTTTGAAACAGCCAAATGAAAAATCCCGCAAAATCCAAGGAATCTTAGTGAAAATTAAATTAAAATAAACAAGTTTTTTCAACTGAAAGTAAGGAGCAACATTTAAACTTAAAACAAACAGAAAACATTACGTATATGAGGGGGTTCTTTCCATCGTAGATACCTCGCTCTTTACGCTAAAATTCAAAATTTGTTCCAATTCTTTAAGAATGACCCCTTAATTACAAAGGCCGTTTATAGCTCTTTTGAAAGTACTAAAAAAGGGGGTTGTTCTTAAAGAATTGGAACAAATTTCGAGTTTTAGCGGAAATAGCGAGACATTGACGATGGGACGAACCCCCAAATATACCCAATGATTTGTGTTCGTTTTAAGTTTTAATGTTGCTGCTTACTTTCAGCTAAATTTTTTTTTAATTTAATTTCTGATCGTTTTTTAAACAATCCTGGGAAATCTGGCGCACCATTCATGGAAAATTCTCTTCATCTATCGAGAGATCCTCCCAAGTAACCCCCCGCCCACCAGAAAAAAATCCCCCTGAAAACGTCTGTATACTTCCCAATAGCCAATACTATATATAAACAATTGGCAAAGTTCATTACCTGCAGCCCTTCCTCCCCGGGAGCTGTGGGGGTTTAATCATTATCAAAGACATAGCTGCTAGGTTTTTCGACTATGCTGAAGAAAATGGCTATCTCAAAATTTTGAGCGGGTTACTTTGGGAAAAAAATAGGCGTGGGAGGAATAGTTGCCCTCCAATTTTTTGGTCACTTAAAAAGGGCACTAGAACTTCAACTTCCGTTCGAATGAGCCCTCTTGCGATATTCTAGGATCAGTGGTTGATACGATCACCCCTGAAAAAAAAACACGCATGATCTTTCTTCTCCTAGCAACAAATACAAAATTCTACATTTTTGCAGATAGGAGCTTGGAACCTCTACAGAGGGTTCTCTGATATGCTAAATCTGATTGTGTGATTTTCATTAAGACTCTCATGAGTTTTAGGGGGTGTTTCCGCCTTTTTTCGAAAATAAGGCATATTTCCTAAGGCTTATTTATGTACTTATTTATTTGACGAAACTTATTTATTTGAAATCAGCATACAAATTCCAATGTTTTGATGTGTAATGCGCCTATAAGGAGTCCAGGGGACAAACAAGTTTTCATTCTGATGTCCTTGGTACTTTAAAGGGTGGTATGTTATAAAAATCCCTCAATTTGAATCAGCATTATCGGTCCTCTTATGTATAGGAACTCTCCTTGTTTTCCATGTACATATATATATATATATATATATATATATATATATATATATATATATATATATATATATATATATATATATATATATATATATATATATATATATATATATATATATATATATATATATGCACTGTTTAGTTACGTTTTGTTAATAAACAAAATTTAACCTAGTATAGCCAAAGTCTACTCGGTTGTTCTCAAGATTTGGAAGAAGAACGTGACTTACATATGGCAGAAGAATTTTCCTCATTTTCACATTTCTAGCAAACCCGTAGAATGGCCTAGTGTCTGTAAACTTTTATTGCTTATGTATGTATAGATCAACTGAGAAAAAGCTGATTTTAATATCCGTTTTTTTTATGTAAGCACAACCACTGAAAGCTCTAAAGTTACTTGGCAAATCAAGAAAAAGGTGGTGAAATGAGTGTAAGCCAATATCGAACTTTCACGCTGTACCGACGATTTTTAATCAGTACTTTAAATTACCTTTAGATTATATCGAACACTTTTTCATCCACACTACTAGTATTACCCCATGGCACTCATCTTGTTTTCATTTCTCACGACCTTTTTGTATGAAGCCAACATGGAATCATGCAAGTCCTGTTTTGCCAAAGTATCAAATTTCCACAAACGCGCGTTCCGACAAGGTGGATAGTCCTGACTGGTTTCAATCAACTTGAAGGGGACTCTAGAAAAAAATCAAGTTTATTACTTCTGCTAAGTTTAAACAATTAAATTTCGACAGGTCATGAATTCATATCTTGGGATTGATGACCATTCCTAATAATTGTAAATAGTCGTTTGCAATACAGGTTTTAAGCAGCAAGTGTTACACACCTCTTGTCATACAAATTGCGTTTCTTTTTTCAAAATTATTAAGGCACAAAACATTGATTTGAGCACACACCCATCACAACTTCCTCCCCATTTGAGTTGAAGTTTGGTTTTAACCCCAAGTTTGCCCCTCCCCTTGTACACGTGCATAATTGACACTGGTTAAAAAAAAGATTAAAAACACCCGACTGTTGGTGCGCCTAGCGCGCGAGTTTCTTAGGAGATAAGATCTCCAATTTTCTAGGAAAGTTGTTTAGATATATCGTAGAGGGAAGTGACTTCCGCTAACATTCGTTAATACTTTAAAATCAAATACGTCATGACCTAGAGGTCTTTGGACTAAATATGAACTATACAAGTACTAATTCGTCAAATTGCCTAAATTTTATGTTTCATAAAATGACTTGGTCCAAGTTTGTTTATTACTTTCGTAGGTAAAATTCGTGAAGTAATTGTACAAGATCGCGTGTTAATGAACACTAAAACGGAGCTTTGCTTGGGGGAAAAAAGCATTTATGAAAGCGTATAGCTACCATGCTATACACTCTAGTCGTGAAACACGTGCGAAAGACCAAGCACACACATAGAGGGTGGGTCTTCGAACTCAGATCCCTTCTCCTCTCCCCCGAAGATCAAAGTTAGAAAAGTTGTTGCCATAATTTCTGTATCGTTTTACAAATAATCTTCTGGCTTGACTTTTTCAAACTCCCCCTCCCGAACAAAAACAAAATGGTGTTCGCGTCGGTGGTATATAATCTCCTAAACATTCACCGAAGGCTCTTCGGATCTTATCATAGCAAGGAAATATTCATATACATATATTTTAAACTCTTAAGAAGAAAATAATTGCAAAATTATTAAACTTATGGATGAAAATTATCCGTCCATGTACAGCACCATTTTGAAAAGAAACCACATTCCCCAATATAACCCGACAATATTAAAGCAGAAAATCGCATGATTACAAACTATAAATTGTTTCAGGTAATTAAGTATTAAACTAAAAAATTATTCATAAATCTAGATTGTTAATATTAGGTTTGAAATTTCTTTTTTGCTCCCTGGCAATTTCTAAGAGAATTTCTATTGGGTAAAACTTCAACGTGGCATAAGCCGAAGCAAAAGTCTAAAACCATCTTTTACTGCCTATAGTTTCCGGCTATATAGAAACCCCGAATGTCTTCAGCAAGCGTTGAAGGTGGTAACTACCCAAAAGCTGCATTTAAAAAAAAGTTTTCCATTATTATATACCAGAGCACTTCAGGGCCAAGACGACCATTAGCCCCCCCCCCCTCATGGTCGGTAACGCTGAAAATGTATCTCTATTGTAGGAATAGTCATTTAAATAAGACTCCTGAAATAGTAGTTTCCCTTAGCTTTTCAGCACTTCAATTACACCAAAGGGGATCAACACATGGTAAACATTAAATACAATTTTTAGAGTCTTAGACTGACGTATGGTTTCCGTTTTTCTGCTATATAAAGAAAAGATAGATTAAACATAAATTAGGGATGTTTGTACAGTAAGTACCCAACACACATCAAACCTGAGCCGAGAAACCTATTTTTGAAGATGTCAATGATAAAAGAAGATTTTAAATATCCCGAGATTTTAACACCAAGTCTGGTATAAACATTTAAAATCCTATGAATACAGAATGAGATCCCTTAAATGCAGCAAGAGAATTTCTTTCAAAAAATATGAAAATTAAAATTTGATGTAAACCGGAAAGAACTTCATTTAAAAAAGTCAAACAAAAAACTGCGCTTAACAAAGCAGATAAAGATAAAAAAAAAAAAGCCACATTGCAAAAAAAAACGAGCATTGTATATGAAGAATAGAGGTAATTAAGATGCAAATCATAAAACAGAGAGATTTCAGGGGGGGCTAGGACCCAAGGCACTACCTTCGCTGTAGTTAATAATAGCTTCAGAACAGGTTATAATTTCTCGTCGAATAATTAAATCCATAATAATAATAATAGAAATGTTCCTTTGCTTATAAAAAAAAAAAACTTGGGAGTGGTCCGACGCACACTTCGGAGTCATAACAGGTTTATAAGTTGGAACATTTAAAGTCATCCGAAAAAAATGCAAAATAATATCTGGACTTATTAATAGCAGATTAGCGACTCGGGTATTAGATTATGCGTATAAATCATGCTTCAACTTTGGACCATTCCATTAGTTATGAAGTAGGAGTAAAACCAGCCGGAAACCTGCTAGGAGCTAGCCAGCGTTAACAGCGCGGTACAAACCCCATACATATTGGTTTAGTAAATGTTAAAAGTAGAATAGCCAAGGCCCAGGGTGTTTTTTAACAGTTGATAAAAGTTTGGAAGAATGAGAAGATAAGCCTGCGAATCAAGATTAGAATATTGGTAGCAACAATGACGAAAGTTGTCAAGTATGGTTCTGACTGAAGCCTTTGCGCTTCAAACAACGGTAGAAAAGATGTTAGATGTTTTCTATAGAAATTATGGAAATTATTTTCCATAATCATTTCTATAGAAATTATTGTTTTGGGTACCCGACTTGAGTGACTGTATTACAAATGGTAAGGTGTGCAAAAATGTGGTTCAATCCCGCTTTCTAGGGATATAATGAGAGAAGGGTGAGAGGGCTAGGACATATCCTAGCCCTTATTAATTATTCATTAAATTATACATTATCGATACAATTTTAGTCGGAAAACTAGTTCAGTTTACTTCAAAGCGTTGGCATCGCTGTTAGATGCAATATTTTTAACAAGAGAGATGGAAGCTAGTCAATCTATAATTAATTAATCAATGGTAATATACCAAAAAATAATGTCTAGTTTCTTTTGTATACAATTTTGACCATAATAGCTTCACATATGGAGGAGGGGTCAAAATTCCGTTATGAGCGAGGCCAAAATTCGGGTAAGTAAAAATAATGAGAGATAGTAAAAAATACTATCTCATTAGCTTGCGATACTGAATTTGACGTTTTCGTTCATTCAAGTTACGTTGGAATAAAATGATATATGCAAGACATAGGATAAAGATCTTCCTGAGCAATTGCTGGCGCATAGGGCGTCGAGTCGACGTTTCAGTTGCTGAGTGTTTCTTACAGGGACAAGTAGCAAGTTATGAAGGAAATCATCACTCAAGAAAACTGAAAAATTGTGGTTTAAAAATCAACTTTTTTCGCACGTACGACCCCATCTTCCCAAAGACTCACAAGTGTCTCTGTGGAAAAATATATCCATATATAAAACGCTCAAAGGTCATACTGAACAAGTTCATAAATTAAATAGCAGGGGAAGAAATTCATTACCGGTTTATATTTTAATATAGCAACAATCAAACAGTTCGTGGTAACGAACTGTAAATAGGAGTGTCTCGACCCAACAGTAACCGAACCACTAAAAAAAAGATAGCAATAAACACATTAGAAGAATTGGCTTTTTATGCTGCTTCCAGGATAAATATATAAAATGAAATTTATATATTATAAATATATAAAATTCATTAAGTTTAATGTTACCGCTAAAAATCTACGAGTCTAAAAAAAATTGCCTGGTTTTCAAAAAAAGGGAGATTCAGTCCCAAAAAGTCGAACTTTTTCTTGGGATTCTGAAGGGGAAGACTTTCCATCGGAAGAATTTTCTGTGGAGAGGAAAGGTTCGGGGGGGATTTTCAAGGGCGAGATTTCCTGGTATGATTTGAAAAACGGTCATAAATTAAATAAAAACAACAATTTTCAACTGAAAATAAGGAGCATATTCGAAACTTAAAACAAACAGAAATTATTCCACATGCAAGGGAGACTGCCTATTCCTCAACCCTTGCTCTTTACACTCTTTAAGTTTGACACTTTGTCAGAATTCATAATTCATAATTCTTTAAGAAAAACTACTCAATCAAATGGACGGTTGAATTTGAATGAGAAGTATTTATTCAAGGACTTTAAACCTTTAGCGTAAAGAGCGAGGGTCGATGAAGGGCACCCCACCCCCCATATTCGGAATAATTTCTGTTCATTTTAATCTTTAATGTTGATAGTTATCATAAACTAAATATTCTGTCGTGCAAGTAGGTGTGCCTGGGCTTGTTCTTAGTCTTTAAATAAATTCTTTAATTATAAACTAAATTTATCGTATTTTTCTTTTATCGTGGAACATTTCCCCTGAGGCTTATCCAAGCATTTTGGAATTTCATGCATTTACAGTGGATACTCTTCGTGATCTTGGATACGATGTCGGAATTTTCTCCACAAAAAAGAAGTCCTTGCTTGTTTGTTTGTGAATCACTTGCGAAAACGTTTTTCCCACCAGATAACTAGGAATATTCTCTTAGCGAAACCTTGATTGATCTTCAAATTTTTAGAGTTAACCAAAGAGAGATTATTCTCCTAGACTTTAGTTTTGAAAAGCGTGCTTCAATTCATTTTTTATTTTGTGACTGTAATCATCACATCATTTTTTTTTTTTTTAACCCAATCATAGAAAGAGATACTTAACCATATGTTATTAGAAAGGGAAGTCAAATGATCTCCCCTTTTTACCAGTTGTAGAACACAAAAGTGAATAGTTAATGATCAATTTTTGTATGTTTAATTTTGATGAAAAATTCTTTCTATGAAGTTTTAAGAAAATAAAACTAATGGATCCTCTTTTATCGTGGATCATTTCCCCTAAGGGTTATCTTGGTATTTTTTAAAATTTCATGCATTTACAGCGGATACTCTTCATGACCTCGGATATGATGTCAAAAGTCTAGAGGGGGTTTCTATTTCATAAGATGTGAAATTTCTAGAGGAGTAGTGGGTTTAAAAAAATACGAAGTATGTAGTTAGGGTAGTTCTTCAAGAGGTTAGATATATAGTGCATGTTGATTTAGTTTTAAAGCACAATAAATTTTTCATGAAAATTTTTCACTTTATACATTATTCTAGGGAATAGGGTATGCGGCATACTAGATTATCAAGAATACCGTATGCCCTGTCTATACATTAGCAGACGTTACAGAAGGAGAAATACGAGCATTATTAGTGGCTTCAGTAGTAGTATTACTAGGAAGCAGTAATGGGATTTACATTGTGCCTTTTTGGTCTAATACAACATCTCCTCCTTCACACCCGGATAGTTTCAACTTAATACTCTAAGCCGTTTCCAAGATATTTCTAATACGTCCTGTTGGTAACCTTTATACATATAATCTGTGTTGATGTATCCCGATACTCCCTCAACAGTCCCTGAAGGTTCCATATTAATAAACTACCATTAGTGTTAGTAATACTAGTACTAACAGCAGTAGTAGTACTGCTACTACAAGTAGCAATAGCATGAACATAGTGCGTTTTTATTAGCTCAATATATTCCTCAGCATGCTGTGAAAGTTTCAAACTAATACTCTAACCCATTCTTGATATACTATTGATGTGGCCATTTTACGGCCTGCTTATATACAGCGTGTTTTTAATCGAACTTAACATGACCCCCAACATTTTCTGAAAATGTCTCTTTAATACCCTTAGCCTCAATAGTAGTATTAGCAGTAGGGGTAGTATACATATAGAACATTTGGTTGGTTCAATATCCCCCTTAACATGTCCTAAAAATTTCAAATTAATACTCTTAGTTGTTCCTGAGATATAGCTGTTACAGCCTTTTAATAACCTGTATAAAAACTGCGTGTTTCAAAATTAGTTCACTATCCTCTTCGACATTCACTGTAATACTCTTAGCTTCAGCAGTTGCCTACTAGTAGTAGGAATTGTAGTAGTAGTGTTAATAGTTGTAGTAGCATGCACATTTTGCATTTTGCCTAATGTAACATGATAAAATCCCCCCTTAACATGCCCTGAAAGTTTGAAATTAATACAGAAGACTATTCCTGGGATATTGTTGATTTGCCCTTTTGACAACCTGTTTCTACAGAATGTGTTTTTATTTGGTTTGCATATCCCTAAACATTCCCTAACGTTTCAATTTCTCGACATTAGCCTTAGTAATATTAGTCGTAGCAATAATAGTAATGGTAGCAGAAGTAGCAGCAGTAATAGTAACAGTATGCACACACTGCCTTTTGGTTAGTTCAACGTCCCTAAAGCAAGCCCTGAGAGCTTCAACTTAATATTCTAAGCTATTCCTGAAAAAATGCTCATACATCTTTCCGACAATCTGAATGCACACAGTATGTTTTGATTTACTTCAAACTCACATAAATGCTCACTGGAAGTTTCACCTTAATATCCTTACCTCAGTAGAAGTAGTGCTCTAACAGTCGCAATACTGGTAAATACACATAATGCCTTTTGATTAGTTCAACATCCCCCTCAACATACCATTAGTTAATCTATTATCCCCCTCATTATTCCCTTAAAGTTTCAGCTTAATAACAGCAATCATTCCTGTATGCCCTAAATATTTTTTTATTTAGTTTAATACTCCCTTCAACACTCTATGAAAGCTCCACTTGAGTGCACTTAGTCTTTTTGAACACCAAAGGCCAAACAATCGTTCTTTCTTAATAACAAATACTATTTGTAAACAATGGTCAAATTGCATAGTCTACAGCCCCTGCTCTGAGGGCTTTGGGGGGAGGGTTGACATCCCCAACATTCCCACTGGCAGATTTCAACTATCCAATCTAAAAACTTTGATTGGATGTGTTTGGAGAATTAACAGGCTTGGGAGGAGGCTGCCTGCCCTCCAATCCATTTTGACTCATAAAAAGAGCACTAGAACTCTCAATTTCCAATCAACTGAACATCTTTAAAAGTTTTCTATGATAGCAATCGCACTGCCTATGCCTTACATGCTTACATGCCTTTTGAAATTCTGTGAGCATATTTTTTTTTGTTTAATCAAAACACCTCCAAAAACTTTCCCTAAAAGTTTTACCTAATACCCTTAGCATCATTAGTTACAACAATGGTAGCAGTAGTATCAGCAGTATACTCGGTGCCTTTTGATTAGTTAAAATCCGCCACAACATACCAACAAAGTTCCAACTTAATAATGTAAGCCGTTCCTTATATATTGCCGTTACACCCTTTTAACAATCTACATGGTCATAGTTCGTTTTGATTTAGTTCAACATCCACCTAAACAGTTTTTTAAAAGCTTCACTTAAATAACCTTTCAAAAGAAGCAATAGTTGTAGCAGCAGCATTAGCAGCGGTATGCACACAACTTCTTTGTTGTTGTTTTTTTCAACATCATCCTCAACAAACGCTGAAAGTTTCAACCAAGTACTGTAAACGTTTCCAGTGGCATTGCTGATACGTTCTCTTAATAAACTGTAAGTGTGTTTTGATTAGTTCAACACTGATTCAACATTCCTCAAAACTTTCGTTTTCATACCTTTAGCTTTAGTAGAATTAGCACAAGTTGAAATAGTCGTGTTGGTAGAATTTGTAGTAGTAGCTTTAGCTTTAGTAATAGTAGTAGCAGTAGTAATATTAGCAGCAGTAGTAATAGTAGGAACAGCAGCAGTAGCAGAATTAGTGGGATAAAAATATTGCCTTTTGGTTATTTCAACATCCCCGTCAGCATTCCCTGTAAGTTTCAACTTCTCATACCCAACCATTCCAAAGATATTGCTGATATACCCTTCTGACAACCTCTATACACACAACGTGTTGTGATTCGGTTCATCTTCCCGCTCAATATTCTCTAAAAATTTTACGTTCATACACTTAGCTGTAGTTGCAATAGTAGTAGCAGTAGTAGTAGTAGGAGTACTAGTAGTAGGCCTATTAGTTGTAGTATTAACAGTAATAGTAAAAGTACTAGTAGCAGCAGTAGTATTAGCACATTGTCGTTTGGTCAGTTGAACATCCTCCTCGTCAAGCCCCGGACGTTTCAACTTAATACAATTAACCGTTGCTATGATATAGTCGATATGCCCTTTTGATAACTTGTATATTCATAAGGTGTTTTAATTTAGTTCTACTTCACCCTCAACACATCTTGAAATTTTCCTCTTAATACTCTTAGTGTTAACAGCAGCTTTTTTAAGTAGCAGTAGCAGTGTTGTATTAGTAGTAGTAGTAACAGTAGTAGCAGCAGTATTCATAGCAGTAGTAGTGTGCCCTGGAACTTTCATCTCGATACGGTAACGATACAGTTTTTACTGTTTTAAAAAGTAGAGTTGAGAGAAAAAGTCAAACTTTAGCGCAAAGAGCAGGTCGTTGAAGAGGGAACAGCCCCTTTCATATACGGGGTAATTTCTGTTCGTTGTAAGTTTAAATGTCGCTCCTTACTTTCAGTTAAAAAAAACTTTTTTTTTATTTAATTCTCTGAAAGGTTCACCTAAATGCCCCTCGTCTTTTTGGACACTAAAGGCCAAACATGCCCACCTTTCTTAATATGAAATACCATATGTAAACAATGGACGAACTGAATAACTTAAGAGTCCTTGCCTCGACGGCTGTGGGGGGGATGATATTCCAAGAAACATAGATACTGGACCTCTCAACTATGCTGAAAAAGGCTATCTAAAGATTTCCAATAGAATGAGCTCCTTTCAAAGTTTCTACAACTCCTTCTATACAAATTGCCTGGGTAAAAAAGAAACAACAATAATAAATAGTACATTGTGCACACTTAGCCCTTTGATTAGGCAGCACTATTGCGCTAAGTTATGGAATGAGACGTCGTATGAGCTTCGGAGGGGGCTCATTCAATTGGAAATCGGAAGTTCAAGTGTCCTTTTTAAGAGTCAAAAGTAATCTGAGGGTAACTAGCCCCCTCCCTCCTCCAATGACCTCTTTTCCAAAAAATTTATCCAATATAAATATTGAGATAGCCATTTTATTCATAATAGTGCAAAAATCATACAATAAGACCTTCGGGGTTGAAACAAACTCCCAGAGCCTGGGGGCCGAGGGTTATAAGTTATGCCCCGGGAGAATATAAGGTTTTATGGAAGGGATACTCGTGTAAACTTTATAGGGGGCTCATTTGATTGGAAACTGAAGGTTCTAGTTCCCTTTTAAGAGTCGTGAGTGAAGGAGGAAAACTAGGAAACACACCCACCCACCCACCCCCCTTGCGAAGCACTCCTTTCCCGAAACTGACTGAAATTGTAAGATAGCGATTTTGTTTATAAAAAAAAAATAGTCCAAGGAACATATAGCAGTGCCTCCGGAGTTGACAAAACCCCTCAGAGCCCATGGGCAAGGATTGAAAGTTATACTCTGGTGCCATATACTACTACTAATACTAACAAGTCACCGTAGCAGCAAGCCACCTGAAGCCAACACAGCTACGCAGGCTCCTCCTCCATCCCAATATATTTCAAGCCTCCCTCTTTGCACCCTCCCAGGAAGTTTCCATTTCATTCAAATCTTTCTTTGTGACATCCTTCCACCCCAGACAAGGACGAACTGCTTTCTGTTTAGCCCTAGATGGTTGGCCGTTAAGGACAATCTTCAGCAAGCTTTCATCCTTCATCCGTAGAACGTGCCCTAGCCATCTCAACCTTTCTTTCATGATAGCCCTAGAAAGCGGGATTGAACCACATTTTTCGTAATCCGTAGGCAACTTCTCTGGAAAACATCTAGTGAATTTTCATCCGCTTTTCGGAGCGCTCTGTACCTTCCAATATTCTAACCTTGGTTTGCAGACTCATCTTTTTATTCTTCCAAACTTTTTTTAACTGTGAAAACAAGATCTAAGAGCTCATATGGCACTTGTGACGAGGCAAGAAGAGCTAAGAGCCAAGAGATCATATGATATGAGCTCTAACAAAATTCTATGAATCAATAGATTGATTTAAAAGGAAAATAAGAGGCTTAATGCCGGTCAGGATTTAAAATAAGAGCTCTGAGTCACGATGTACTTCTAAATATCAAAATTCATTAAGATCCGATCACCTATTCGTAAGATAAAAATACCCCAATTTTCCCGTTTTCCAAGAATTCCGGTTTCACTCTTCAACTCCCCCCAATGTCACAGGATCTGGTCAGAATTTAAAATTAGAGCTTTAAAGCACAAGATCCTTCTAAATATCAAATTTCATTAAGATCTGGTCACCCTTTCGTAAGTTACAAATACCTAAATTTTCAATATTACCCCCCCCCCCACAACTCCACCAAAGAGAGCAGATCTGGTCCGGTTATGTCAGTCACGTATCTTAGACAGGTTTTTATTCTTCCAATCCAGTTTCATTCTGATCTCACCACTTTAAGTATTTTCTAGGATTTCCGGTCCCCCCAACTGCCCCCCCCCCCCCAATTTACGCTGGATCCAGTTGAGATTTAAAATAAGAGATCTGAGTTACGAGGTCCTTCTAAATATGAAGTTTCATGAAGATCCGATCAATCTTTCGTAAGTTAAAAATACGTCATTTTTTCTAATTTTTCCGAATTAACCCCCCCCCCCCAAAAAAAAAAAAATAGAGCGGATCCGTTCCAATTATGTAAATCACGTATCTAAGACTTCTGCTTATTTTTCCCACCAAGTTTCATCCCGATCCCTCCGATCTAAGCGTTTTCCATGATTTTAGGTTCCCCCACCCCGAACTCCCCCCGATGTCACCAGATCCGGTCGGGATTTAAAATAAAAGCTTTGAGACACGATATCCTTCTAATATCAAATTTCATTGAGATCCGAACACCCGTTCGTAAGTTAAAAATACCTCATTTTTTCTAATTTTTTAGAATTAATCCCCCCCAACTACCCCAAAGGGAGCGGATACGTTCCGGTTATGTCAATCATGTATCTAGGACTTGTGCTTATTTTTACCACCAAATTTCATCCCGATCCCTCCACTCTGAGTGTTTTCCAAGTTTTAGATTTCCCCCTCCCCACTCCCCCCAATGTCACCAGATCCGGTCGGGATTTAAAATAAGAGCTCTGAGACACAATATCCTTCTAAATATCAAATTTCATTGAGATCCGATCACCCGTTCGTAAGTTAAAAGTACCTCATTTTTCTAATTTTTCAGAATTACCCCCCCCCCCCCCAACTACCCCAAAGAGAGTGGATCCGTTCCGGTTATGTCAATCATGTATCTAGGACTTGTGCTTATTTTCTCCACCAAGTTTCATCCCGATCCCTCCACTAAGTGTTTTCCAAGTTTTAGGTTTCCCCCCCTCCCAACTCCCCCCCTGTGTCACCAGATCCGGTCGGGATTTAAAGTAAGAGCTCTGAGACACGATATCCTTCCTAACATCAAATTTCATTAAGATCTGATCAACCGTTCGTAAATTAAATATACTTCAATTTTTATATTTTTTCGAATTAACGGACACCCCACTCCACCCCCCCCCCCCCCCCCCCCCAGATGGTCAAATCGGGAAAACGACAATTTCTAATTTAATCTGATCCGGTCCCCGGTCCCTGATACGTCCTAGCTTACCTGGAAGTGCCTAAATAGCAAAACCGACAGAATTTGCGATTGGTTAATACCAAGTGCCATAAAAACTCCCCGAGTCTTGGCAATTTAAAAAAAAATTGTGAATTTTTTTTTTGATTTTTGTGAAAAATTGGCAATTTTTGTGAAAACAAAAGTATTTTTTTTAACTGCAAGTAAGGAGCGACATTAAAACTTAAAACAAACAGAAATTATTCTGTATATGAACAGGGTTGTCCCCTCCTCAATGCTCCACTCTTTACGCTACAATTCGACTCTTTCTCACAACCCTACTTTTTAAAACAATAAAAAAAATTAGGGTAAAGAGCGAGGCGTTGAGGGGGGGGACAGCCCCGTTCATATGCGTAACAATTTCTGTCCGTTTTAAGTTTTAATGTTGCTCCTTAGTTGCAGTTAAAAAACTGTTTGTTTTTTTTTTTGTTTAATTTCTGAACATTTTGGATTAATGCATGTTTTGATTTTGGCTCACCACACATGAATAATAAAAATAAATTTGCATATTTTTTTTAGTTTTTTTGGCTAAATGGCTTTCTCATAGTTTTGACCGGACGATTTTGACAAAAAAAGGGTGAGGGAGGAGGCCTAGTTGCCCTTCAATTTTTAGTTACTTAAAATGATCAACGAGCCCCCTCTAAAGTTTACACGTGCACCCCTTCCATAAAAGCCTTATATACTCCCGGGGCTTAACTTACAACCCTCGGCCCCAGGCTCTGGGGGTTTGTTTAAACCCCGAAGGCCTTATTGTATGATCTTTGGACTATTGTGAATAAAATGGCTATCTCAATATTTCTATTGGATGTATTTTTTGGAAAAGATGTCATTGGAGGAGGGAGCATAACTTAGCGCAAAAGTGATTAGAGGGCAACCAGCCCCCCTTCCCTCCCAAGCCCATCAATTCTCCAAAGACATCCAACATAAATTTTGAGATAACCCTTTTTCAGCATAGTTGATTGAGTGGAACGTGAAAGCGGTAGCAAGCATCTTCCAAGATAGAAGCAAGCGTATTCTACTGTAGTGTTGTAGAAGCTTGTGTAGCTGTAAGAAGTATTGAGCAGGAGATTTAAAATAATCGCATATCTAGATGCGCCAGGTGTTTGGATTTTTCAAGGACATCGAATAGGAAAAATTAATCATACTGGTCCACACGTTCCCTTGGCACCACGGAGTAGGACTGTTTTTTTAAAACTGTGATTTGTGATAGACACAACATTGATAAGACATCGAGACGTATGTACCATGGCTGTGTAACCCGTTGCTGCTGTCCCTATAAACATGTTGAAGCAGACAAGGATGAAAACAAATATACAGACTGAAATCCTTAATGTTATCGCAGGGGATCATGTAAAATGGTGACACTTTTTTTTTATCAATAACTTCTGTTTTATTTCTCTCATACTCAAGAATATAAGTTCTTTGGTAATGGGAACAATCTAATATAAGGTCATTTTAGGTTTGTACGATTTTATTTATGCGATAAAAAAAAACCAGACAAACCCAAAACAGTGGATCCCATCATAGCAAGAGGTGGACAAATGTTCAATTGTTAGCGGGCACCAGAATGATCTTTTGGGAGCTGGGGTCGGATACACGAAACCATGAATTTTGAGGCCACTATTTTTATTTTTAGAAGACTCGGGACTAAACTCAGGAGGGACTTCTTCTTCCCTGCGTGCACATAAACTTAGCATCATAGAAATATGACCCATCTAAAAGCTGAATATACTCGACAGAAATGGAAAACCGAATTAAAGGAAGTTTTAAACTTAGAAGCATGTAATATATGCTAAATAACGCCAAAAAAACACGATTTACTATAATATTTGTGTGTCAACGTCAATTAATCATGCACAATTGAAACATGTCAATTTCTCAATTGTAGTTGTGGAATTACGAATTACAGCATACAAATCATCAATGACTAGAACATTTGAACATGAAACATTTAGTAAAGCTGCTACATGTTGGCCAGCTCATATGCAAAGGGAGACCCTTCAGGCCCATATTCTTCTCCCCCTAACAAAAAATTCCGAGACCTTCACAGTGTTTCCGAGAATTTCTGTATAATATCCTAATTTTAGGTTTTTTTTTAATGTGTGCGTGGGGGGGAGGCAAAACTGGCTTTCGAACAGAAATTATCTTTTCCACCTCTTTTTTTAGTTTCTGGGTTAGACGCCTTCAACATATCTTTACATCGGTTTGTAATTTTACATAGGTTAGCCTACTTACTTGCTTTACATAATTGTCTAATGCATACAAATTAAATTATCCAATTAACAGCTTTTTCTTTTCCACATGCACACGCGTTGGGCATAAAACTGAAGACGTAGACATGTATCTTTTGCTCGTCGTTAGAGCGGGAGGATTCATTTTCCAGCAGCTGGAAACAAGGGATTAGAAACTAAGACTAATAAGACTAATTCGAGAATATTAAAACTAATTTACATACCAGCCAAAAATCAACCGATTTGTTTCACGTTCTTAAATGAATTGCAAGGGTAAAAACTCAACCAAAAAAAGCTTTAAGGGACCATAGTTTTAATCGTAGCAGTCGCTCCCCTCCCCCAGGGTTTACCGGTCTTTCTTTATTACACTGTGTGGCAATTTTGTGTCTACTCTTCTTCGAGTGTTGGAAGGGAAGCGTTCAAGAGACTTAAGATTCAAGTGCTTATTAGGGTATCTCAGAGAAAGTTGGGATCATTCCAATTTACTGCCTAAGACGGCAAAGTACTCGAAATTTTAAATGATCAATAATAACAAAAACAAAACAAAATAATAGTAATAAGAAAATTGTACCGCCAACAGTAAACTGAGCACATAAACAAACAAGTAAGCCCATTTATTTGACATATTCTGTTTATAAATGATACTATTCTATAAATAATATATGACTATCATTGTGTTGCGAGAGCAACACTTTGGTTTTGTCCCGTTTTTGTTTTTTTCTACGCCGATCTCAGCTTATTCCTGGAAACTGGTAAGGGTCTAACCTGTGCGGTTTTTACGGAAAGTGTGGACCTCAGGCCGGATTGATGAATATGGCATTATATTTTGGAAAGCTCCGCAGAACTATTACCTGGGGCCAAAAAGGATGGTTTTTGCTTGTCCACGAGCCAGAGCCTATGGTGTGCGAAGTGAAGTGGAGTTATATAGCCTATGTCAGAGAGGAGTATCCGAAGTTGTGCAGCCAAGCTTTCGTTTCATTAAACCATGTTTCTGCTTTCGAATGGAAGACTCCGTTCTAGCAGGCAAGCAGGCAGGCGCCACTTTCAAACTGAAGATAGACTAAAATCTATAAGCGTTAAATATATACGGCAGTTAACCGGCCCCACAGCCAGTATATCTTCTTTGAGTGATAAATAGAAAAATTTACAGAAACAAAAATATGGCATTTTCCCACGGGTCCGAAAGTGCTGCCACCTATTGTTTCTACCCATTTCTGTTCGTGATTTCAGCTGAGTTTATCATTCGGTTTTTCGGACTTTGGAGCTTATCCTTTGCTCTTTTCTAGGTGGTGACGTTAGAAAGTTGACCTATTGCAAAAAAAAAAAACTTTTGAACTAAGACAGATAGAATTTTTTTTTGACGGCAATCGATAGCTCTTGATGAGCTGATCAAAGTATATGACATCCGTTTTTTGGTACAAAAATTCCTTCAATGAGGAATTCCTATGAGGTATACCAGTTTGAAAGTTTCAAGGGGTTGACAACTTCAGTAGTAAGGTACACACTGAAACGAAATCTAGGCCGATACAAATTGTGAGACATATAGAGGACTTGTAAGCAACCGTCGGCTGTTAGGTAATAATCATCTTCAGAAATGAGGGGTTAGCAACTTTTGCTAGTTGGTGTATCTATTATTTGGTTCAGTGTATTTGATGGGACTGTTAGACTACAGTCAACCTCAGCCATGAAGGGTTTACAACTATGCTAGTTGGTGTACCCATTTATTTGTTTCCGGTGAACTTGATGCCTATCACGGGAGAGGGACTTGTAAGTAAGAATTGGTTCACTTTGGGCGAGAAACGGCTGTATGCTCATAATCATCTTCGGCAATGAGGGGTTTGCCACTTTTGCTGGTTGGTGTACCTACTATTTGTTTCCGGTGTATTTGATTGTTAAACCAATTTGGTTCCAGTGGTAAGACATGTAGGGGACATGTAGGGGGACGGCTGTTGGGTAACAATCATCTTCAGCGATGAGGGTTTGCAACTTTTGCTAGTTGGTGTACCTGTTTATTTGTTCCCTGTGAACTTGATGTCTATCACGGGAGAGGGACTTGTAAGTAAGAATCTGTTCACTTTGGGCTAAAAATTTGTGCAAATTGTATTCGATCTCTTTTAATCTGACAGAATTAAGTGTTTACGCAACGGGTACAAACGATAACGTAAAACAATGAGGTAGTTTCGTAATAATTAGTGTCACCTATGGTATTTTAATCCTGAAAAGTTACGGATAGCTTTATAATACCAACTAGATTATATAAGATATTGTTCCAAGTTTTCACCCGTCACGATGTCTACGATTGAAAAGGACAAAGTTCAACTGGCTGCAAAGTCATTTTAGTACCTTCTTTCGATATTATTTTGTGGTTGTGGTTTTTTCAACGCTGAGGAATAGCCTTTGGTCATGTGATAACTGATTGCGTTCTTGTTTGAACATACCGTTTTAAAAACTTCGATAGGCTGACAACTTCATCATTTAACCGATAGTGAAGAAACAAGCCCAAACGAGAATGTAAAACAATGGGATAGTTTCGTAATAATTAATAGAATGTCATCTATGGTATTTTGATCCTGAAAAGTTAGGGGTAGCTTTATAATACCAACTAGATTATATAATATATTGTTCCGAGTTTTCATCCGTCACGATGTCTACGATTGAAAAGGATAAAGTTCAGCTGGCTGCAAAGTCAATTTAGTCCCTTCTTTCGATACTATTTTGTTGCTGTTTTTTCAACGCTGAGTAATAGCCTTTGATCATGTGATTACTGATCGACAGCGAAGAACAAAACCAATGTGTTGCTCTCGCAACACTTTAATCAGCGAAGCCGGACAAAGGTTGCCGCAACACTTCACGTTGCCTGGGCAACGTAGGTCTAGTTTAGTTTCGTTTTGTCAAAGTCAACTTGCGTGGATATATATATATATATATATATATATATATATATATATATATATATATATATATATATATATATAATTGAAATTTTTCAATACCGTAATCGAACTTAATGTTAATATTGTCACACGTCGAAGTCAAACATAAAATTTTGTTTTTGGGCACGACCAGGCACAATGTAAAACATAATTTCTAGAAAATAAGCTTAGCTTTCGGATAATCCATTTCCTTATAAAATGTATTGCATAAATTTCAAAACTTCACATTCATACATTTCTCATAAAAAAGCTGTTTTAAGTAGCAAAATATCCTTCCGAGACAAAATTGCGAAAATAGTTCAGAAACCCGCCAATGAATTTCTAATGCTTCATATTATTCAAGCGGGGAGTTCCGCTGCTAAACGTGATCTATTAGGTATAATATCTTAAACCTAAAATAAAAATTCTCGAAAATTTGCCTTATTTTAGAAAATAGGGGGAAACTATCCCTAAGTCATAGAATCTTAACGAAAATCACACCATCAGATTCAGCGTATCAGAGAACTCTATTGTAGAAGTTTCAAGCTCCTATCTACAAAAATGTGGAATTTTGTATTTTTTGCCAGAAGGCAGATCACGGATGCGTGTTTATTTGTTTTTTTTTTGTTTTTTTCTCAGGGGTGATCGTATCGACCCAGTGGTCCTAGAATCTTGCAAGAGGGCTCATTCTAACGGAAATGAAAAGTTCTAGTGCCCTTTTTAAGTGACCAAAAAAATTGGAGGGCACCTAGCCCCCTCCCATCCTAATTATTTTCCCAAAGTCACCGGATCAAAATTCTGAGATAGCCATTTTATTCAGCGTAGTCAAAAAACCTTATAACTATGTCTTTGGGGACGACTTACTCCCCCACAGTCCCCGTGGGAGGGGCCACAAGTTACAAACTTTGAGCAGTGCTTACATATAGTAATGGTTATTTGGAAGTGTACAGACGTTTTCTGGGGGATTTTTAGGTTGGGGGTGAGAAGGTGGGAATATGTTGGGGGAATTTTCCTTGGAGGAATTTGTCATGGAGGAAGAAAAGTTTCATGAAGGGAGCGCAGGATTTTCTAGCATTATTTAAAAAAACAATGAAAAAATAAATATGAAGAAGTTTTTTCAACTGAAAGTAAGAAGAAGCATTAAAACTTAAAATGAACAGAAATTATTACGCATATGATGGGCTCACCTCCTCCTTATATCTCGCTCTTTACCCTAAAGCATTTTTAGTAATTTCAACTATTTATTCTACGGCTTTTGTGATTCAGGGGTTATTCTTAAGAAATTGGGACAAAGTTTAAGCTTTAGTGTAAAGAGCGAGGTACTGACGAGGGGGTGAACCCCTCATATATGTAATAAAAACATGAGAATACAGAAGTTCGTTACGTAAGCTAATTTGTAAGTTGCGTATATCTTTTACTAATAAAAACATTGGTAAAAAACTAAAAGTTCTAGTTGCCTTTTTAAGTAACCAAAAAATCGGAGGACAACTAGGCCTCCTCCCCCGCTCCTTTTTTCTCATAATAATTCGATCAAAACCACGAGAAAGCCAATTAGCCAAAAAAATAAATATGCTAATTTCGTTTTAATTATTCATCTGCGGAGAGCCAAAATTAAAACATGCATTGATTCAAAAACGTTCAGAAATTAAATAAAAAAACAAGTTTTTTTAACGGAAAGTAAGGAGCGATATTAAAACTTAAATCGAACAGAAATTACTTCGTATATGGAATGGACTGCTTCCTCATCAACGCCCCGCTCTTTACGCTAAAGTTTTTTACTGTTTTAAAAAGTAGAGTTAAGAGAAAGAGTCAAACTTTAGCGTAAAGAGCGGGGCGTTGATGAGGAACCATAATGTAAGGAAGCATGATGAGGAAGCCTATGTAAACCTTTAATAGCTTATAATTTTTTTGGTGTTCTCCTTACTTTTTTAATAACTTTTTTTAAGAAATCTATTTGGAATTATTCAGGAAAGAAGCAACATAATCTATGTTGGTTTTAGTTCCAATCCAAGTTTTCAGTTTTCAGCCCCTCCCCCCGCCCCCTTCTCCTAAGAATTGTTTGGAAGTGGATTTGGCCCAGCAATCCCCTACAAAATACCTTTGACTGTAATTGTGTAACATAAAAAAGTAATATCCATGAGCTATTAATAGTGAAACCCCAGAGCTATAATAATCAAAGCTTCTTAACTCGTACCTTTAAAAGGTAAAAGGTACACCCAGCCTCTCAACATAATACTAACAAACCAAACCAAACACGGTATTAGAACAACTATTGATAATGGATGACTCAATGCTTCTAGGACTTCCGGAAAAAAAGATGCGATAACGCACACAAAAAAAAACTTATCGTAAGCTCTTCCTGATAAATAAAATTATTGTCGAAATTAAGTATTTACACAGAAATTGAATCTCAGAAGTGAAAGTAAATTCCTCATAACACCCGATTTCTTCAAAAAACCGATTTCTTCACTACTATGGATTCACTGCAGCACCAAGCCACCTGAGGCCTAGTGTGGAAATTGCAGCCAAGACAAAAAAATTTTCCAGGCGTTTTGCAAATCTTCTGGTGTACCAGATGGTCTGCGGGGTAGAGGCTTCTAGTAAATCTTGTTAGTGAAGGCATGTGAGTTCAACTGCCACACACTGTTTATAGCATTTTCTACCCATTTTTTAAAAAGGTTATTCTCTCGCCTTTCAATGCCAGGATTAAAAAAAAATGATTAATCGGTAAGTCATTCAATTGTATGACGCATTGAACATGCTTAAGTACTCTAAACATTTCAGTGCGTGTTTTTATAATGACAGAAAACTATGCGTTCTAGTGTATAGGCTAAGAATTATTTCCGTAACAGCAGGTGGCTTATGTTTAAGGGTACCAACGTGTGGAACACTTCCAACATTGCAAACCTTCATTTATGACAAGGGAGGTGAGATGGAATATTTATGAAAAATATTGATTACAAGGCCGAATTTGAATTTTCGAGTCAATACACACAAAAATAAACAACAGCAACAAACTAGCCAATATAATAGGGCTAGTCAGAAAAAAAGTAATTTCCAAACTGACAAGGAGGATGTAAAAATTTGGCAAAACATGCAAGGATTAAAGTTTTTCAGGAAAAAGTAAATTTAGAGCAGAAATGGAGTCTTAAAACAAGTAGAACTTAAGGCAAACGCTTATTGATCATGCTACTGATCATTAAATGAAACCTAAAACAAACAGAAGTAAAAATGAATGATCAGGTTATATATATTAAGAAAAAAAAAAAGACAGTGTTTCCACTCTCTACTTGTGATAATTTTCCAAAACTTTTCCAAGACATTATCCGCTGCATAATACAAGTCAAGCTATTACCTATAGGACTGGGCGACATGCTCATATTATGATCATATTGGAAAATATTTCGAAATATATATGATACGGCATATATATCATTACATTGGTAATACAGTTGTTAACAATATCAGTTCAAAGGTCCAATTTCTCACAGTCAACCTGTGTTTACAATCACTCATTGACGTCAAAAGTATTAACGTTTATACTGGAACAAAGGCAAATTGCATTTAGATAATGGCTTAAATTACCCTTAATACATATAAAACCGCCTCTTCGTCATTGAAATTCAATTATAGAACAAACCATGCTTTAGTGTGCATAAATAATTTCTCTTCAACAAATATGAGTAATTATGAGTAATTGTAATTAAGGAGCAACGCGACTCAGTACTAACTGAAACTCTAAAAATCGTATTTTTGATATCAGCAATATTTCAAAAGAATCGGCTTTTATTTTGATTCCAAATATACAAGATTCATTAAGATTCACAAATATATAAGTTTCACTTAGTCTTATCCATAAAAGGCTAAGAGCCTGAAAAAAAAACTTTTCTGATTTTAGAAAAAAGAGTGAAATACCGCCTAAGAGTCAAATAATTTTCATGAAAATCACACCATCAGACATCTACTGTCGATGTTTCAAGCATCTATCTGCAAAAATGTGGAATATTTTTTTTTTTTTTTTCTTGCCAGAAGAAGGATTACAATTGTGCGATTTTTCCCCCAGGGATGATCGTATCGAGCCAATAGTCCTAGAACATAGGGAGAGGGATCATTTGAACGGAAATAAAAACTCTAGTGTCCTTTTTAGTGACCAAAACGATTGGAGAGCAACTAGCCCCCGTCCCACGTCCCTTTTTCCCAAAATCGTTCGATCAATTTTAAGATAGCCATTTTGTTCAGCTTAGTTGAAAGGTCCCATATTTTGGAGATAAAACGACCTCCCCAGAGCCCCTAGGGATAGGTCTTTTAAGTTCTAAGATTTGCCCATTATTTACGTATGGTATTTATTATTGGTAAGCATACAAACATTTTGCAGGGTGAGGGGATTTTATACTTCGGGTAGATTTCCATGGGGATCATTTTCCGTGGGTAGGGGAGTCTCCAGGGGTGATAATTCCAGGGGAAATTTTATACTAGGGTTTTGACAGAATTCCTATACAAAATTCTTTTATTTGTCTTACTTTCTCTTTGCCAGCTCAATTTTGAATGTGGACATGTTCCGGGGAAAATTTTCAGCGCGTTCTAATTTCCGGGAGAAATTTTCTATTGAAGTGGGGATTTCCGGAGTGATAAAAAAAAAATTAGAGCTTAAAAGTTTTTTTTCAAATGAAAGTATACGAAGTACAATTTTCAGGCTTAATCGTCAGCAAGAAACTTTACGAGGGGGAGGGGGGATTTTTTAGTGAGGACGGAATTGTCCGCAAGGACTTTTGAGGATGTGTGTGCATTTTTCGTGGGAAGAACTTTCCATGGAGAAGTTTCCGTGAGGGGAGGGAATTTTTCATAGAGGGTGAGCCAGATTTACCGGCCTTATTTGAAAAACGATCAGAAATTAAGCATAAAAATACATATTTTTCTCAACTGAAATTAAGGAGCAACAATAAAATTAAAAACGAACAAAATTCATTCCATATATAAAGGGGTTGCCCCCTTCCTCCAAACCTTGCTCTGTACGCTAAAGTTTGAATTTTCGCCCCAATTTTTAAGAACAACTCCAGAAACAAAAGGGCTATTTAATGAGAATGGGAAGCTTTTTTTAAAAGCATCAAATACTATAGCGTGAAAAGCAAGGAGAGGGGCATCCTTCATATATAGAATAATTTCTGTTAGTTTGAGTTTTAATGTTGCTCCTTACTTTCAGTAGAAAAAGCTTTTTTTTTTGTTTGATAAAATAAGAATCTGGAATTTAATGATTATAGAAATAATGTTGTTTCCAGATTAGATAACAGATTTATAGATTTAACAACAGGATTCTTTCCGGTTATTCATCTATCCCATTCAAGTCATAAATTTTACCTTTTTTAGGATTCACCATCTAGGTAACTCAAGAGGACAGCCAAAGAGCGTCATTCTGACGCTCTACCGCCGCAGCACAAAAATAGTAAAGATGCCCTTTACACAGGCTGATCCTTTTCCATAAAAGCTTTTTTACCATTTAGAAGTAGACAGAGTCTAAATAAATAAATGGTCTTGTTATTTTTATGATTTGAGTTTACTTCAGGCTCATATTTCAAATAAAAAAATGTAAAATACCATCTTACAACATTGACAACTCAGCTAACAAACAAAGTGGAATTTTATTTTTGTATTTAGTTATATTTTTCTAATTAATTATTTTGGGTTAAAAATTAAGGAGAAAAAAATGCATAAAACAATACCAGGGTAGTAAAGCAGCGCTTTAGATGTCAGGTGATATTTATTTACTCGCTGATAGACAATTGATCCATGTAAACAGCCACCAACATGATGTGAAATAAAATAATAAAAATGTCAAAAGATTACTATTATTAAAAGATATTTAAAAAACAGACATAAATGCGTTAAATGTTTAACTTGTTTGTGTTGATACAAAGGGAGCAAAGATTATTTTCCAGGACAACTGAAACGTTTCCAGGATATTTTCCTTATATTTTCCAAGGAGTTGTACATGACTGAAATTTTTGTCTTTAAATTTTCTGTTTTCCAGGACGCGCAAGAACCCTGATAAGAGCAGTCACCCTCCCCTCAAACCAAACCTCAACCTCGAATCATTTTTTCTTCAGCAAACACGGAAAATATTTTAAAAAGTTTTTTTTCTTCACTATAAAATTTACAAATGTAAAACAGCTCAAACTTCCGAGAATTTCTTCATTTCTGATACAGCGCAGTAGCAGTGCCAAGTAAAGACCATTGTATTTTTATTCTTCATTGTGTTTTTTTGCCCACTTCATATGGAAAGGGTGATCGTAGAAACTTCGGAGGAGGGCTCATTCAATTGGAAATTGAATGTTCTAGTGACTTATTTACAAGTAAAAAGTGATAGGAGGGCAACAAAATTCTCTAACACAAACCTATCATTCCCCAAAACATATCCGATCGAAATTTCAAACATATCCGACATCCGATCCGATATCAATTTGAGGCAGGGGTCATATACCCCCCTTATGGCCTTGAAAAATTACTTTTTCCGGAATTTTCATTTAAAAATGCCCATTTTTGGTATTTCCATTTGTTAACTTGAAAAAAATAGGCACCCCCCAGACTAAAGAAATTTAAAGTCCACCCAATTATCTGTGAATTGACACTCCTACCCGTGTATCCTTTTTTTGCTACCCAGGCACGAGTAACCCCCTAAGATATTTGACCGAAGTTATTTGAGTTTGTTTTTTTTAATAGTCAAAAGCTCCAGAAAAATACACATCTGGGGATGACATGACTCCCAGAGCCCACGGGGCAAGGGCCGTAAATAAAGCATATTACCGAATGTTTAAACACATGTTTTATACGAATGTAATTCATCATATTGTACACGAAGATGCCATTTCTTTTGTCCAAAAATTGATTTTAATTTCAACATTATTTTGTTAATTACACAAGCACGTAGGTGTAGCAAATTTCTTAAAACGGGGCCTTAAACAGCTCTCTATGAGCTTCCAGTGCCTCAATGGCAGAGGTAAAAAAGTAAAGAACACGGCATTGGACTTTACCAACGAGCGGTGTTGATCTACGTTTCATAGACCTTCATCCAGGAAGTCCAATAGGGGGTTTGGGGGCCAGCCACCCAGTGCTCTGACCCAATCTTCCTATTTACCTTCCCCATATTTCTCCAGGTGCCCATTTAGAGCTGGATCGACTCTGGCTGAGCTTCCAGAGTCACGCCACTGACCACCGTTCCAGACAAAAATAATAAGTGACACCAGAACCGGAGCCCATGTCCAAACGGACAAAGGATTTCAAGTCTGGCACTATAAGTCTGGCTATGGACCGTGGTTCGTCCTTTACTAGATGAATTTGGAAAAAAAAATTCCCAAAAACAAGTTTTTCAAAGAAGGCTCATTTAGCCAAAAATGAGCAGAAATAAAGTCAAATAATCTTCTAAGTGTAAAACTACCACAAATCACTATCGATAAATAAATGAAACTCCAAAGAACAGAAATTACAATAAATGGCCGAGTCAAACTTAAAACGAGCAAAAATTAACATGAGTAGGGCTGATAACCCCCATGCATTCTCAAGACTAGAACATAATTTGCGCTTTAAAAAAAAAAAACACCGTAGATTATCAACTTAATTGACATATACTGATATTTTTTCCTTGAAGTTTTGATATTTTTTATTTATGTAAGTAAAAAAAGTGAAAACATTTAAACGTATCTTGTTTATTTGCACTATAATCTACTGTAAGATTTAAAATCTATTCAAGATTAAGTAGCAAGGTAAATCAAAATACACTAGGAGTTGCAACGTAAATCAAAATATAGTATCTGCACTGGTTTGGGAATGGCTTGATAGATCTAAGTGAAACTAAGAGGGAATTATTTTTTTAGGACAGAGGGGGGGGGGGCATTTAGACTTCGAAATTTCAATTTGGCAAAAAACGGACTAAACATATTTTGCTTGACATCTGCCTAAAAGTTTTGACACTCTAAGCCTATATGAAGCTAGATCAAGCCCCGCCCCCTCCCTACCCCAATCCACCAATCAACAGTCTTCCAGATGCAAGTGACGCAACGTTGCGATGTCGCAAAGGTAGGTATTTACGAACCTGGTGGTTGTTACACAATATAGTCTAGGCTAGTAAATTTATGAATTTTAATTCTTTTTATGCTAGAAAAAAATTTCTAAAAGTAGGTCTAGGTTTTTCTTAGCTTCCAATATGGCATAAGTATCTAGGAGGTATAATTAAGCCTATACTAAATGATCCTCCATTCTCTACCCCTTTTCCCCACCCCACATTACTTTTAATTTTTATTTCTTATTCACCTATTCCTAATTAAAGACAGACAAACAAACTAGACAGACAGGCAGACCAGACAGACCAGGCAGACAGACCAGCCAGACCACAAAGACAGACAGAAGGACAGACAGACAGAAAGACAGACCAGACAGACAGACAAGACGGACAGACCAAACAGACAGACGAACAGAGAGACAGGCAGCCACACAGACACACAAGACAGACCAGAGAGACCACACCATACAGACATGACAGACCAGACAGACCGACAGACAGACAGATTGACAGACAGACCAGACGGACCAGATAGACAGACCAAACAGACCAGAGAGACAGACAGACAGACCAGACATACAAACGAAATAGACAGACAGACAGACAGACCAGACAAACAGACAGACAGAAAAACAAACAGACCAGACATACAGGACAGACAGAAAGACAGACAGACAGAAAGACAAACCAGACAGACAGACAGACCAGTCAGACCAGACAGACAGACAAGACAGACCGGACCAGACAGACAAACAAACCAGACAGACAAAACAGACAGACTGACAGACAAACAGACAGACAAAAATGACAGAAAGACAGACAGACAGAGAGACCAGACAGACAGACAGAATGATCAGACAGACAGACCAGACATACAAACCAGACAGACGGACAGAAAGACAGACAGACAAGACAGACCAAACAGACAGACAGACCAGACAGACAGGACAGACAGACAGACAGACAAGACAGACAGACCAGTCAGACAGACTGGACCAGACGGACAAAAGACCTGAGAGACAGACAGACAGACAAACAGACAGACAGACAGAAACCTAACCTAACTACTTATGCAATATTGCAACCTTGGAAAAACCTAGACCTACTCTTAGAAATATTTTTGAAAGAATTAAAATTCATAAATTTACTAGCCTAGACTATATTGTGTAATAACCACTAGGTTCGTAAATACCAACCTTTGCGACATCGCAACGTTGCGTCACTTGCATCTGGAAGACAGTTGATTGGTGGATTGGGGTAGGGAGGGGGCGGGGCTTGAAAAGCCTATCCTTGTCGTGTAAACTGTTACGGCCTATACTACTGCTGTGATTATTTATTTTAATTTATGTTTGTGTTTTTGCAGGGTTTTAGTTATTCATTGAAAGCTACTGCTGCAGCAAACTACACATATTGCTTAAAGAATTACCAAGTGCTAGTCAAAAGGTATATTTAGGTATCAGTTTGTATACTTTTGAATGAAATTGATGCACAGTTAAAGCTTGGACAAGAAAAAGTGTACTTTAAAAACACTTAACTACTTATAGATTGAAAGTCTAAAATATTTAAATTCTAATAAATTGTTGTTGTTTTTTACTTTAAACTTGATTGGCATTTATTTTTTCTGACTTAATGACAAATAAAAACACTCAAAATGTATGTGCTTTTCAGGGTACCACCACTCTTGTGTGTTCCAATTTGTCTTTGTTTTGAGTCTAAATTGGTTATTCATTATAATTTCTGTTTGTTTTGTGTTTAACATTTTTATTTATAGTAATATCTGTTTTATTAAACTTTGACTTTATTATGCCATTTAATTTCTGTTTGTTTCGGATTACTTTTATTCAGCCATTAAATCTGTTATTTCTAAACTTGACCTTGTTATCCATTTTAGTTTATGTCTGTTTTAGATTTCATTTATTCCCTCATAGTGATTCTGTTCCATACTTGAACTTGAACTTACAATATTGTTTTATTTCTACTGGTCTTAAGCTTTAATATCATGCTTCATTTTTTTATTTCATTTTTTTGATCAATATCTATTTACTTTCAACTGATATTGCTTCCTGATTGTTTTATTGCAGGAAGGTTTCTAAAGCTTTAGGAACTTTCCTGCTTACAAAATAAAATGCTGGATTGCATTTTGGATTTTAGGCAAAAATTGAATATTCAAAAAAAAAATTATCTGCCATGTTTTTTATGTAATTATCTTGTTATACTGTAGGCTACTATTTTTACTGGAAAATTTGCAGTGGATGATGAGGAAGATCTTCAATAATGCAGATTGAAACTACAAATTATTTGTCCTTTCTAGGGCTGAAGTCTTCTTAACTCCCATCATGTGGGCACCTTTGAATATAAACATATCTTGTTGCATCACTTGATACAAGACATGCCCTGTCTTGATATAACTGTTAGTGCATTGAATGAAACATGTGTGCTGTCAATTGAATTAAATTGAATGAAACTGTCATTCAGAATAAGAGTTCTGTTTTGTTGTATGTTAACAAAACTAAGTCTACATTTTAATGTTGTCAGGGTGACATTTTAAGATCCTATTGATTTTCTTTTTTTTTAAATGCTATCTTTAATATTATTTTACAGCATGTGGTAAGCATATTCTAAGAATATTCCATGACCCAGTTGTCATTTGTAAATCCCTGCTTGACCAACTATTGTTGAGTAAATAGATAAATTATAGAGCTGCAAAAGAATTAGTAGGAAGTGTGTGAAAACAGGATGATGTCTTTCAGAGAATCTTATCAATCTAAAGTAGGTACACTGTAGTTTTTTTGTACTGCATTCTAATAAACAAAGTCTATTCCATAGCTTTTGGTAGAGACTGCTATTTTGATTAAACAAAAATGGCTTCTAATGTCTAAAAACAACAAATACATATGAAAACTTCCAAAAAAATATTGTAAGCATAGGCTATTCTATTGCATAGTTGTCATTTGTAAATCCCTGCTTTAACAGATATTATTGAATAAACAGATAAATTACAGAGCTGCAAAAGAATTAGCATGGAATGTGTGAAAACAAAATAATGTATATAAAATAATTGTCAACTGCTGGGTGAATGGGCTGAGGCCATTCACTTTGGCCAACTGAATCCTTGCTGCTCTTATTTTTTCTTAGTCCACCCACTCTCATCTGTAAATAATGAACAGGATCTTGGTTTCACTATTGACAATGAACTAAAATTCAGCAATCATGCTAAGAGGTCTGCTGCTGGGGCTAGTTCAACTATGGGAATGATTAAGCATACTATTTCTGCTTGTTCCACTAAAGTCATCAGTCTTCAATATAAGGGACTTGAGCATCCTAAGCTTGAAGTTGGAATATCTCTTGCCTTCCCATATTTCAAAAGACATAAAAGTTCTTGAAGATGTCCAGAGACATGCCACTAAAGTGACATCTGGCACGTGGGAGCTTTTTCTGTCCTTTAAGACTATCAAAGCTGAATCTCACTAGACTTGTTTACAGGAGAAATAGAGGGGATGCTATTTTAGCCTAAAAGTTACTGACAGCTAATACTCCACCAGAATTAGATGCTGAGTGGTCCTCCAGAGAGTACTCAACTAGGATGCCACCAAACATGGAACAGCACCTGGTAACTAAAGAACTTTCTATATGACTTAAGTCATTAATCTGGAGCTCTACAAGGAAAAAATCCTTAGATTACTCCTAGCTGTAATTTAAGGAAACTTAAGGTATGTCTTTCAGAGTATCCACCTAAAGTAGGTACACTACAAATATTTTTGTACTACATTCTACCAAGCTAAGTTTATTTCACAACTTTTAGAAAGGAGAGACATTTTGAATGAACAACAATAGCTTCTAACCCCTAAAAAAATAACAATATGTGAAGACAGAAAAATTCAAAAATATAAATATGATTTCAATCTATTGCAAAATGAGTTGGTATGGCAACTCAATGCTTTCAATGAGGGAAAAATCAGCATGAAATGCTGATTTTTTGGTGTCAAGTGCTGAAATCTGGGTTTGTCTAGGAGTTAATCTAATGATGAATAAGCTTCAAATATCTTCAGCAATTACTGTAGATTGGCAGAATTATTGCAGAGACATTTGCATGGACACTGTCAATAAAAATAGAGAGCATTTAGGGTGCCTAGGAAGAGTTGTTGAACTTAACAAGGGTAAAATTAACAAATGGAAGAACAATAGAGCAAGACTTACTGAAGGAAAGTGGATACTTTTTTGGGGGGAGGGGGGTAGAAAGAAGATCAAACTGCTTTTTCATTGTCCTTGTCCTAGGATGATGTTTGCATGGACATTGTCAATAAAAATAGAATGCATTTTGAAGGCCTAGGAAAAGTTGTTGAAATTTATAAGGGTAAAATTGGCAAATGGAAGAACAGTAGAATAAGACTTATTGAAGGAAATTAGATTTTTTTGGAGGGGGGGTGTAGAAAGAAGATAAAACTGCTTTTTTATTGTCCTTGTCTTGGAGGAATCAACAGAAATGCTTTTCAAAATTGCATATGATCAGATCTATCCTGGCACAACTATATCAGAATGTTGGAGGGTATGCAATACACTTAATAATCAAGGATATATACATCAAATTGTGAATCACTCTAAAGTTTTCTTAACCTAGACACCAGTGATTCCATTCAAAATATCAAGTGCCCATGGTACTCAATGCCTGCAGGCATCATTTTTCTATTAGGCTAATCAAATTAGCCTAGGCCTACAATGCTCTCTTCAATTGTTGTCCATATTTTTAAAACATTTTCATTCATAAATATATTTTGGCAAAATTCTAGTTAATTGACTTCTTGCTATCTTGGAAAGGGTTTAGGTTAGGAAAATGAAACTTTCAGGGATGGATCTACAGGCTAAAGTATGTCCTGGGAAGGCATTTTAAAGTATCCACCTCTACTCCTTCTCCCTCTAGGGGGCCCTGAAATTTGCCTAAATGACAGGTCTATTACCTATTGAAATTTTGACAAAACAACATTTTACCTTAATTTTCAGTTACTAGTTGCTTTTTCTCCACCTTTAGTTCTGAAAATGCAATTCCTGTTATTTGAGTAGAATTTGAGCAATATCAATGGTTTTTTTCCAAAATTTAGGAAATGTATTTGCATATCTTTAAAACCTTATAAAATGGGATTGAGAAAGTTTATGAAGCTGAAAACATTTTTGTTGTACTTCAATTAAGCAGAAGATCTATTTTGCAAGGTTTCACTTATATAACACACATATTTTTGACAGTCATCAAGGTCAGGGCCTTCTAGAGGGAGAAGGAGCAGAGGTAGGTACTTAAAAATACCTTCCTGGGACATACTCTAGCCTGTAGACCCATCCCAGAAAGTTTCATTTTCCTAACCTAAACCCTTTCCAAGATAGCAAGAAGTCAATTAACTAGAATTTCACCATATATTTTAACTAATGAAACAAAACAAAATTTATTGAATTCAAAAATGCAAATACCCTTTGTCTTTTATCCTGTAATGCATCAAAAGATGAAAAACAGCAAAGGAATATAGCCCTCAGCTATATAGCCTATGGGACCATAATCAAGAAGAGGGGGACATTGTCAGAGAAGAAACTGTGACATTTTGAAAAAGCATAAGACCAGGAATCTAATGGCATTGCTCTTTTTACTTTATGATTTTTCTTTACTGAAGCTAGCCTTTAGCCTATGCCAAACTATGTAATTGTTGAAAAAGAAATTACGTGATAATCTACAGTATGTTTACCCTAAAATCTATTAAAGCTTTTTTTTCTATGAAAAACATGGTAAAATTCTAGTTAGCTACTTTTGCTATCTTGGAAAGATGTTAGGTTAGGAAAATTAAACATCCAGGGATCAACCTATGGAATAATGTATTCCCTGCAAAGATATTTTGAAGTACCTAGCTCTACTCCTTCTCTCTCTAGAGGGAAGTGACCTTTGACAGCCTTTAAAATCTTAAGAGGATTAAAAATAACAGGAATTACATTTTTGGAACCAAAACCAGAGAAAAAGAAACTGATAACTGGACATCATGGTAAAATGTTGTTCTGTTAAATTTTCAACCAGTATAGACCTGTCAAGTAGGAAAATTTCAATGACTCAGAAATCAGGAGAGGGTTAACATGGAAGCTTGGCAATATTTTCCCAGTTTTTTATCCTGGATTCATTACTGAAAGTTTCATTTTCCTAACTTTGTCCCCTTCCGAGAGAGTGAAAAGCAGCTAAACTAGAATTTTACACAAAAACATTTGTAAACACTGTTTCCCATTTTACCTTAAAAACTTCTGTTAATTCACATTAATCTCGGCTTTTGTAAGCTGTTTCTTCTAGAAATCGTCTGAGAAATTTGAAAACACCTTTGCTTAATTGTCGGTCGACCACTGAAAACACCTAAATTATGACCGAAAAGTATAGAAAAAACTCATAGCTATGAGAATAAATCTATATATAATCTACAAATGTATTTTCATTCTAATACAAGTGTGTATTGCCTGTTAGGAAGAAGCCGTGACAAGATTATATATTTGATTCCAAGAATACTATCTTTTTGAGCTTGCTGTGCAAATTGATTTGGTAAAATAGTGGTGCGAAACCTCACAGTTTAATTGGTTTTCTTGTATTATAAAGTTAAAAATATTTCCAATAAATAATCACCATCAATAAATAAATGAAACTCTAAACAAACAGAAAGTAAATTAAATAGCCGAGTCAAACTAAAACGAGCAAAAATTAACAAAAGTAAGGCTAATAACCCTTATACCTTCTTAAGACCAGAACACAATATGCACTTTAATGAAAACACGAAACGAAACAAATTACCGTGGATTGTTAGTTTAATTGACATATAAGGGCATTTTTTCCTTAAGGTTTTCATACTTCTTCATTTATGAAAGTAAGAAAGGTAAAAACATTTCAAACGTATATCTTTTTCAATAAAGCCCAAAATGTGTTCTGGTCTTAAAAGGGCATTGGGGCTATCAGCCCCGCTCATGTTAATTTTTACTAGTTTTTAGTTTAACTCCGCTATTTATTTCAATTTCTGTTCGTTTTGAGTTTCATTTATTTGTTGATAGTGTTGATAGATTTGTCGGTAGTTATACACTTGGAAGATTATTTGACTTTATTTTTGCTCATTCTTGGCTCTTACTTGTCTTTGAAAAACTTATCTTGTGAAAAAAAAGTTTTCAAAATAATTCCTGTTCGTTTATTATTGACGTAGTCTTTTTCAGGGAAAAATAATATTGTATGTCTTTTCAGTTTTCTTCAGCAAGAATCCATAGTATGGGCAGCTATTTGTATGTTGAAGAAACTTTTTATCAATTTTTAATTCTGAGACAAACAGAATTTTTTAATATAATTTTATAGCTTCTGAAAATGACTTGAAAAATGAAACTTAATATCATTCCCAAAAATTCTATATTTGCTCTTTGACAGCCTTGATACACTTCCACTCTTTTTGTTTATTTAAATTGTAGAAGTAGAAGTAGAAGTTTAAATTGTATAAATTGTAGAAGTATTAATAGTAGTATTCCCAAAAGTTTCAACTTAATACCCAAAGTCATTCTCGATGTATTGTTTAGGTGTCTTATTGGCAACCATAAACATAATGCTTTTTATTTATTTCAAAGCAACATTTAGTTTTAAAGCATAATGGGCCAATTACATAATTGTAAGGGGTTGAAATGCCTAATATTTCTAAAGACATAGTTACTGTACCGTTCTACCATGCTGAACAAAATGGTTTTCTCAAAATTTGACTGGGTACGTTGTGAAAATGAGTGGTCTTGAGAAAACGGCTGCTTGCCCTCCTATATCTTGTTACTCTTAAAAAGGGCATCAGAAACTCGTGCTGTAATTGGAGTGCAAGGGGGAGGACTTTTCCCTTGATACATCTAGTAAACAAATTTTACATAAGCAAAAACAAAGTGAAAACATTTTAAATGTATTTTGTTTTCAGCAAAGTGCAAATTATCTTCTGGTGTTGAGAACGCATGGGGTATGTCAGCCCTACTTAGGTTAGTTCTTGCTCGTTTTGAGTGTACCTTATTTTCCCCAAGGGCATGACTTACAATTCTTGCCCTGAAAGCTGTGAGGAGGCTGTCATTCTCAAACACATAATTTTCAGACCTTTCAATTACATTGAACAAAATGGATATCCGTAAATTTTTATTGGATGTGTTTGGGAAATGATGGGCACGGGAAAGGGGTTAATTGCACTCCAATTACTTTCGACTATTAAAAAGGGCATTGGCCCTTTCTAATTTAATGAGCACTTTTTGAAGTTTCTACGACAACAAACGGCCATCTCAAAATTCTAAAAAATGCATTTCGTACAAATACGAGATGTGGGGAGTATCTACCCTCCGATCACTCTCAATCTCAAAAAGGGCACTAGAACATCTGATTACCAGTCCAATGAGCCCCCTCCAAATTTTGTACGATCATCCTTTCTATATATATACCTTATATTCCTCCTGGGCATAACTTACAACTCTTGCCCCGAAGGCTGCATAGGGTTGTCATCCTCAAAGACACAATTTCCGGACTTTTCAACAATGTCGAACAAAATGGCTATCTCAAAATTTTGATTGGATGTGTTCTGGGAAATGGTGGGCGTGGGAGGGGGTTAGTTACTCTCCAATCCTGTTCGACTATCAAAAAGAAGAACACTAGCCCTTTCCATTTCTAATCGAGTTAGCTCTTTTGAAGTTTATACGACTTATTTCTTTCACTTATTGTTTGATCCTAGATGGTTGGCCGAAAGGACAATCTTTCATCCTTCATCTGCAACATATGGCCAAACCATCTCTACCCTTCTATCATTACAGGCCTGGAAAGGGGGATAAAACCCCGTTATTTGTATAGTTTAATCTTTAAAATACGTTAGTTAGAGAGGTACCCACAATAATCCTTTGACAATTTCTCTGGAAAACATCTAACAAATCCTCCTCTGTCTTTCGAAGTGCCCAAGTTTCAGAAGCATACTTGGCCACTATTATCACTATAACTTTCAAAATTTTAATCTTGGTTCAAAGAAATATCTTCCTCTTCTTCCAAACTTTTTTTAGTTAAAAAAAAAAAAAAAAAAAAAAAAAAACAAAAAAAAAAAAAAAAAAAAAAAAAAAAAAAAAAAAAACTACCGTACCTAAACTATTCTACTTTTAACCTTTGCAGCAACCACTATCTTTACAAATAATACTACCTAAGTAAGAAAGGTTGTCCACTTGGTCGATCTTCTTGTTATCCAATATCATCTCTTTACGTTCATTTTTTTCCCAGTCTTAGCGGCTTAGTCTTCTTAAATTCAGTTTTTCAACCTATTCTTCCACTCTGAACTATCAAAACCTCTAAAAATCATTTATTTTACTAAATTTTTCATCTACGACCTTTAAATATTCAGCATAATCTCAATCGACTTAATCTATAATGCTGAGGACAAAAGAGTTCTGATGACTCAGGTACTTCTCAATTATTATTCTAAGAGTGAAAATTCAGTCAATGGATCCTCTTCTCTTCCTAAGACCACACTATTTTCCTCTTAAAACTTTATCTGCAGCATTTCCAAGTCTAAAAAGTGTCATCAGTCTAAGTAATTTGCTACCTACAGAAATTGAGCTAATGTTTCTATAATTACCAAAATAACTCCTATCATCTTTCTTATACAGGGGTTTAAATAAAGTTTTCCTAAAATCAATAGGGACTTCCCCGTTTCAAAAATCATGTTCATAATCTTCAGTTATTTATCTCTAAATTCACAGCCATCATATTTAAAAAATTCAATTACCGTGCTATCAGCAGCCGAAGCAATGTTATTTGTAAATCCTTTTAGCCCTGTCTCTAATTCTTCCTCCAAAATAAATATTTTAGCTAATACTCTATTATTAACAGGACCGATAATCTGTTTGTTCCTGTAGCCGTAAGTAAAATCTGTCTGAGTCGCCATTATCTCAGTCAGTCGGTTCTAAAGGGGCGAATGAAAGTAAGGAGCGACATTAAAACTTAAAACGAACAGAAATTACTCCGTATTTGAAAGGGGCTTTTCCTCCTCAACGCCCCGCTCTTTACGCTAAAGTTTGACTCTTTCTCTTAACTCTACATTTTAAAACAGTAACAAAATTTAGCGTAAAGAGCGGGGCGTTGAGGAGGAAAAGCCCCTTTCATATACGGAGTAATTTTTGTTCGTTTTGAGTTTTAATGTCGCTCCTTACTTTCATTTAAAAAAACTTGTTTATTTAATTTCTGGACGTTTTTGAATTACTGCATGCTTTGATCTTGGCTCTCCGCACATAAATAATTAAAACGAAATTTGCATATTAATTTTTTGGGGCTAAATGGATTCTTCATAGTTTTAATTGGAAGATTTTGAGAAAAAAGGAGCGAGGGAGGAAGCCTAGTTGCCCTCCAATTTTTTGATTACTTAAAAAGGCAACTATAACTTATAATTGTTTACGAACGTTTTCATAAGTAAAAAATATACGTAACTTACGAATTAGATTACGTAGCGAACTTCAATATTCGTATGTTTTTATTGCGTATATGAGGGGGCTCACCCCTCGTCTATACCTTGCTCTTTACATTATAGCTTAAATTGTGTCCCAATTCCTTAAGAATGACCCCTGAATCACAAAGGCCGTAGAAGAAATAGTTGAAACTACTAAAAATACTCTAGCGTATAGAGCGAGGTATTACGAGGAGGTAAACCCCTCATATGCGTAATAATTTCTGTTCGTTTTAAGTTTTATTGCTGCTTCTCACTTTCAGCAGAAAAAGCTTTTCATATTTATTTTTTCATTGTTTTTTTTTAAATAATGCTAGAAAATCCTGAGCCCCCTCCATTGAAAGTCTCTTCCCCCATGAGAAGTTCCTTCACGGAAATATCCTCCCACGTAGCCCCCCCCTCAACTCTCCCACCCATACCCAAAAGATCCCCCTGAAAACGTTTGTGCACTTCCCAGTAAGCATTACTATATGTAAACACAGGTCAAAGTTTGTAACTTGCAGCCCCTCCCACGGGGACTGCGGGGGAGTAAGTCGTCCCCAAAGACATAGTTATTAGGTTTTTCGACTATGGTGAATAAAATGACTATCTCAGAACTTTGATCCGATGACTTTGGGGAAAAAATGAGCATGGGAGGGGGCCTAGGTGCCCTCCAATTTTTTGGTCACTTCAAAAGGGTACTAGAACTTTTAATTTCCATTAGAATGAGCCCTTTTGCGACATTCTAGGACTACTCAGTCGATACGATCACCCCTGGAAAAAAAAAACAAATAAACACGCATCCGTGAGTTGTCTTCTGGCAAAAAATGTGAAATTCCACATTTTTGTAGATAGGAGCTTGAAACTTCTACAATAAGGTTCTCTGAGACGCTGAATTTGATGGTGTGATTTTCGTTAAGATTGTATGACTTTTAGGGGGTGTTTCCCCCTGTTTTCAAAAATGAGGCAAATTTTCTCAGGCTCGTAACTTTTGATGGGTATAACTGATCTTGATGAAACTTATATATTTAAAATCAGCATTAAAATGCGATTCTTTTGATGTAACTACTGGTATCAAAATTCCATTTTTTAGAGTTTCGGTTACTATTGAGCCGGGTCGCTCCTTACTACAGTTCGTTACCACGAACTGTTTGACTATTGGTATCAAAATTCCATTTTTTAGAGTTTCGGTTACTATTGAGCCGGGTCGCTCCTTACTACAGTTGGTTATCACGAACTGTTTGATACCTTCCGAACATAAGCAGGACTTAGCAGCTTCCTTGTTCATCATGAGCGAGCACTACTCTCTGCCTATTAACACCATCTTTCCCTTCTGAGTATATAAATTCTATACCTCACCTAATTTTGCGTTTCTTATCACTGCGATATGCCTCTGAAACTCCCAATAGGTCCAGTTTGAAACATCTGAAGTCGTCAGTCAAAATGTTAATACGATAGTTTTTTTTAACCTTGTACCATTCGAAGTTGTGTTTTTTACATTATTTAAATCGCTGAAATTATTATGGCCTCAGGAAAAACACGGTCCGGAAACCAGTGCAGGACAGGGACTGATACACCTTCTCGAGTCTAAAGAAAGCACTTAAGCCGGATTAGAGCCGTACAGCAAGAAGTCAATGGGACATCCAGCATGAATAGAGGCTTTAGGCAAAACTCGGCCCAACTTGGTCACAACATGGTTTTCCACCCTTGGCGATGCTCTTCTATGAAAAAGAGTCGAAATCGTGCACATATAATTCCAAAACTATTACCTCCAATTCATTCTCGCAAATGTTATACTAATATCGATAGGCAGCCTATAATTACATAACTTAGCTAGGAAGGGTTTTTTCAGGCCAAAAAAGCTTACCAAAACAAACAGAAGAGTTGTCGATCAATCACAACCCAGTGCAAATGTTATATCGTTTACTAGATTATAATTTCCTCGAGGGTGTTACTCCCCAATGTCGCCCAACATAATCGTTTAGTCACGGTTCGAGTTAGGCAAACTTGTGAAAGGTCCACCCTGATACCGCTATGAGGCTCTGCATGCAGAGCCATTTTGGCGACTGGGTCGAAAGAAGGAGGGTTTGACGGAGCAGAGACCCAAAACCATTTTACAGCGCCGGAACAGCTCCGACTTTTGTACCTGGTCTATATTCGTCAGGTAAACATAAAAGAAATCCATTTCCGAACCTAGAAAATTTTGGAGAGGATCCGTACGAGCTTTTTATGAAATAAAATGAAATTTTATTTTTCTGAAGAAGTTCAAACATGATTTTTTGCATCACAAAATAAAATGCTTACATAGAATCAAACAGGTGACAGATGTTTTATCTAAACAAACTTTGATTCTTCAAAAAAATTGTCAAAGTTAAACATGGTCGATGTTCGCACCTGTGCAAAGCATTGGTTGGTTTATTGCACCACCATGGAGATCAGTATCATTGACGCAGGCTGCTTAAGAAGCAGAAGCAGACAGAAATGATATTCTTACATTACGCTTCTACATAAAGCTTCGGTACGAAGTATGGGTAGCATATAGCATAGGTTGTGAACTAACACTTTTTGTAACATCTGTCCTTAGCATATATTTTTAATTAATTCAATATGGATGAAAGCATGACTTTAACTAATTTAATGCTTAACATTGTATTTTGGTACTTAAAAAAGCACTTAGATATAACTATTTCCTTTTAAATGAGCTTTTAAATCGCTCTCAAGTATGTTAAAGCGGCCCATTAGCAGTGGAGAGAAAAAAAGAGGACACATTACTGATACTAATGACAAATAGCTGTCGTAAGAATTGACCGGTCTAATTGATCTGAAATAAATGGAACCATCCTTTACTACTAATTTTCCCCCTTTTAACCCTTTGCTTTTTACGCTAAATTATAAATTTTCCTAATATTTCAAGCACAGATGCTCTAGGACAAGGGCAATGGATATGATGTTAAAGAGTGGTTTCTGCAATGCCTCAAGAACGAAAGGGCTTACTGATGGGAGTTTGCTTCAAACACTATTTTTCTCAATTCAAAGATTTTGAAAGATAATCAGTGAATATAACACTGGCAAATGTCCACTAACTGTATTTGCTGCACTCGAAAACGGCTTTAGCAAAGTAATATAAAACAGCATAAAGAGCAAGGGGTTGACGAAGGGGCAGTCCCACCCTTATGCAAAGCATAGTTGCTGTTAGTTTTTAATTTAAACACTGCTTTTGATTTTGATTTTAAAAGAAAATCTATTTGGTTTTTGATCCGATGGGTAACAAGAGGAATGCATGTAATGACTCTAAGCGCACACATAACTTTTGATGAGTAAATTGAATAGTACCGACTGTAACGTATGTGAAGTCGCCTAAAAAAGGATCCTTTGATGTAATTTACGTTGTGATAGATCTAATGCGAGCTTTAAGGCCATTCCTGGGCTGAAACTATCATTCACCTTGCTTGATAATTTTCCAAAATATTGTCATCTACTACATTCGAACCTTTGTAATTTGGTCGGGCCTTTATATCTAAGTCTGGGCGGCAGCTAGCTAATTTTAATATCCAAGAACTTTAAAGGTAATTAAAATCAGGAAAGCCAATTTCTGATTCTGGTGATCTGGAAAATAAAGAAGCACTGAAAAAGATAATTTGACGGAGTCCCAAACTATTTTGAAAGGGTACCAATACAACCATTAATTACTAAAACCAGCACGATAGGAAAACACTAATCAAAAATATCAACAAAAGAAAACTGAAAACAAAATATTGTCTACGGGCTACTTCTAACCCTCCAGGAACTAAAAATATAAAATGATAAGAACTAAAAATTACATTTGTTGTAAATATCCATGGTTGATCTAATAAAAAAAAAAAGAAGGAAAGAAATTTTCAAGGGCCCCAACCCTCGGAACTAAATTTATAGACTTGTCAGAACAGATAGCGATCTGATTTTAGTAAGAGCCCTCGTTAAAAAGTCCGAAATTTCATATCCACCAATATATTTATAGATTTTCCCATAAATATCCTTTAAGGTAGTGCGGATCGGGGTGCCTTTTAATCATAGTCGTCTGAATCCACTACAACCACAACCTTGCTTTTATCTGCTTCCTTAGCAATCCTGGGATAATCCTTATGTGAACCGTTAAATGTCCATGTTAAATGTTTTCGCTTAAATTAATGGATTTAATATTGTCAAAGGAGAAAGGGTCCAGAAAAGTATCGGCAAACTTTGATCTGACCTCGGTAATCTCTTGAATCACCATAGGCTACGGGTATCATATATTGCACTTTCTGCATTGACAATAATTTCACTATAGCTAATACGTGAGGGTGTGATAGCAAATTTTAGTCCTCTTGATAGAATCTGATTTTCTCCTGTCGTTTGAGTTTTCGAGCTAACATTAATCACTGCCCGACCAGTATATGTTTTCGGGCTGTAAGGTGGGCTATTAGTGAATTTTAATAGACTCAGACGGCGGAATTCCCCAGAAAGCCCCTTTATAAACATTTAAAAGCGAACTTGAAAAGAATTTTCAGCAGAAACCTTAACTTGGTGAAAGTCAGTATAAAGAGGTGTGGACAACAATTCTAGCTCTAATCTGAAAATGCATTGATTAAACGATTAACGTTTAGTTTTACAACCATTTGTGACATGATTCAAAATACTAAAACCTATACGTACTCGGTATGTGTGGGTAGGTATTTTACCCAAGTGCATTGACTTAGGCAAAATTCTTTTTACGTTGATGCAGAAAATGTTGTTAATTAATCAGATTCGCTTTTTTCCTAACAAGAGATATGAATGTAATAACCTCCTTGGTAGAATGCTTCCCATAAGCGTGAAGAAGATAATTTCGTAGCCCCCATTGGACTGCCATCACAAAAACAAAAGAGAAGAAAAGCGAAAATAGCGTTTTATAAGGCCAATGTGCTTTACGAAACTATTTAGATTAGATAATTGATTCTTTAGGAATCAATAATCGCAACTCCCAAAAATGGGACGTGGCCTTACAATTTTGAATCCTGGAAATATTCATCACCTGCTAGAATTAGAGGCCAATTCTTCTGCAAGGTTATCTCTGTCGTATTAAGCAGCCCGACGAGCCTCTAAACTGCCCTGTTGTTGAAGGATATCAGCTGCTAAGCTTGATTTGAGAATAGAAGAAAATTCTTCACTTGAATATAAAGACTGTCACTTTACTGGACATTATCAACTGACTTTTATTATAATAAAAAAAGCTTTTAAAGGGAAAAAAGAATAATAAGCGTTTTCACATAATCTTGGAAGCAACAAGCACAGCTGATGGAACAAGGTCTAGAAAAAAAAAAGGAACATGTTAGTCTTCGTTTAGCAAAAATGGCAATCATACACTCACATAACTGAAATCAACCTAATTCAAGGGACTTGCAAACTAATTCAAGCGACCTTCAAAAAAGTTTTGCCGAACAAGAAAAAAGCCCTCTTTGTCCAGAGATGAACTGAACAAATCCGAAATTTCATATTCTGTTCCACGAAGATTTCCAAAGGTAAGCCCAATAGATACATTTCGCTACTTTCAAAAGCTTGCTGGATTGGACAATAAAGACTTGCAAGATGATTTGATTTTACCAAAGAATTGATTCAACTTTTTTGCTTTTAACGGTGATCTTTTTTTGCATTCACAATTTATTTAAAGGACCTATTTAGTACCAGTCTATTCATCCGTCCTTTATTTTTGGTCCTGGGAGTCTCCAAGGCATAGAAACCTTGGTCTTGGCAATTTTTGACACCCCCTCACCCTTGGATGGAAATTATCTGATTTTGGAGCGAATATTGGTACTTAAGACAGCAACTGTAATAGTTATCAGACATATAAACGGACAACAAGTATAACTCTTCCCGTACTAGGAATTAAACAAAATATTTGTAATGATAGAGGAAGTACATCAATGAAAACTTAGTCTCATCGTACCGAATATAACTTTTTAGAAAAATAAGAGATTGCGTTGGGTTTCTTTTTGAGGGAGGGAGGAGTTATGATTTAAAAATATGTTTCAGCCAGATACTGATTTTTTTTTTCCGTATTGACATATTTATTTATACACATTGTAGTTCAGACTAAGAAGTGACTTTTTCTAATACATAAAATGAAATTCACCTTCTGAATTAGCCATAGTTGTATACACCTAAGCTAAATAACAATGGCAGATTTAAATGCAAGATTGCAATTGCAGTAATCCAGCAAAAAACATAACAACATGTGAACATAAGAAGAAATTAAAATGAGAAATATTAAAGAGTAGGACAAACTTATTAGTCGAAGAATTTGAAAAAGACGAAAGAGTTACAGAACTTCCTTTGCAGAAGCCGCAACAGAAATGTAACGAACATTGAGGTAAGACAGCAAAAACAGTAAAGTAACTGTAAATAATTAAAATATCATATACAAAGAAAAATGAAGGACAAGCCCGGTCGTTATTAAGGCCAAATATGAAATCAGTAACTATTTGCATGGCCTTATAATCATATTCTCGGTATTGAAATTCTTTTTATTCGACTTAAAGAAATAGGTTAGACTTAAATCAACAAGTCAAACTTAAAGCAATAAGTCAAAATGGATGGGATCCAAAAGAGAGGTCCAAGATCATCTCCCCAAATTATTGCATTACTAAAAGAATAAAAAATGGCCAAAAAGCTTAACCAGGTTGAATTTCAGCCTTCTCCAATCCACACAACTGGTGGGAGACGCCTACGGTTATAGGTGAAAGTCAGTGTAAGAATAAAAATAATTAGCGCTTTTCGGTTTTCTTACCAAATTTGTAAAGTGCAATATTTACCCGTTTACCTTGTATGCATGTTTATCCGATATGATTTCGCCAGATTCTATCAAATAGACCAGCAATATTGTTTTAAACAAAAAAAAAGAATGACAAGCAAAAACTGGAAAAGGAGAATGGTATCATTCATGTTTATTTTGTGAAGTTGGCACACCAACCTTGTCTATCGCGACGGGACCAACAAGGACTAGAAGATTAATCACAATTTCCAGATCCAAAATTATTTTCATACTCTCTCCAAATACATTAAGGTTTAATTATCAAAGCGAAAAAGTCAACAAATCACCATTTACTTACAATACTACAAAGTCCAAGAGATTTTCATGCTACCTTTTATCTCTAAAAGCTATCGCTAAATTAATAGGTGCATTATTGAATTTAGCTTTTTTTGTATTTAGCTTAATTCATACAATAACGGAAAATTTGGTGATGATTATCCAGTTTTAGTTTTATTTAACAATATACCTTCGATTCACTTTACAGACACAATTTTTCACTTTTTATTTTTAATAAACAAGTTCTACAGCTATTCCGTTAAGAAATTTTATTTCAGCTATTCGACATTAAACAAAACGATCGGTATTTGTTGTCTGTGATTTTTAATTTGGCGGGTTTTCAGTTAACAAGTTTATCTATTCATCTCCCAAATACAGTTTCACAAAATGACAATGTATGCTATAAAAAAAAATTCTGTCATGTGAAAAAACACTAAATTCACCTCAGTTTCTCATCAGAGCTCAAAAAAATATTTTTCCCTAACGCTAAATTTCAAAATGTAAACTTAAAAATAAAACATAGTGATAACTAATGAAAAAAAAAAAAAAATAACAAATAGAAGAATCGATAAAAAAAATATTTTAAACTTAAGAACAAGCTTCCAGTTGGAAAGATTTACTATTGGAAGCACAAAACGAATAAAATAACCGTGTGGATTTTTCTTTAGACAGTAATACAATATTGTTAATTGCTAATAGTACTGACCTAACTCATTCAAAGGTGTATCATAATCTTCTTCAGTAAAAACCTTTCTAGGAAATGTTGTCATAAGTTTATAAGGAAAATTTCCATCTTTGCGGTTTAAATCAATATACAGCTTAACAGCAGAAAGTGGCTCCTTTGCGTTGAAGATTTGCTTCAATGTACTTCCATCTGTAAGTCGAACCTACAAGTAAGATATTTTAAAACGAGGGGAAAAGGGTAGAGAAAGAACACAAGAAAGCAATTTATATTAAGTAAAGAGATATAAAAGTGATGGAGATAAATAGAGAGAGAGTGCAAGAGAGAAAGATAGTGGGAGAGTAAAAAGGAAGAGAATGAGAAAAAAAAATCCAAAACTATGTTCAGATGAAAAAAAATAGACTCAAAATGTCCATAAAACGAGAATTTAAAACTCAACTAAGCGGAAAGAACGCTGACCATTTTGACGTTGAACAACAAGATCCTTGATCAGGAGCAAGAAAGAGAACAACAAAATGTAAAATGAAACAAAACAACTGAAAATTCAACACGAAGGATACAAAACCCACAACATTTCTTTATGACATATACCCACCCATGCCACCTCCCCCATCTCTCTAGAAGACCAACAATACATAAAAGATGACAGAAATTTAAAATATTCAGACACTTCTCTGGCTAGCAAAAAGTCTTTAGCCTTTTTTTATGTTTTGCTCCCCGATTTAGCCCCCCTTATCTGCTTTACAATTTTTATATGAACACCGAAGCACAAGAAACTAAGTTAAACACTAGCGTCAATGTTCATACGATTTTTTTCGTACTTTCTTTAGCACTTTCTTTGTCTGAACACGTTTCTTTTTTAGTACTCTGTACTATTTTTCGTAGTCGCTTACTTGAATTGTTGCTTGTTTGTAATCCTTTAGGTCTTGAGGGACCGCTTCAGGCTTTGGAGACACAACATCTTTTTCTTCTACTTTCTTCTTTCTTGCCAATTTATCCTCTTCGATCTGTCTTCGAACACGTTCGCGAGCTTGTCTTTCTTCTTCTTTTTCTCGTCGGCGCTGCTCAGCCAATTTCTTCATCTCTATTTCATCGTTCCTAAAATGGTAAAATAACTGAACCTGGTAATAATATATTACTCAAAATAATTTTAATACATCACAAACCCTCTTACAAACGTTACAAAGGTCGAATCTTTTGGAAAGTCTAAGAAGCTTTTACTGACTTTAGGCCTAAAAATTCAGGCTTAGGATCCAAATGCGAGAAATTACCTTAGATTTCGTATTTTAAGCTAGGAACAGGGATTAAAACTTTAATTCCAAATCTATTTCTAAAACAGTGTAATAATAGATCAAAAATACATTGTTTGGAGACTTAGTAAAGCCATTTTGACACTTGTATGCCCATTATATTCTAATAGACCAAGAGAGGTCTCTCTGGGATGATGCTTACGACGTTACTTTAAAGGAATTCATTCAATCGAACTAAGCACTGGAGCGGCGTTACATTTCTTTGTCATTTGAATTTCGTTTGAAACAAACTTAAGCCATTTCTCAATTTCTTAAAGTTTTACGTAGGGATTGACTTTTCACTAGATTCCAAAACTTGATTTGTGTGAATGTCTGAAAAAAAAAAAAAAAAAAAAAAAACAATTTTACAACACAAAAAGAGATAATTAAGCCTCCAGTTTTTTTTTTACGTCATGAAAGATTTATTTTTGAAGGAACCTATTCAAATGTTCTAAAAGGTTAGATGGCAATGAAATCGAAGCTTACAAATACAGGCTTAAGGAATCCATTTTAGCATAATTTTTAGGTGACATTAGACAAATTCTTTACAGCAACGAAGTTATGTGACTGGATACAGTCTAAGTTTGGAAATGATGGGGTAGGGCTATATTAGAAATTTTCAATCTAACTGGCTTTTGAATAGTTTCTTAGACAACAATGCCAAGCCATTTGCATATAAAATAAAATGGTACTTGTATGATAAACGCCCTACCACTCAAGTTGTTCATTCATTGACGCATTATAGAAACAGTTTTTCTTTCGTTAGTTTCTTTCAGCTTAGAGTGAGACAAGACAAAGAGAAGTGACAGAATATATGGAAAATATATAGTTTCAGCTATGTATTTGCACATTAGGGGGTGGGGGTCAATTATTGGGACAGTGTGAAGTTAGAAAACAATTCTTATTACATAATACGCAGAATAATTGTACCTAGCCCATTAGGTATGCAGACTCGCTATACTTTACCCCCACCCCCACCCCAATTTGCAAATGTATAGCCCAAATTTGTTTCTAAGTTATTATATTTTTTATCTTACTTTGGTATATTTCATTAGGATTGAGTGTCAGAGAAACATACAAGAAGAACATTAGGTAGGGCACATATCACACAAGTACCAATAAAATATATACTTATTAAACTTTCTGGAAAATATACTTATAAATAACGGATAAAACTATAATTAAGGCCGTGAATCTAAATTATTACAATTACACAAGCGCATTTAAGCACCTAGTTCCTCAATCTAAGAAAAGTTAAAACCAAAAACAAGAAGAATTTGCAAAATGGAAGAGGATCGAGAGTCTGGGATTTCAATAGAATAAAAATTCCAAGTTTAGAGAAAATTTAGGAAGATTAATATAACAAAAAGTTGTATAAATAAAATTTATAATCAGCTTGAATAAATAATAAACTAAATAAAATTATCTTAAATAATAAACTTTAATAAATGAAAAAAAATAATATCTAGAAAGTTTAATAAACCAATAAAGCAGTAAGAAAGTTTAATTAAATTAAAACTTTCAGCAGGATTCAAAGAACTAGCACAACAGACAATATTCTGGTAAGTAGTCAAACCCAACTGAGCTTTAAGCTGTAATAGCGACTCAAATAGGGTGGAATATGATGCCTGAATCAGCTCAAAGGTGCCACTCTTTTTTAACTTTTGCGTTCTCTTATTTTTTTTCTCCTCTTCAGTGAGCTGGAAATATTAGGAACGCAAGCAGTACAATATAACTCAATAGACTCAAAAAAGGAAGAAGAAAAAAGGACTCCTATTTTGGCAGTAAAGCCAAAATAACAGTCACTTAGATATTTTTGGCTTTTCTCTGGAAGAAGACCTGAGTCCCCAATCTTGTATATACCCCACTTCTTCTCCTTAAACAATTCGGCTTATTAACACTTTCAAATTTAGATGTATAGAAAAACCAAATTTACATATATATAAACACTTGACCTTGTTGGCCATATCAAACAAGTCACCTTGAAATGTGACTTGATTAGTCCTGTTCAAATATCCCGAAAATGCTGCTACTTCTTACTTCTTACTTCTACTACTATGGTGAATTTAAGCCCCAAAAAAATACGGAGGATAAACTAGTAAACATTAATCAATTTTGAAAACAAATAATTATGTGATTAAAAACATCTGCAATATATTCAGCGCCTAAATAGGACTATTAAAATATGATTGACAACTTTTAAAGCCGTCTGTTTAATTTTCAACAAAGCGCAAAAAACACTTGAGTTTTTAGAAGGGTGGGAGGTGGCTGGAGTCGAACTCTTATTTGACTTGACCATTCATGTTCATTCCTGCTCATTTTATGTTTTTTATATTCATTAACAGTAATGTCTGTTATTTTAATTTTTGACTTGTAATATGAAGAATATATTTCTTCTCTGAAATTTTTTTTTGTTTCGATAATTGATTTCAATGCTTTTTAACTAGCATAGTTTTAACCTATGTAAATTTTTGGAGCAAATACAAAATTTCCAAACGATCTTGTACAGTGCAGTACCTACCCCTTTTTTACGTGTTCCCTCTGAAACAAGCGATTTTGCGATAAGCCTGCAGTTCTAACTTGCCCCGAAAGGAAGAGACACTAATGTCTTTGGATTTATTAGTCTCAGATGTTTCACCCGAGCCAGAGTTACGATATTACTCGGACTATTTCTTAGAGAGTGATCCAAAATTGCTTAAAAAAATAGGAAAACTGCCCTTTTTTAAAAGTTATCAACCAATTTCCGACGTTTTTTAAAACTTTAGAATCCTATACACCAAATTTTAAAAATTCAATTTGGTAATGGGTAGAACTGCAAATCAGGTATGAAGGGAACATAAACATTTAGTACTAAAATTGCAGTGTAATTAAAATTTTGCACGAAGTCTGAGCATGAAATCGAAACTCCCAATTAGGATTTAGCTCAGTTTGGATCACATTGGACGAACTAGCATAGAGGCTTTAGATAGCATTTGTGACTTTTTTCGGAGAAACTCTCGGATAGCTCCTAGAAGCACAAAAAGGGCTCGAAAAGGCGGACAAGCACTCCTGTGTTTTTCCAAGTTAGGGCTTGGCACGTCTCTGCACATAGCCGTGCCACAGAAACGCTGAAAAATCCCCTAGCTGGCACCCTTTTTGTGATGTTTTACGGCTTCATCTTTTTTCCATAATTAATTAAAAAATTTCTTTAAAAAAAGTTTTTCAAAGAAAAGTAAAAAGAAACAAAAAGAAACACTAAACATAAGACAAGCAGAAATAAATTCCTATAATAGTTCAAACTCAAAACTGTCAGAAAATACTAAAAAATAAATAAATTAATTTGTAATTTAAATCAATGTAAATCAATTTAAATCAATGTAAATTAAATAAATTAAAACAAAATAAACGGAACCCAAAACGAACAGAAATTAAAGAAACAACCTTAGCAAACAAACGTACAACAGGTACTAACATTAATGAATAAACAAATCTTAAGTGGTAAATCCTGCATCTAAAAAATGGATAAATTGGATAATTTACATTGTTTTCCCCGGGGCTATAGCGGGCATGGCATTCCTGGTAGTATAGCTATTAGAATTTTTCATTAGTTCGAACAAAAAATGGCGATTCCAAAGTTTTGATTTGTTTTGAGCAGAGTGGGCACCTAAAAAGGACAAAGAGGGGAGGGGGCCGGTTGCCCTTCAATCTCTCTTTAACATACCTTGAAAATTTCAACTTAGGACCCTCGGTCGTTCTCCAATTATTGCTGATATTTCCTTTTTCACAACGAACAAGCATATAGTTTGTTTTGATTTCGTTCGGCATCCCTCTCAACATTTCCTTAATACCCCAAGCCTTTTTGAAGACCCAGGATCAAACATACCCTTTTTTCCAATAAAAATCCTTACATGTCAACAATGGGTAACTTACAGCTCTTGCCCAGGAGGCTCGGGGAGTTCAACCCTGGGAGCATAGTTATTTGACCTTTGCACTATTTTGAACAAAATCACTGTCTAAATTTTTTTAATCTGATGCATTTGAAAGAAAAGGGCACAGGGGGGAGGGGGACTGGTTGCCCTCCTATCACTTTTGACTCTTAAAACAAATTATAAAATTTTCGATATCCAATTGAATGAGCCTCTTCTTAAGTTTATACGACCACTGCTTTCATAAAACTTATATGCTAACGACAAGCAACTTGTGTAACTTACATCCCTTATCCGCGGACATGTGGCGGGGTGTCAAACTCAAAAGCAGCTATTTGATCGTTGGACTATTTTGAACGAAATGGCTATCTCAAAATTTAGATCAGATCTATTAGGGGAAAAGGTCTTGGGGTGAGGAGGGGGCTGGTTTACCCTAGGGTTACTTTTGACTCTTAAAAAAGGAACTAAAAAATCCAGTTCCAAATCAAATGAGCCTCCTTCAAACTTTATGTGACCACCCCTTCCATGCGAAGTGCCTTTGAAAAAAAAATAGTATATAATAAGACATCGAAGCCTATGCCTCTGTAGCCTATAGTATTATCCTGTCATCCCTAAAAGCATTTTTTTTGGATATTCAACCTTTCTGATTAAAACACTTATTTCAAGACGGTCCATGGTCGTCCACTCTAAACAATGACTCTGTAAAAACAACAGATTAAATATCCTTCTGTGACTGATTTTTACTACATAAAACATGTCCTTCTATATGTGCTCCGATAAGTTTCACCTCTTAAAAAGGCCGCAAGAACTTTTGATTTACAATCAAATGAATCTCTCCAAAACTTCTAGGATCATCTGTTTCATAGGAAGAGGCCGATATAAAGATCTTTTTAAAACTCAGGGGTACTACAAATTGGAGGATGGTGTTGGAGGAACCACGGGCCCCGTTTGTGGTTCAAATCATACACACTAACAACCGTTACATACTTTCAATTTAAAGAAGGTACTACAAGTCTAACTTTCTTCTAAAACATCGTCGTGGGTAACAGGTAGGACATTGGCTCACCAATGTTCTTCAACCATACCAAATTCAGAATCTTTGCATAATTCTGGTTTAAACAAGACGTAACTTGTCTAATTTTCAAGAGCTCTCAACATGGTCCTTCCATTACCCTATATAACTTTCAAAACCTTTGCATGATTCTGGTTAGAAGAAGACGTAACTTGACTTAGTTGCATGTTTGAAGGGTTAAATTCTTACATTGATTGATTTTAATAATTACACAGCTATCTATTTCACGCTAGACGAAATGTATGCAAGTTATCTATATAACCAATACTGGTTCTTAAAAGAGGTGTTACAAGCAGTTACTTTATAGCAATATTAACCAAATCGGTCGACATAAAAATAAAAATGACCAGCCAATTGTCAAAATTCACCTCTGCCCCTCAGACATTTTGACTAGTGACGTCTCAAAGCACAAGAGAGGAGATATAAAAGAGAAAACAAGAGATGATCATAAAGCACGGAAAAATGGAAAGGATGCATTCAATTTCAAAAAAGGACATACGGTAAGCAGACTAGAGGAACCTATACAGAAATAAGTAGAATTTTACTTTCTACGAAATTCCGCCATTTCTTTTCCTGCCTGAATTCTTTTTTTCTCTCTTTCAATAGCCTCTCGCTTTTCCCTCTCCTCTCGTTCCAGTCGCTTTTGTTTCATTAATCCTTGCAATTGCTCAAGTTGCACCTTTCTTTCTTCTTCAGTCAAAGGCTTCTTTTCTTCACTGGATTCTGAGAAATTAGCATGATTTGTTCGAACGGCATGAAGCTCCGCCTGTTCCGTATTCCGAAACATCTTTCCACAACTAAAAAATAGCTGAATATATTGCCACAGTTAACGTTTATATGCGGGAAAAAACAAGCGAGATACATCTCTTTTAAGAAGTGTCCTAAAAGCAAAAACCCCTCCAAACATTATTAATGCCCCTCCCCCATTCTTGTAAATTCATATCTTGTCTAAAAGTATCCTATCTATTTAATGAGTATTGAAAAAAGATTAAAATGTACAACAAACTTAAAAGAAGATATAGGAAATCTCCAGATATGAATTTAAAGTTTTGAATCGTCATTTTGCAATATGGATGAGATCAAAGGAGATAAATATAGAAAAATTCCATAGTTTTGAGGAATTGTGGTTTGCCTCTAAACGATGACACCTAGCTACTGCTTTTTTTTTCTTTTCTTTTTCTCATCACATGGACCAAACTGGTCACAATGTACTCTTTTGTATACACAGAAGCTTTAAAAACAGTTGTTCTCATTTATCTGAATTTAAATCAGGGTTTGAGCTGATTTTACAAACAGTATTTTTACTTCATTTACTACAGTATTTTTACAGTATATTTACTAAGTTAAAGACACCTATTGAAAACATATTGGCACAGTGGTTGAGCAAAAAGAGGTAAAAACCGCAAAAAAGGTGGTGCAATCCAAACAAGACATACATGCTCAAATTCAGCCTACCTAAGGCCCCTTAATCAGGTAAAATAGGTAAAAGTCAAATCTGTTAGTATTCCTTAACAAGGATCAGTTGATAAGTTGTTCTTCTTTCTTTCAAAGCTTAACACAGAAAATCAAAACCACAAAAGTTATGGGATATTTTTTTTCACAGCCAAGTGCCTTCATTTTATGTGAAAAAACGACTGTTTTACATAAAAAGTGATCGAATTGGCATCTATTAATTCTTAAGACGGAATTTATTTTTAAATTGTTAGTCAAACAATTAATGCTTTATCACTACTAGGTAGTAACACATTGAAACAGGAGAGAATCTGAAAACCTTTCTAATAGAAGGAGGCAAACCCTCGCCCCTCTCCATGCATAAATATGACTTGAAAACTTACTCATCACACTTTATTGACTTTGCAACAGATTGTGTGGCATCCAAAAGAGGTTCTGCCTCATCTTTAGAAGTAGCTGGGATACTTTGTGTGGGAGCCGAAGTTATTTCTTCCTGCACATCTTCATGAGATATCATCCATTCCATGGCTTGTTCAAGACCAGCATTATTAGTTTCAGCAAGTGCTTTGTCTCTGAAATATCAATCAAAAAGTTAATTAGGTTTTCTAAGATTCAGAGCCACATCCCTTGAAGTAACAAAGATGTATAGCTTTTTACTTCTTTGTTAAAAGCTTTAGAAAAAGTCATTATTAGTTTTGTCCAAACATAATACACTAACAAATATTGGGAATATCTACATACACAAAAATTTATTTCAGATAAGGGAGGGAACGATAAAAACAGCAAAAATGAACAGGCATAGAATGTACAGAAAATACAAGGTATTTTGGTGGCTGGAATCTTAGAAATCTCTGCTCTCCTGGGTGGCGCAGCCATAGCCTCTAAGATTTTTAGTTGGCAAATCTTTACAGAAATCTGTCTGATTGGGAAGAATATTATGTGCAATGATTCTTGAAAACAAAAGTAGTAATTCACATAGAAATGACTGATATAAATATTTGTCTTGAATAATAATCAGATCACCATTTAGGTATATGAATTTTATTTTACTTTACTTAGATAATATACGAGTTTTATTTGCTAGGCGAATAAATGTTTGAGCCATCTGAAATTTGAATATGCCAACAATAAATTAATTTATTTATTAATACCAAATATGGCAAGTTTTACAAAGATTATCACTCTAAAAATTACAACATTTGAAAGACAACTCTGAAAAAGCTATATGACAGTTCACTTATCAAAAGAAGAACTAATAAAAAAATTATATACTTCTCAGATACTGCCCAAGATATTGGTTTGATATAGATTTACCATACCATGCAAATTTTGTCATCGAAATAGCATTAGATAGATGAAAAAAGTGACTTCTTACAAATAATTTTTTCCAAGTATTTCTAGTTCTAAATCATTCTTAGTGTAAATCATTAGATTCTTTGATGCATGGGAAACAGGGCAAAATATTGCCGTTCGTAATCTTGAGCATGCTCCACCAACTATTTTTCTCTGATATTAAATATAGTAATATTTTCAACAAGGTGGCAATATGCCAGTACACCAAATACATTATTTTGAATGCATAGTCAGTACTGTGTATAATATTTGATCAACTTAACTGACTTCAAAATTAATGCTGCTCCATCAATTTTTCACCAACTCTTATTACTTTCTCCTTTTGTCCAATTTGCCCTCATCTTAATTGAAAGATAGTCGCTTTTGGTTATCTCCTCTTTATTATCTTCTCAATATAGATTTGACAAATCACTCAACCTATTGGCTTTGATTTCAAAGAAAGCATTTTTCTTCCATATTTTTTTTTGTCCAAGCCTCATCACATAGTAGTAAAGTGGAAAGCAGCTTACTTGATAACAAAATATGTGGTCTTAGACTCTTTTCAAGGGTTAAAACCAAGCAGAAGGCAACCTACCACCCATTTCAATACCTCAGGCATCTGATATGCCATTTCATCAAAATATCATAACAGCCATTTTTCTTAGAATGGTCAAAAGGTTCCTAAATGCTCCACTATGAAGTGCACTATCTTTGAGCTTGTTGATTACAAATTTGAGGCTAAATTGAAGACTTCTTTTTGCATAATATTCAAAATTTGTCACTGGCAAGCAGTTCAAATTTTGGTGGTAACGATACAGTGCAACACAACATACTTACATTTTAAGTTTAATAATAAATGTTTTAATTATAGCATTGCTTATTGAATAACCTTAGAGCTAATTTACAAACCAGTAAGTGCAGAAAGCATAGAAAATGCAATAATTACAATGTACACGATAAGTGAGTAGACTAAACTAGCAGAAACAATAGTCAGCAATCAGCTTATTTTTAAAACAACCAGAAAATACTGAAAAAAGTGTGGTTGCAGGAGAAACAAACTACCAAGCATTTCCTTCATATTCATATTTCAGAAAAACTGGTACAATTGTATTCAAGGAAAAATGAATCTAAACTGAAAAGTGATTCAAACCACTTTGACTTTCTTCAATAAAGATTTAGCAAAAATCTCAAATTAACAAAGGAGATAGAGAAATACAAAAACAATTGCCCCAATAGATTTATGTCCTATCAAAACTAGATACAACTCTACATAGACTGCACAACTAAATACAGAATTCCCACAAAATGGTAAAAATATTTCATTCTATTTTAAGACAATTCCCAGTTCGAGTAAAATACATTTTGTTCATTTTTTTTTTAGCATCAAGTTCAGTACAGGGTAGGTTAAAGGTTTAACATCAAGCCAAAGGTGAAATATTTATATTGCCGAGTAAAGTTCAAGAATGGTTTAAATGTCTTCATTCATCATCAATCATTTTATTAATACTGAAAAAAAAAATACAATTTCCAAAAAAAAACTTTTACAAAATGTAGCTATATAAAACGTTGCTATATCTCAGTAAAATATATAATAATGATAATAAAACCATTTTATTTTCAAACACCATACACAGTCATGCCAGTCAGCAGTAGTTCTTGTCATAAAAAAAGCACTAATCATATAATATATATGAAAATCATAGCCATAACCATCATGATACAAAATTATACACTGATTTGAAATATTATGGCTACATGAATACATGGAATACATGGCTACAATTAGCGATAAGGAAGGAGTTAAAAAGGGTGCTAAGTCGGCAGAATATGAGAATATGCTAGACCAGGATAGAGTTGCAGGAAAAGACATAGAGGAAAATGAAAAAGTTTGTGACTAAACAGTTTGACTAAACAGTCAAACAAACAAAAAGAATAATGAACTAAAAATAAATATATACAATTATTGATAAGTGGATGCATGATTAAAAATCTTCACAAACAAGGGAACAAAACTACTTGTGTACCACACATGCCATGCTGGGCTGAATTTTTGGTACCAGTTGAGCTACATGCTGCAGGGTCCTTTGGCACAAAGGGAGATGCTTAGGGAGGAGGATTTGATGAAGCCATGGATTTTCCAAAAGGGATTTTCAAATCAGTATACTCTTTCATACCGATCTGTCATTCAACGAATGAGTGCACAGCTGAATGAGAGAACTTATTTGACTAGTATTACTGAAAGAGCCCAGTCTCTATCATCTGGATACGCTTAGCAACTGAGCTGATGTTTTTAATGGAAGCTTAAATATCACTTGAGAGCGGATTTTAAAGCTAAACAAATACGTCGTCAGTCAGCCAGAAAATATCGGATGATAGAATGAAGGCACTGGAAAAGAAGCCAGATCTAAAATTTAGCAAACAAAATGAGTTTGCTATTACACTCTCGTCGATTTCGGACGAGGTTCAAATTTTGAAAAATGAATCAAAGTCTCATGATTCAAAGATTGTCATCCTAGAAAACCAGCTTGAAGAGCAAAAGTCAAGATGTGATACAATCGAAGCGAAACTACTCGAAATCGAATTCAAAGACCAAAAGCTCAACTTAATCATCCATGATTACCAAAAGAAAAGCAGCAGCAGACAGTTCTCGCGAATGTTTCAACTTTATTTTCATCAACACTGGGAATCACGGATAACGTTCAAATATTTCAGGGCTACCAGATGTCTCAGAAGTCGAACGTGTCTACCCGTAAGCCAACCAGCCTCCAATTTTCCTCTCAGTATCCTCAGAAAAAGATATTCAATGCATTTTCAGTTCAATATCGAAGTTGAAAGGAACAGGGGCCCAGATCTGCACAGACTTGCCAACCAAATTAAATGCCGTGATAAATTAATTACTGGCTAAGTGTAAGAAACTACGAGATAATGGATCCGTACAGTTTACACGACTGAAGCAAAAAGGTGCCAAATTGTGGCTTGAATACAAATCGGATTCAGAGTCGCAGTGGGAAAAGTGTAAGATCGTAAAAGGAGACAAAATTAGGTCTACCCTGCACTTGATTGGAAATTTTTGCATTTTTGTGTTTGTGTGATGTTGATTATTTATTTTCATGTGTTATTAGGCTAGCTTGGTTAAAGATTCTCTTCATTATTTTTGGCCCAGTTATTTCTGTTCAGTCATACCTACTCAACATAAGTTTCCTCAAAGGATGGCAAGCTTTCATGATCCATCAGTGGCTTGGGCGTGCTAGCACGAGGTAGGATCTTTCCAACTCTTTTTATTTGAATTCTAAGTTTGCGGTTGTGGAGGAGGGGCGATAGGCTGGCAGCTTTTGAAGGGGAAACATCTGAACCTTTTGTTACTTTCTGAAATGTTGAATGTTTTTTGGCCAAAGAGAAGATTACACTTTTTCAGAAATAAAACCGTCATTGCATGGTTCTCCTGATGAAATATATAGACTTAAAGATAATTCAAAGAGAATTGGATTTATAAACACACAGGGACTAACCAGTTCTATTGATGAACAAACAAGATTATTGCCAAGAAATCAAATTGATATTTTGGGAGTTTGAGAAACATTCATCAGTGATGTGACAAAGGATAACGTTAAAATTCAGGCATATGATTTCATTGAAATAAGTCGACAAATCCTGGATAAGGTGGCCTTGGGTTATTTTTGAAAGAAGGAGTACATTTTAAACGTCTGCCAGAGCTGGAAAATATGACGTTGAAAAAGTGTGTGAAATTTCGACTGTTGAATCTCAGCCCGGAACCAAAAAACCACAAATTTGTGTCATTTATAAGCCTCCATGGGCACCAATCCTGCTTTTTCTGCAATCTCTGGAATCTTTATTAGTACCTTTAGATAATAAATATGTTGTGGTCATTGGGGATTTTAATATAAACTTACTGAAATTTGAAGAAAACACTAACAACAGAACTTATTACTCTAATGACATCAAAATCACTGATTCCCTCATGTACAATCCAAACGCGTGTTTCACTCACTAGTGCAACTCTTATTGACAACATATTCTTGACGACACCAGCTATGTCATCACAGGTTTTTCTAACGGATTTTTCTGATCATTTTCGTTGATTTACGATGTGAAATACCATCTTCAGACAAGAAGAGCACCAGAAACAACACACCAGATTATCAATTAAAAAAATCTGGACTGTTTAAAGGATAAAATGAATATTACTGATTGATCTCGTGTATTTGATACTGAAGAAGTAAACTCTGCAACGGCTAATTTCATTGAAGATTTTAACGCTGCTTTTGATGAGTCATGCCCCAGAGTAAAAAAACAAAAAGGGAAATATTATCAACCCATTCAACGATGAATATTGCCCTCCCTTTCGACCTCAATAAAACAAGAAACTAATCCATATAAAAAATAGTTTTCATGCCCAAGTGAAGAAAATAAAACAATTGTCAAAAACTACAAAAATTACTTTCAAAAACTGGATCTATGTTGCATGGGCGAAGTGAGGTGTTTCGGCAACCTTTGATTAGCTTCACCAAGTAAAGTGTTGCGAAAGCAACACTTTGGTTTTGTTTCCTCGCTTTGATTAAACACTGAAGTTGTTAATCTGTAAGGATCTTATAATAAATATTAGGTACACCAACTTGCAAAAGTCACAAACCCCTCATTGCAATTAGCAAAAGTTGCAAACCCCTCATCACTGAAGATAATTATAGCCTAACAACCAATTACTACTTACAAGTCCCCTACTGTCTTACCACTGGAACCAAATTGGTCTTACCATCAAATACACCACAAACAAATAATAGGTACACCAGCTAGCAAAGGTTGCAAATCCCTCATTGCCGAAGATGATTTTGAGCTAACAGCCGACTGTTGCTTAAAACTCCCCTATATGTCTCACAATTGGCATTGGCCTATTTTTTGGTTTCAGCATGCGCCATACTACTGAAGTTTGCAGCCCCTTTAAACTTTCAAACTGGTATATCTCATGATGGAATTTTTCTACCAAAAGATGGATGACATTATACTTTGATCAGCTCATCAAGAGCTATCGACTGCCATTGAAGAAAAAAATCTATCTGTCTTAGTTCAAAAGTTGACTTTTTTGCTATATGCCAAGTTTCTAACATCATAACTTAGATAGGAACAAAGGACAAACTCTAATTTCTTTAGCAATGAGAGAACTTTTAAAGTTTAAGAGGCAAATCTGATACTATTTCTGTATTGGCCTATTTTTGGTTTCAATGTGTACCTTACTACTGAAGCTGTCAACCCCTTAAAGTTACAAACTGGTATATCTCATGAAGGAATTTTTCTACCAAAAAATGAATGATATATACTTTGATCAGCTCATCAACATCTATCGACCACCGCCGAGAAAAAAAATCTATCTGTCTTAGTTCAAAAGTTGACTTTTTTGCCATAGGCCAAGTTTCTAACATCATCCACTCCGAATGATAAACTCAGCTAAAATCACAACCAGACATGCATAAAAACAATAGATGGCAGCACTTTCGGTCCCACTTTTTGTTTCTGTAAATTTTTCTATTTATCACTCAATGAAGGTATATTGGCTGTGGAGCCGGGTAACTACCGCATATATATTTAACACTTATTCTACTCGAAAGCAGAAACATTGTTTGATGAAACGAAAGATTGACTGGAAAACTTCAGATAGTTCTCTTTGACATAGGCTATAAAATTCCAAGTCACTTCACACACGATAGGCTCTGGCTCAAGGACAAGCAAAACCATCCTTTTTGGCCCCAGGAAAGAGCTCTAAAAAGCTTTCCAAAATGCAAAGCCATATTCATCAATCTTGCCTAAGGTCCACACTTTCCATAAAACCGCAGAGGTTAGACCTTTACCACTTTGTAGGAATAAGCTGAAATTGGGGTGCTAGGAACAAAGAAAAAAAAAGAAAAAGAAAAAAGACAAAACCAAAGTGATGCTCTTGCATCACAATACGTAATGCTAAAACAAAATTTTATTTTGATTCGTTTAGAGAAGTAAGTAAGTCACCAAAGAAAACTTGGGAGCTAATCAATTCATGCTTAAACTGATAGCAAACAACTTCAACACCATCAGAAATAAGGAATGCTCATGGCAATATAATTGAAAGGGAGCTAGAAATAGCTAATTACATGAACTAGCATTTTGCGTCAATTGGAGAGTCAGTAGCCAACAAGCTCCAATATAGCCTGCCCCATGGTCAATGTGATTTTTGTAAATACCTCCAAAAGCCTTCTGGAAAAATCTACGTTTTTAACACCAGTAAAAGGAAATTCATCATTTATAGTAGAATTGGACACAAAGCAAAAGGAATTCCAACTATAAATGATCAGGTTACAGATGCTTGAATCCAAAGGGCAACTTCACTCCAGTATCTGGTCATAATTATTTGATGAAAATCTATTGTATAAAGAACATTGTAATAGATCACGTGTTGAAGTTGCCCAAGGGGTTGGTGTAATTAGGAGGCCTCAGCATTTTTTACCATATCAAATTCTATACCTAACTTATTCTCCCTTGGTACATTCCCATCTTATGAATTTTCCTCTGATTTATTTGGCAACATTCAAATCTCATGAATCTGATACAGACTCTTCAAAGCAGGCTCTTTGAATTTTGTAAAGATATTTACTGCTGCCTTCTTCCTATCCAAATAAAACTAAAACTGAAAATCTATATTTGTTAACTAATATTGTGCCTTTTTCAGAATTATTACTTTTCATTCTTTTTTATTTAAAGTAAAATATGACCACTCAGAACCGGCTTTGTACTTTCACACCTTTCAATTAGCCACTGAGAGATTGTGGTTCTCGCCATATTTTTCAATCATGGGTTTATGGCATCTTTATCTACCACATATTGATTACAGTAAATCTCTCCCAAATATAAAAAAAAAACTTCATTCTATCCTTAGAAATAAATTCAAGAATCAATGATAAACTAAATCTTAAAGAAATTTAGTTATTTGTTTGATGTTGCTATGGTGGATATAATTTCTTTTTCTTCCACATAACATGCTGACCATCAGTTACCCTAGCTTGCACACTGTTTTTTTTTTTTTTTTGGGGGGGGGGGTTGATCTTTGCTTAGTGTCAGTTGGTTTGTAGGCAGGTCCCCGTCTAGTGGTGAGTCATGGAATTATTAATATTTATTTTATGTAATTTTTTTTTTTGTCTAATAGGTGTGTTATATTCTTATACCGAGTTTTTGTCAATCGACCTTGTGTCTCTGGCTTGATCCTCTTTATATTGTGTGTGTTGTATGGAAGTTTAAATTAAAACTTTGAACCAACACCAAGTTTGAAACACAATTCTTCAGGATATGTTGAAAGAGTTGTGAGTGGAAATTGTTTTAAAAGGGAGCAATAAGGGACTTGGGAGATTTAGATTCTACCAGAAGAGCTTGGTACTGGATCCTTTCTAGCCAGTCCTTCTTGTCCGAAGTCAGTCAGGCCATAATGCCAAATAGGACAAGCATATTCTATCAGTGGTCTGACAAAAGTAAGAAAAATATGTAATAGGTGGGGGATCAGGACACCATGACAAGCAAGGAGTTTTAAAGAAAGAATACCCAGGTTTTTGCATTTGATCACCTCCTGTGTCTGTTTTTCCAACTTCAAGTCATGTGTGAGATGTATTCCCAAGAGTTGGATATCCATGATGCCTGAATCATTCTGCAAAGCAAGGGATGAACTGTCTCTCAGAAAAGAAAAAGTTAATATAAATGATTTTTCATGACTGATAATCCTTTTGCCCCCCTTAGCTTAGCATGATAAATTTGCCATTATTCTGTCTGCCTTACATGAAACACTCTTTTCACCTAGCTCCAGTATGGATAGATCATCAACAAACTTAAAGCAATACAATTCATCACTTGTCAACTTGTTTACCATGTCCAAAAAAGTTAGAGGGCCTAAAATTGTTCCCCGAGGAGCTCCAGAGTGAATTGGCTGTGGATTAGAATAGCCTAATTTATACTTAGTTTTTTTTTTATTTCTACCCGAAATAAAATTTGCAACTATCTTTACCAAATATACATCAACACTGAAATTTGTCAGCAGCTTGTGGATAAGGGTTCTATGGCAAATCAAACCAAATGTTTTCTTTAGCTCAATTGCATTGGGGTTGACCCAGCGTTCCAGTTCATCTTGATGGTTTAAATAAAAATAATTCAACTAAATATTAAACTAGATTAATATCCCACCATTATTCATCCTTATTTCATCAGATCAACAATACTTCCAATCTTTACATTTGGAAAATGTATACATTCAGAGCTTCAACTATACAAAATAGGGAAAGAGGACTGGCGCAGATTAGCAACGAATTCTTTTTGGTTGATGTAGATAAAAACAGAACTTGTTGGCTAAAACAATTGCAACATTCTTTTTGCTAGTAGATATTGCTAAAGTGTATTAGCGTTTACAGCTTAAGGTACTTGTCTGTGATAGTGCCTATGTATATAGAAGCTTAGTAGAACCAGTTTCATTGTTAGTTTCTTTCAGCTTAGCATGAGACAAGACAAAGATAAGTGAAGGAATAGATGTGAAATATATAATTTGGGATTTATATTTGCACATTAGGAGGGGGGAGGGGGTAAAGCATTTGGACAATGTGAAATTAGAAAAAAATTCTTACATCATAATATGCAGAATAATTGTACTTAACATATTTTGCATGCAGACACACCATACTTTACCCTCACCCCCTTAATGCATAAATATATAGCCCACAATTTTTTGTAAAGTATTATCCCAATTTTCATTTTTGCATCCATGATCAGACACTACTCTCTTTCAATACAGATCACAAACTAAATGAATTTCATCCAATACAGATTGCAAACTAAATAAAAACTGGTTCTACTTAACATCCATATACCCCTCTAATGTACAAACATATAGCCCACATTTGTTTCTAAAGTATTATACCAATTTTTGCTTTAACATTTATGATCAGACACTATTTCTGTTTCAATACAGATCAGAAACTAAATAAATTTCATGCAATACAGATGTCAAACTAAATAGAAACCAGTTCTACTTAGCTTCTATATACATAGGCGCTATAACAAACAAGTATCCAGCTTAATAGGCTATAACATACCCCCAAGGTTCTTCTAATCAACTCATTACCTTAAATCGCATTTACAGCAAGATAAGGTGGACTGCATCCTCCTGTAGAACATCTCACTGTTGAATTGATGAGGTGACACAATTAGTGGGTGTGATGGGGTGTGGTGTCCCACTGGTACTTCCATTCCACATTACTCTACTCCAAATCGGCTGCGTTTTTGAAAAAAATAATCAATTCACCAATGACAGTCTCATTGGAAAGACTGTTCCAAGTTGAGACAGCATGTACTGAGAAAAAGCTTGTCCTCTCTGCATCTGGAGTGCTCATGTTGCAGCTTCATTGAGTGGCCTCATGTCATAGTGGCAAGGGAGGGAGTAAAAATGGAGTTAGCTATGTTATTTGGTGCATTTTCTTGACAAAAATGACATCACCTCTGTGCTGCTGGTAAACTGATGTGGGTATCTTCAGGCAACGCAGACATTCAGGGTAGGGAAGCTGTTGGGGTGGGGCAAAAAAGCTTAGTTGCTCTTCTCTGTATGCTCTCTAGGGCTGTCACATCTCCTTATATTGAGGATTTGTAATGGGGCAGCCAAACTCCAAATGTGGGCTTACAAGAGCATTATATAATTTTCTTACTATCAGAGGATGGCGCAATGATATGGTTCGTTTAATTAGTCCCAGGGCTCTGTTGGCCTTAGCAACTTGTTGCATAATGTGCTGATGGAACTTAAACTTCCTGTCAACAATCACCCCTAAGTCTTGTTCACTCTCAACCTCAACTTGGATATGTGTACCAGATTTATCCAGCATAAAATATGAAATCTGATTGTTGTGGGGACCCATGTGAAAGACTTTGCATTTTGATGGGTTGAACTCCATCATCCAGGTGGAAGCCCATAATTACCTTAAAAATTACCTTAAATCGCATTGTCCAGCAAAATTCCAATCAGCAATTCCAATTAGTTTGCTGTCATCAGCATAGAGAGTGATGGGGTTTTGTAGAACACCCTCACAATCATTGATATATATAGAGAAGGGGGTGGGGCCAAGGATGCTTCCCTGGGGTACCCTGCATATAACTGATGCAGGCTCTGAAAATGTAGGGTTTCCATTGTCAGAGTAGACCATGACCTTCTGGATTTGCCCAATCAGAAACGATCTTATCCACTCCACAGTCTCAGCATGGACTCCATATGCATGGAGCTTATGTAAAAGATATTTGTGAACAACTTTATTGAAGGCCTTGGCTATGTCAAGTAACAGGACATCAACTGCTTTACCTTCCTCAATTAATTTAGTGACTATATCATAAGACTGGATCAGGTTTGTCTCAATGGACTGACTCCTTCTGAAACCATGTTGAGACAGCAATCCCTTTTTTTCAAGGTGGTTAATAATAGTGTCATTGAAAATACTTTTGAGCAGTTTAGAAATGACTGATGTGAGACTAATAGGCCAGTAACTTTCAGGGTTATTTTATCTCCCTTCTTGAAAATTTAAACTATATTGGCCAATTTCCAATCAGCTGGTACCACCATCATCCTTATGGACATCTTAAAAATATTGGCCAGTGGCATGGCAACAATAGCTGCAGCTTCTTTCAGCAAACGTGGATGAATGCCATTGGGGCCCTGGGCCTTGTTTGGATCCAAATTATTCAGGCACTTGAGAACATCATCCACATCAATCACAACAGATGGCATTTTCTGGACATGGTTCCTTTCTGGGAAAAGAAGAGGAGGAGATACTAGAACTGAATGAGAGAAATTAGTGGCAAATATGGCATTTAAACAATTTGCAATGTCTGCAGGGGAATCAAGCACAGTAGCATCAGGATGTATAAGCTGACATATTCTATATCTATTAGCATTAGAGCTGGAAACATACTTCCAAAACTTTTGGGGGTTTGTTTTTGCACTAAGGGCTATATTTACTTCATAATCACTTGTGATTTTATGTGTGAGATTTCTCAGCTTGTTTTGGACCTCATATCTTGATTTTTTTTTCCCATGAAGCTTGTCATGAACATGTCAATAATGAACATAACAAACCTTTCATTAGGTCACCTTGATTCTTTCTAAGTTGATAAAATGGCCATCAGCCATAACTTTACTGTGTTGCATTTCTTTTTCTTGTCTTCTGCTGCATTTCCCATGCATGGCTTTCTATACTATTACATAAAAAAAGTTTTTTCAACTGAAAGTAAGGAGCAGCACTAAAACTTAAAATAAATAGAAATTATTCCATATATGAGAGGATTACCCCCTGCTCAATACCTTTCTCTTCATGCTAAAGTTTTATAGCACTTTTAAAAAGCTTCTTATTCTAATTGAGTTGCCCCTGTATTTCAGGAGTAGTTCTAGAGGAATTGGGCCACAAAGTCAAACTTTAGCATAAAGAGCAAGGTTTTTAGAGAGGGGTATCCTCCCCAATATACAGAATAATTTCTGTTTATTTTAAAGTTTTATTGTTGCTTCTTGCTTCAGAAAGAAAAAAAACTAATTTCTGACAGTTTTTAAAAAAAGGCCATGAAAAAATTCCCTTGCCCCATGGATAATACCCCACCAAAACAATTCCTCTTGATCCCCCAAAAAAATCTTACAGACTGTTTCACCTGAGAAATTTTCCCTAGCATACTTTCATTTTATATAATATGTAGTTTTTGATTATTTTTCAAAATTGTGCTTATACTCCATGAAAAATTTTGCCATAAATTCTCTATATAACTCTAACCCCACTAAAATATTTTAAAGAACATCTTTACATGTAAAATTGAGTTGGCAAAGGGAAAGTAAGATAACAAAAAACAATTTTGCACAAGAATTCCAGCATATTTTATTTGGAAAGTACCCCCCTGAAAAAAAAGAACCACAAAGTAGTCAGAGGTTAGCATAGCTACATATACTTCTCTTCCATCCCAAACTATTCAAATATTCTCTCTTTACACCCTTCCAGGAAGTTTCCATTTGCCATAAATCTTCCTTTGTAAGATCCACCCCCTACTAGGAACAGCCTACATTTTGTTTGGCCCTAGACAGTTGGCCAAAGAGGACTATCTTTGGCAATTTGTCATCCTTTATCCATAGAGCATGCCCTAACCATTTCAACCTTTCAGTCATTATAGCCCTAGAAAGCCCTGATTTCACTCTTAGCCATTAAATAATCTTAACATATTGAAGAAGGCAATAAATTTTATTGATGTAGACCTAGTGTTAACTTTACAAGGTACCTTTACCAAGATTTGATCTTATAATTAAGGGTATTGTCTGGGTAAATTTGAAGTTTACAATGTAATCTAGCTATGCTGAAAGTGAATATATCAGTTGACACCAATTTTTCACTTTTCATAGTTCAGTAGCTACTTCTGGTAAAATTACATTTTTTGCCCACAAATGGCTCAAGAAAGCCTATAGCCTTAGTAAGCAAAAATTTAAAACGTATTACTAAGAAATCTGGCTAGTGAGAACAAATTAGGGCTAGAGAACCCTAAAAAATGACAACAGTTTAGCTGTGATGTTATTGTTGAGGTGTTTTCTGCTCTTTTTAAGAGTTCCTTGATACTTGTTTTCAAAATATCATATTAGGCTACTTCTAAGAATAAGGAAAACAATAATTAACCACTCCTAAATTAGCTACAAATGACAATCTTTTCTTGTACATTATCCCCCCAGTGGACAAACATTCAGCCAAAATTAGCATATACAGGCAAAATAAATATTTATCAGGCTGATCCTTTTCTTGTTATTGCCTGTTGGCAATTAAGTTAATATTAAGAAGAGAGGGGTAGATTCTAGTTTCCCTTGTGTTTTCTTCTGGAGAAAGTAACAACTAGCCTATTTAAGAGCCCATTCTTTTAATTTTCATCCTAGCTCAACTAGGCTACATGCTGGACCCGTTGAGGAACAACAAAATTACTGTATTGATGCTGCAGCAGGGGTGGAAAAGTCTATTATACAAACAATGCACCTTTTTATAAAAAAAAATCATACAAGCCTCCCAAATGAATCCTAGTCCAACAATAATGCTTACTCCTGGAACATTTTCATATCTTATAATCACGTATGTAATTTATGACTCACATCTTCCACAGCGGAAACCCCATTTCTGTTAAAGCTGCTTTCATATCACTCATTTTAAATTTTAACCTAGATAATGAATCATTCAGAGATTTTGAATATTGCTGCTATTGCTTAATTATTGCTTAATTATATAGCTAATTAAGTTAATATTAAGAAGAGAGGGGTAGATTCTAGTTTCCCTTGTGTTTTCTTCTGGAGAAAGTAACAACTATTTAAGAGCCCATTCTTTTAATTTTCATCCTAGCTCAACTAGGCTACATGCTGGACCCATTGAGGAACAACAAAATTACTGTATTGATGCTGCACCAGGGGTGGAAACGTCTATTATACAAACAATGCACCTTTTTATAAAAAAAAATCATACAAGCCTCCCAAATGAATCCTAGTCCAACAATAATGCTTACTCCTGGGACATTTTCATATCTTATAATCAGGTATGTAATTTATGACTCACATCTTCCACAGCGGAAACCCCATTTCTGTTAAAGCTGCTTTCATATCACTCATTTTAAATTTTAACCTAGATAATGAGTCATTCAGAGATTTTGAATATTGCTGCTATTGCTTAATTATTGCTTAATTATATAGCTAATTAAGTTAATATTAAGAAGAGAGGGGTAGATTCTAGTTTCCCTTGTGTTTTCTTCTGGAGAAAGTAACAACTAGGCTATTTAAGAGCCCATTCTTTTAATTTTCATCCTAGCTCAACTAGGCTACATGCTGGATCCATTGAGGCACAAAAAATTACTGTATTGATGCTGCAGCAGGGGTGGAAAAGTCTATTATACAAACAATGCACATTTTTATAAAAAAAAAATCATACAAGCCTCCCAAATGAATCCTAGTCCAACAATAATGCTTACTCCTGGAACATTTTCATATCTTATAATCACGTATGTAATTTATGACTCACATCTTCCACAGCGGAAACCCCATTTCTGTTAAAGCTGCTTTCATATCACTCATTTTAAATTTTAACCTAGATAATGAGTCATTCAGAGATTTTGAATATTGCTGCTATTGAGCAGCACTTTCAAACATGCATCGAAATTCGGATGTCTCTGCCAAAAAGCTATATCATGAAGAAAATTCGGACTGTAAAGAACTAAATTACAAATTATAAGGATTACGGTGCCTGTAGAAATCTTTGATTTATAATCTATCTAAATCCTGAGCATCTAGAGCAAAAGTATAGTAAATAAATAGATAGATATTTATTGCAAAAAAATAACTCAGGGGAAATGGCGAAAAGACAACAGATAATACCATATGATACTAACTCACGTAACAGGGTATAAAATAATAACTATGAAAAAGCATAACAACTGCAAAAAGAAAACAAAAAAAACACATAATACCGAAAACTCACATAATTACACAAAATGTCACACACACGATCAATATATTTTAAATGTTTTAAAGCTGCACTGATCATGGCTACAAAAAAGAAAAAAAGAAAACGCTTCAAGCACGCCATATAAAACATCTTTCAACATTCTTTTTTTGTGCCGCCTATCGTCCACCCTCCAATAATCTCTCTTTGTTCTGTGGGTATACACGTGCGTACCTCCCCACATTCTTAATATCCACTTTACACCTACTTTTTAAAATTCTGACCATCCAATCTTTTCCATTTAACACAATCCTAAAAGTTTCTATCCTCAAATTCTTTAACTCCTTACAATTGCACATAAAGTGCTCTATGTCTTTGTTTTCTCCACATAATGGGCAAAAATACTAGCTCCTCTGTGATTTAAGCCTCACCAAATACTTCCGTCTTTCACCGAAAGGCATAAAATTGCACCTTATTGAAATGAACCACCTTATATTCTCCCTCTGAAGTCCCACTTTCAAATAGTTTTCCTCTTCCCATACCTCTTTGGCCTCCACATACACACCTAGAAACGCTGCTGCGGTCCGACCAACCTACCATAGCTGGATCTATTGCTCTTGCAACATAATCCTTACCTCTTTTGCTACCTACCCTTCTCCTTTTTTATGCCTACCCCCTGATTCCAAATTCCTGACATCCCACAACTATTCAAAATTTTCCTTATTTGATTTTGCCATGAATCTTTTCTATTATCCTTTGTCATTTTTCTGTATGCTACCCTAACTAATCCATCTTCAGGCAACGATGTTATCCTTTCCCAAAACTTAACCATTTTTATTAGGTATCTTATTCCTAAGGGTGTCAAAACCTAAATCTTCTCTTAATACTAGAATATTAAACCTATCTTTTAAACCTAACAGTCTCTTAAAACACCTAAGCTGAATCCTTTCTAACCCCATTCCTTTCTTACACCCTTACAATTCTGATCCATAATGTACTATTGAAATCAATCTTCCCTCAAAAATTCTCTTCTGCACCTTAATATCATTTAGACCTAACTTTTTAATAGTACTTCTAAGAAACATTCCCATTAGCTTATTCCCTTTAATTTCCATATCCTCTATATGTCTCTCCCATTTTACATTAGCCCTTAACTTAATTTCTAATAATTAAATTCTTCAACTATTTTCAGTTCCTCCCCTCTATAGCTAAATCTTAGCCCCGCTATTTTCCTGGTAATTCTAAACATCATAACTACCGACTTATCTATATTCAAAGCTAACCGGTTTTCCTTAAAATACTCTGAAGCTAAGTCTAGAAGTTTTTGAAGATTTCCCTTACTATCCGGAAGTAGCGCTATATTATCTGCGAATAGTAATAAAATCGTATTATCTGTGAGCAGTTTGACACTTGGTGTCTTTTTCTGCTTTAGATATTCTTCTATATCATTAATATATAAAGAGAATAGCATAGAAAACAAAGTGCATCTTTGTTTCACTCCTATCCTCCTTTGTACTACCCTCGATATACGTCTACCAACCCTCACAACCACCCTCACTGCCAAATATATTTTAGCTATAATCATAACAAATGCCCTCGGCAGCCCTATTTCTCATATAGTTTTTATGAATAATTCCTTATCAACTCCATCAAACGTCCCTCTAAGGTCCAGAAACGCTACAAAAAGTTCATCTCCCTTTTTCCTAGTATATTTTCTTTTTAAACTATGTAAAATAAATGCCTGGTCTATTGTACTATAATTTTTTTATAAAGTCCTGCTTGAGCCTCCGCCAGTCTTTTTCCTCTTTCCAACCATTTATCTAGCATTCTACACAAAATCTTGGAGAATAGCCTACTTAAAGCGTTCCCTAGTGCTATGAGCCTATAATTCTCATGTTTTTCTGGGTCTCCTTTTTTTAAGAGGGGTACCACTACTGACGTAACCCATTGTTCTGGCCATTGGGGAACCTCTATCAACTTTGAAAAAATAATCACTATCATTGGTATTACCCAAACCCGGGTCCACTTCCATATTATTGCTGGTATTCCATCTGTTCCAGGTAATGATCGACCTCTCATAATTCTTAGAGATTTCCAGCACCTCATCTTGGGTTACAGGCTGAAAAAGCTCTTGATGTTATTCTGTAAAAGGCCTATCTGACCACTGGCTTTTTAAACCTACTATGTTCCTAAGACCATCCTTTGCGTATGAGTTTCATGAGTTTCTTGAACAGAGCATCTTTTTCTGTCTCACGGCTCTACTTTTGAGTCGCCTACTGGTAGAAATTCCGTCACTGCGTTAACTTAGACTTCGATTTTATTCTGCATTTGGGCATAAGTATCTGCCAAATGAAGTCAAGAGAGTGAATCTGGTGCCGAAGTACCTGAATCAGGGCTGAAGTGTACCTGTAGGTCATACGACTGGATCTGAATCATCATTTGTCGTAATCACACTGGTGCATCATGGAGTGGACGCGACAGGATATTTTTTAGCGGGCAATAATCTGTTGTTACGATGATTTTGCGCCCATAGATTAGCGATGAAAGTGTTGGCACCCAAACACGATTGCGTAGAGTTCTTTCTCCACCTGTGGATAGTTCTGTTCTGTCTTGATGAGGGCTCTAGATGTAAAACCAACTATCTTCCCATGCGAGGAGAACACTGCTCCAAGTCCATACTTTGAAGCATCAGCCTTGAGCTCAAATGTTTTGCATCCATGGTCAAAGAATGCTAGATCTTCTGATATAACCTCTTGATGTTCTTGATGTCTCTCATGCAGGATTCATGATTAACTTCCCACCTGAATTCCATGGCTTTACTGAGATCTCTGATTGGTATATTTTTGGAAGATAGGTCGGGTATGTACTTTGATAGGAAGTTGAGCATTCCTAACAATGTCTGTAGCTCTTCTCTATGCTGGAGATTTGGCATCTCTTTTATGGCTATGATCTTTTCTGGGTCTGGCTTTATCCCGTCCTTGCTAACAATGTGTCAAAAATATTTTACTTTGTCTTTGGAAATTTCGTGTTTCATACTATTGAAACGTATTCCTTTTTTTATAGCTCTTTTAAGAGCGGCTTCAAGCCTTTGGTCGTGCTCTTTGAGGTTTCTCCCATATACAAGAATGTCATCCACAAGCATTATAATACCTTCTAATCTTTCAAATGCCTCTTCCATTTTGGGCAGACACCAGACCAAAGGGGTATCTCTTCTATCTGTATCGTCCATAGATGGTGCTGAAGGTAGTGTAGTAGGAATTATCACGTGGAGAGTGGGAGTATCCAGTAGTCTGAGCGGGCATCTAGCCTGCTGAATGCTACTGCACTATCAAGCTCAGCAACAGCATCTTGGAATACCGGGAAAGGGTAGTGGGGACGTATTATCACCTTCTTCAGGTCCACAAGGTCGATGCAGAGTCTTATGTCTCCCTCCTTTTTTTCAACCATTACCATGGCATTCACCCAATCCGTTAGTTCACTGACCTTTTCAATGATGTTGAAACTTTCTAGTCGTTCTAACTCGTTCTTGAGCCTCTGCTTCAGAGCTAGTGTTATTTTTCTAGCTGGATGTACTGCGGGTGTTGTGTTGTCCCTTAGGTGTATTTCACATTCTATTTCATGTTTCCATATGCCTTTAAATACATCAAAATACTCGGTTACTGGTGATTGTTTGATGTTCAGGACAAGCTTGATCACATTTATGTCTTTGATTGCCTTAAACCAAATCATGGGTGTGGTGTTTGACTCAACCACATAGAAGGCAAGTGACTGCGCTGCTCCATTTTTGTAGCAACAAGGGATGCTACAGACTTCTAGATGGGTTATGGTCCACCCACAGTAGTTGGTGAGTTGCTGTGTGAATTTAAGCAGCTGCAGCTTCGGCGACAGTTTCTTCAGGTATTAGGAAGGCAGGATGTTGACCTAAGCACATGTGTCTATTTTGAAGTTGATGTGGATTTGTCCACATACAGAAATCTCAGCATAAATTTCATCTTTGTTGGAGTCATCGTTGATGGTATAGCTTCCTAGTTGTGCATAACATTGGTGGATGATAGAATATTTGTGGCTTAATTTCAAACAGCGTTTGCAGCCTTACTTTTGCATACTCTTGCAAAATGGCTCTGTTTTTTGCACTTGGCACACACTTTTCCTTTTGCAGGGCATACATGCTGGGGTGAGTAGTTTCCACCACAGAAGTAGCACCCTATCTTCTTCCGTGGGGAGCTGAATCTATTATGTGTAATAGGATCCACTTCTTGTTTATTTCCTTTTGTTCAAAAGTTTGAGCTGTTCTAGATTCATTAGCTGACTCATGAGCTCTGTACATGGTGACAGCTTGGGCTAGTGTAAGGCTTTCACCAGTGGCTAAAAACGTAGCTTAGGATTTCTGATTCATACACTATTTTGTCTCTTACTATTTCACTTTCACTGGTGTATCCCCATGGTTAACTAGGATCTTAAACTCTGTTACGTAATTGTCAGTATTTTCAGCATCCTTCTGGTCTCGCTTATGGAACGTATAGCGAGAGAATACTTGATTCTTTTTGGGGACTGTAGATAATAAAATGCAGATGATAAATATGATAAAATGATAATAAATGCAGATAATAAATTGCAGATAATAAAAATTTGGGGATCAACAGATTAATTCCCACAACAGTAAACGATTCGAATAAACCCACAAGCATGATTTACCTACCTTATATTTCGAAAATTACTTCAAAACTGAAAAAAGTTTAGTAAAAAAAATAATTTACGTGTTTTATTCACAAGTAATTTAAGTATGATGAATCTTCTCAGTTCTGGTAAGGATAAAACCCCAGTTACTCGTCTATGAGGGATGTAATACCATGTAGTTGTGGAAATTATTACATTGATCGAGCCCACCAAAATTTAGGAACAAGATTACAGCAACACAGAAAGTATTGAAAAAGCATTAAAATCTAAAAATAGCTCCATATCTTTCGATTCAGCTTTAAGCAATTATATTTTTGAAAATCCAAACCATTATGTTCTATTTGACGAAACAATTCTAATTAGCAATGACCTAGGAATCGAACAAACTGTCCGTGAGGCAATCGAAATCAAGCGAAACTTAAATAATAATACGTCCGTAAATAGAGACTTGGGTGAATACACACTCAACCCTATAACATCCTTATACAAACAAGTTCAATCCTAAAAGAACTACAAGATTAGCTGCAGAGAAGGCAAATATCAAAATGAGAAATTATTCCAATTTTTAATAAATACAGTGAGTGAAATGAATGGACCTTTTAGCTTGTAAAATGTTAGCTTTTTTCACACAGTCTTGGCTGAACTTTTCGTCAAGAAGTAATGATGCCTAGGCTGTTTTAAAAAAAGGATTTTTAACCGAGAACTTTTATTGTATGTTTATTATTTTCTTTGCTGAAGACGGCCCTTAGATATAGGGCCGAAATATTCAAATAGATTTTGTTCGTTTACTGTCTTGGGAAAAAAAGTCCTCATTATTCTCTCTTCTGTATTTGAATCTAATGATATCCCTCTAAAATTTATGCTACCATCCCTTCCATAAAAGCTTATATGCCCCGGGGGCATAACTCACAACATTTCCCCCCTAATGTGGGTCGTATTATCCGTGGAGTTTGTTTTTTATAGGATTTATGGTCAATTTTGAACAAAATGGCTATATAAATGGCAACTGAATGGCCACTGGCTCCTGGGCTCTTGGGCGTTGTGTCGACCCTGGAGGTTTTTTTTCTGATTCTTGAACTATTTTCAATAAAATGCCTATCTCAAATTTTTTTTGGGTGGATTTGGGGAAAAAAGCGCTTACGCGTAAAAAAACGCCCAAAACGCCTTTGGGGAAAAAGAGCTTTATCCGTGGAGTCTTTTTATAGGATTTATGGTCAATTTTGAACAAAATGGCTATATAAATGGCGACTGAATGGCCACTGGCTCCTGGGCTCTTGGGCGTTGTGTCGATCCTGGAGTTTTTTTTCTGATTCTTGAACTATTTTCAATAAAATGCCTATCTCAAAATTTTTTTGGGTGGATTTGGGGAAAAAAGGGCTTGGGCGGGGGGTTAGTTGACCTCCAATCTCTTTTGAATCTTAAAAAATGAACTAGAAATTTCAATTTCCAATCAAATGAACCCCTTCTGATGTTTATACGAGGATCCCTTCTGTAAAACCATATATGCCCCCATGCCATAGCTTATAAAGCCTAATCCTGGGAAGGGGGTTCTGTCCACCCTGGAAATATTTCTATTTAATTTTAAAACTAAAATTAAGATTTTCATCGGATGCATTTGGGGAGAAAAGGGCGTCGAGGCTATTTGTCCTACAATCACTTTTGACTCCTGAAAAGAGCGCTATGACTTCCAATTTCCAATCGAATAAGCCCCCTCCGAAGTTTATGCGACCATCCCCTACCTATGAAGTACCTCTAGGAAAAAACTGCAACCTTATAGCCTTGGGGTTGGTGGGGGGAGGCTAGTTGCCATCGGATAGCTTTTTACTCACAAAAAGGGAACTAGAACTTTCGATTTCTGATCATTTGAGTTCCCTCCAAAAATTATGCTACCGTCTTTTCCATAAGAACCTTATATGCCCCCGGGGCATAAGTTACAACCCTTCCTCTGGGATTTAGGGGGAGGTAATGTTGACTCCGATGTTTTTGTTATTTGATCGCTGGACTAGTTCAAACAGACCGACAATCCCAAAATTTTGATCGAACACATCCGGGGAAAAGAGGGTTTGTGTGTGTGTGGGGGTGGGGTAGATTTCCTACAATCCTCTTTGACTCAAAAAATTCAACTAGAACTATGAATTCTCAATCACATGAAACACTTCAGAAATTTACACGACCTCCCCTTAAATGAAAACCTTATATGTCCTTGGGGAATAGCTTAAAACACTTGCCCCCAGGCTCTGAGGGGTTGTGTTGATCCCCGGATTTTCTATTATCTGATTTTGAACTATTTTTAACAAAATGGCTACCTCAAAATTTATATCGGATGGGTTTGGAGAAAAAGGGCGTGAGGGGGTCGGTGGGTTCCAGTTGCCCTTCGATCTCTTTTAGTTCTTAAAAAGTGAACTAGAACTTCCAGTTTCCAATCAAATGAGCCCTCTCTGAAGTTTATACAAGCATCCCTTTTATCAGAACAAAATATACCCCCAGGGCATAACTTACAACGCCAGCCCCCGGGCCTTAGGGGGCTGTGTTGACCCCAGAGTTCGTTATAAAATCTTTGAACTGTTTTTAACAAAATTTCTATCTCAATATTTTTATCACATACTTTTCTGGAAAAAAGGGCGAGGGGGGGGCTATTAGCCCTTTAATCTCTTTTAAATTTAAAAAGTGAACTAGAACTTTTAATTTCCAATCAAACGAGCCCTCTCCTAAGTTTATAAGAGCATCCCTTCTATATGAACCATATTTATTCCCAGGGCATAAATTACAACGCCTGTCCCCGGGCCCTAGGTGGTTGTGTCGACCCCGGAGTTTTCGTTAAATGATCTTTGAACTTTTTTAACAAAATGGCTATCTCAAATTTTTATCAGATGTATTTGGGGTATTGTATTTTATCAGATGTATTTTTATCAATTTCAAAAGTTTGCCCTTGCGATATAGGTACTGTCGTCGCGAATGCTGGTCGAAGTGGAAATTGATGCCATTGTTTTATACATCCAAATTTACATGAACTGGAGTCCAGCACAACTCGAGAATTGTAAACTTCTTTTTCTCGTAATACAGGGTAGTCAGTATTTGGAATTTAAGCGGAAATTTGATCATCAGTTTTCGACTGGGAGATGGATTCAATATCAATAGCAAATGCATTGGTGGTAGTCCAATTTTTTCTTTAATTCATTTGTATACACATATTCTGCCACCTTTTTAAATACCAGTCTTTAATTTAAATAATTGATTATTTCATCAAAGTTTTGTTTTGTTTCGCAATTCGAGCAACAAGACCGGGACGATTTTGTGTGGACTTTTAAGATAAATTCATTATTATCAGATATAATATTTCCTTCTTTTTTAAACTCTAACCAATCAGGATTGTAAGTCGTAGTTATGAAGGAATCTTATAGGTCAGTACTCTTAGGATAGTACTGGTTCGATAAAAAAAATCATGCACTTCTTTACCGTTGCCTTCCGAATTTGAAAATTTGGTAAACGTCTTGGCAAGAGCTTTGGTCTTTGCCTGCAGGTATTGGGCAATAGCCCAGTTACTAATTTTTAGAAAAGGAAATAAAATTTGTTTAGATGATAGCAAAGTCTCTTTGGCAACTCTTCACCTGCCCCTAGCAGAGGCATTTGAGTTTAGAAGTGAATTTTTCTTTGAGCTTAATCCATGATTGACGAATCGTATGAACTGTCTCTTTACGTCAAAAGCGACGAGCAATATCCATTCATGGCATCTTCGACATGTTCAGCATATTAGCTTGTTGGTCCGGTGAATGGTGACTATATATTACTTTTTAGTATTACCTGCATAGTAATTGGCCAAAATAGTTCTCTGGTTCAATTTTATGCATTGGAATGCGATCTTATTCAACATGAATATATATATATATATATATATATATATATATATATATATATATATATAGACCGACAAGATATTGCCATAAAAGCTGTCCCCAAAAATATGTGGCATTAAAACCTATCTAACGCAGGTTGGCTGTTTCAGCTTGCAGAAAAAGGCTTGTGGCGCGTCTAGATTGAAAAGCGATACTTCTGCTACAATTCAGGTCGTGTTAGATGTGGATCACTTGCACAGCTTGTTTGAAGTGGCATATCGACAGTCCATCCTGCCATTCATACTGAAGTAATCCTGAATAGTATTGTATAAAACGCTACACAAATTACAACCTCTCTAATCGCTACCTAAATTGCTAGTAAATTGTCTCTCTCCAATCGCTACCAGTTATCTAAATTCGATTCAGTAGCGCTATTACAAAGTGTCATATGGCCCCCAATATTTCTAGAATAGAAAACCTGGCAAGAATGATATTATGAGTTACTAGCTGTTGATGTGGTCGCGTGCCTTTGCAAAGCTTTGGTGGGTTAATATGTCGTAGCAGTATTATTGGAACGCCTATTTTTAGTTGTAGCGCGTGTGGTGGAAACCCTGGGAGATCCAGGGAATTTAAAAATTCAGATGGATAATTGACCGCTTAATTTGGTTCCAGAACTGTGTCGACTGACTTGTAAATTACTTCCTGGTCTCGAATCTTGGTCAAAATAATATTGTTGATTTCGTGGACGTCTTTATTCTTGGCTGCCAATATCGCTCGTTCTCTGAGCCATTTATGATTTTTATAATTGGTTATAATACTCGGAAATACCTTTTCAACCAATTCATTTTTGGACGTCACTAAATTACAGAATTCAGCAGGCAGTTGTATACGAGCTTTCTGTTTCCGATTGCCAGCAATTGATCTGAAAATATTTCACCAGAGTCATCGTTTTGCAATCGGACACGCATATTTATAGTTAATTTTAATGTCTTTACGTGTGCCCATAAATTAGAATTTTTCAGGCAAGCATTCATTTCGTCCGCAGGGGTTGATCTAGGTATTATAGTCAATGTTTGCCTGAAATCTCCACAAGCAATATTAATGTGCTGCCAAAGGGTTCCGAATTTCCTCGCAAATCTCGTAATGATTACTCCAGAGCCTCGAGCGATTTTTTGTGTGCCATTGTGCACTCATCCCAAATAATAAGTTTGCATTGCTGCAATACTTTACCCATCCCAGATGATTTGGAAATATTGCACGCGGGAATTTGTATCATCAATATCAAAATTCATGGGTAATTGTAAAAACCGTGACAATTCAGGGTTGGATAGACCTGAAAACCCTCTGTTTCGTACTGCCTTATAGGTAATTGAAATAATCTCCATTGTAAGCTGATTCCAAATAGGTGAAGTATGATGTGCTGCGGGAGCAAGACTTAGGTTTTGTCCTGTTTTTTTTTCTTCTGGGGTAATCATTTGATAATTTATCTGGGTGCCAGATTGCTGGCTGTGCAGTAATAGCTTTCGGTATACAAAGTTTCCCTTATATCGTTTATAAACTAGGGTGGTAGCAGGTGGCCGGTTGTACAGCATCAGTTTTTGCTACAGGTCCCTGGTTGATGGTTGAGCAGTAATGGTTCCTTGCACACTTATATGTAGTTTCTCTTCTATCGTTTGGAAATTATAGCATTATGAGGTTAGTGCTTGTGCAGTGCTGATTTTTGGTGCATTTATATGCGAAGGTTCCCGCCTATCATTTAGAAACTTACCACGGTCTTACGTTGCTGGTTAGGCAGTACTGATCTTTGGAACATTTATTTGTGTTGTTTCCGTTCTATCACTGGAAAATTTATGTTGGTGTCAGATTTTCACCTAAAATTAAGTAAATACAAAAAAAGCTTATTACCGTATTTCTTCGTGTTTTTTTACATCAGTTCCGTCTAAATAATTAAAAAGGAAATCGTGCATATAAATTTTACACTCGCTAACAACAACTCATCGCAGAAAAAAGTCCCCAAAGTAAAACACAGCAGAAGATTATATACATTCCTCGAGGGCAAAGACATTACGACAGGCAGGTCTGAACCACCCTACCAAAATTTTCCATATGTACCCGAGAGTTTCCCATGTAATTTTTAGTGGATTAGGTAACTAAAAGGGTAAAATAATCAAAGAATTACAAAAAAATGATACTCTATCGCATTTAATTTTTCTTTTCTTTTAGACTTAATAGCAAGTGAACTGGTCTTTACAAAAGAGAACTAAGAAAGCCCAATATGCGGCCGGAAAATATCATTGATCAACGAATATTTAAAAATAAATCAAACACATTAGGATAAAAAGAGCTAAGAGCTCATATGGCACTTGTGACGAGGCATGAAGAGCTAAGAGCCAAAAGATCATATGGTATGAGCTCTAACAAAATTCTATGAATCAATAGATTGATTTAAAAGGAAAATAAGAGGCTTAATACCGGTCAGGATTTAAAATAAGAGCTCTGAGTCACGATATCCTTCTAAATATCAAAATTCATTAAGATCCGATCACCCACTCGTATGTTATAAATACCTATTTTTTTTTATAATTTTTCCTCTCCCTTTAGCCCCCCAGATGGACGAATCTGGGAAAACGACTTTATCAAGTCAATTTGTGCAGCTCCCTGACACGCCTACCAAGTTTCATCGTCCTAGCACGTCCAGAAGCACCAAACTCGCCAAATCACTGAACCCTCCCCCAACTCCCCCAAAGAGAGCGAATCCAGTACGGTTCCGTCAATCACGTATCAAGGACATTTGCTTATTCTATCCACCAAGCTCCATCCCAATTCCTCCACTCAGTGTTTTCCAAGATTTCCCCCTCCAACTTCCCCCAATGTCAAAAGATCTGGTCGGGATTTGAAATAAGAGCTCTGAGACACGAATTCCTTCTAAATAAAAATTTCATTAAGATCCGATCACCTATTCGTAAGATAAAAATATCCCAATTTTAACGTTTTCCAAGAATTCCGGTTTCCCCCTCCAATCCCCCCAATGTCACAGGATCTGGTCGAAATTTAAAATTAGAGCTTTACAGCACAAGATCCTTCTAAATATCAAATTTCATGAAAATCTGGTCATCCTTTCGTAAGTTACAAATACATCAATTTTCAAAATTACCCCCCCCCCCACCTCCACCAAAGAGAGCAGATCCGGTTATGTCAGTCACGTATCTTAGACAGATTTTTATTCTTCCCATCCAGTTTCATCCTGATCTCACCGCTTTAAGTATTTTCAAAGATTTCCGGTACCCTCCAACTGCCCCCCCCAATTACGCTGGATCCGGTTGAGATTTAAAATAAGAGATCTAAGTTACGAGGTCCTTCTAAATATGAAATTTCATTAAGATCCGATCACTCCTTCGTAAGTTGAAAATACGTAATTTTTTCTAATTTTTCAGAATTAACCCCCCCCCCCCCAATAGAGCGGATCCGTTCCAATTATGTAAATCACGTATCTAAGACTTCTGCTTATTTTTCCCACCAAGTTTCATCCCGATCCCTCCAATCTAAGCGTTTCCCATCATTTTAGGTTCCCCCACCCCAAACTCTCCCCCAATGTCACCAGATCCGGTCGGAACTTAAAATAAGAGCTTTGAGACATGATATCCTTCTATATATGAAATTTCATTGAGATCTGATCACCTGTTCGTAAGTAGAAAATACCTCATTTTTTCACAATTAACCCCCCTCCCCAACTACCCCAAAGAGAGCGGATCCGTTCCGGTTATGTCAATTATGTATCTATGACTCGTGCTTATTTTTCCCACCAAGTTTCATCCCGGCTCCTCCACTCTAAGTGTTTTCCAAGTTTTAGGTTTCCCCTCCAAATTCCCCCCCCCCCCCCCAATGTCACCAGATCTGGTCGGGATTTAAAATAAGAGCTCTAAGACACGATATCCTTCCAAATATCAAATTTCATTGAGATCCGATCACCCGTTCGTAAGTTAAAAATACCTCATTTTTTTAATTTTTCAGAATTACCCCCCCCCCCCCCCAAAGAGAGCGGATCCGTTCCGGTTATGTCAATCATGTATCTAGGACTTGTGCTTATTTTTCCCACCAAGTTTCATCCCGATCCTTCCACTTAAATAGTTTTCAAAGATTTTAGGTTTCCCCCTCCCAGCTCCCTCCCCCCAATATCACCAGATCCGGTCGGGATTTAAAATAACAGCTCTGAGACACGATATCCTTCTAAATATCAAATTTCATTGAGATCGGATCATCCGTTCTACTTGAAAAGTTTTTAGTTCTAACTTGCTTAAAAGTTCTACTTGCCTTTTTAAGTAATCAAAAAATTGGAGGGGAACTTGACCGCCTCCTTCACTTCTTTTTTCTCAAAGTCTTCCGATAATTGCAATTAATTAATTAACATTCATTAATTCAAAAACGTCCAGAAATTAAATAGAAAAAAAAACAATTTTTTTAAATGATAGTAAGGAGCAACATTAAAACTTAAAACGAACAGAAATTACTCCGTATATGACAGGGGCTTTTCCTCCTCATCACCCCGCTCTTTACACTAAAGTTTCTTACTGTTTTAAAAAGTAGAGTTAAGAGAAAGAGTCAAACTTTAGCGTAAAGAGCGAGGCGTTGAGGAGGAAAAACCCGTCATATACGGAGTAATTTTCGTTCGTTTTAAGTTTTAATGTTGTTCCTTACTTTTATTTAAAAAAACTTGTTTTTTCTATTTAATATACCTATAAGGTAATAATGTCTGTATAGTTAAATAGTACCTAAAAGATACATAAATAATATTTAACACACATTAAATTAATTTTCAACTTTTTTTTACCACTGTATAAGTTTATTGTTTGCTATAACTTACCGTTCTTCTAGAACTTGGCAAATTGCAGCAATGGTGCCAGAATCTGTTGATTAGTTTCCTGATTTCCAACTTTTTATTATTTTTCTGTTACTAGTTTTCGCTTTCTGCCTCGCCGAAGAAGAGAAAGAATAGTAAATTCAGCAAGTCCTAAGCTTTCAGTATGATAAAATAGTTGCTCGCCTTCATTTCAAACTGATAGGTTATGAATACGATTTTAGAAACATTTTTACATGTAAATTCTCAAATTTTATTTTGCATATAGACTTTTAACACTTCAAAAGCAAAAAGAATGTCTAAAACAGCAATAAAAAGAATTTATTAGTAGCTCTAAAACTATACACTAGTAAAACCTAGTAAAATACAGAGCCACTTGATAATATGATTTTTAAAGTACACAACATCATTGACCATAAAAACCAAAATAAGCACTTTTAAGAAAAAGCAAACAAACATAACACCAGACAAAATATTCAACAATCTTGCATATAATTTGGCCATTCAAGAGCGTAGGCTTTCATATTAGAAGGACTGCCTCCGGCTTTTGTACGGCAGCGAGCTAGGCCCAGGCAAACGATGGAATTACGAGGTATCCCATCATAAAAAAAACATAGACGATGGACCATGCACTCGGGTCAGTGTTAAAGCCGAGCACGTCCAGAAAACTACTTTTGAGACATGGGGCCCAAATTCAACTGACTAAAACCACTTCCCTTTTCCATGGGTATAAATCAACAAACAAATGTCCGGTAAATTTACTAAGGTGATTATGGTAAAAGCTAAGAGCAACACATCAATAATAAGGAAATAAATAACGGCTAAGGCAACACTGCCTTTCCATCATAAACATCAACAACAAGAAGAACAATAGGGAATCCTTTTCGCAAGACATTGGAGTTCTATATTTGAATGACTATTTCAGCCATATGTCCAAGGGCCGTTCTCAGCACAACAAAAGCAAATACATATAATATTTATATATATATATATATATATATATTTATATATATATATATATATATATATATATATATATATATATATATATATATATATATATATATATATATATATATATATATATATATATATACTTACACTAAATTTTGAAATAATAAAACTAAAAATGATTTTAAAAACTTTTTAAACAGCCTTAGCATCATTACTTCGACGAAGTTCAATCAGGGTTCTATTTTTTATCATTCAAACGAAATAAAAATAATTAAATACACGCTTTCAAAGCTAATCTTGCTTTTTTTTGCAGCAAATCTCAAAGGCCTTTTTAGAACATGTTTTTAAGTTTCTTCTTTATATATATATATGTTCTTACTCGTGTATTGCTGAGGACGTCCCTTGGGCAAAGGGCCAAAATTTTCATTCAAATATAGAACTCCACAATCTTACGAAAAGAATACCCTATTGTTCTTCTTGTTGTTGATGTTTAAGCAGGAAATAAAAATGAACTGGATCCGAAAATACTAAGGAACCCTCCATACACAGACATAATTTTTTTCGGGAAAATTAAAACGATATAGCACCTCTGGATGGTTTCTGTGATGACAGTTAAAACCAGTAGCAACAGTTGAACCTGTAATAACAACTGGCCAATAGCGTAGATAAATTATATTAAGATCTTCTCCTTTCTAAGATTTCAACAGAATTCTAAGAAATTGTAATGTGGTATATTGGGCCCAATTGATGGTACCCTTTCAAATTTATTCCATTTTAAAATTAGCTTTACCATTTTGATGTTTAATGGAAAATAAAATATAATTTTTTTTTACCAATACAGTATTACAAATACTCGTATAGTAGCTGAGGAAAATAAAAAGTTAGTTAGTTAAAGACAGACAATAAGTCATATATAATTATTTTTAAAATAGACCTGGTATTTCCTCTTCCTTGCTTGAAAATCCTTAACTTCTTCCATGCTTTTAAATGTACCGTCATCCGTTCCCTGGGTGACACTAGGTTCTTTGCATTACAGTTTGTTCCGTTTCTAGCTCCTTAATATTTATTTATACCTACGTGTTATAATTTGGAGATACTCTGTGATGAAAAACAACTTAGAAAATGAGCGAAAAAAAAATGTACACGTAAGGAATCGAATCCCGACACGTGTTCAAATATGAGTAAGAATAACAGAAACATAAATCATTCAAAGTAAAAAGAACAAACTATATAAAAAAACAAGCTAAAAACGGAACAAGCATATTTCCACTTTCTAATTACACTGAAACTTACACGGTTTATCAATTTTTAAGTATAAGTGGATACAAGTGCTGCTTTTACCTCCAGAGTGACCAAACATATTATAAAACACAGTAGTGAAATAGCCTAATACGGACACGATCAGCAATTAGACTACACTCTTAGACGATAAAATCACCTATCTAAAAACGTTTAGCAAAGCTTCTACAATAAACAGAAATTAAAACAAGACTAACAATAAAAATTACTCACACTAAAATAATATTATTAAATAAAAAATAACATCAAAAGTACCTAGCAGCAATGACATTCCATCTTCATGGGGTTACTTTTCCAATTAACCCTAAGCTACCCAGATATAATCTACCACGAATGAGAAAAAAAAGCTAGCCCGACTGTCTGTCCTGGGATAGGGGGAAGGTTGACTGCTTAAATTTACCGTGTTCACTCAGAGTTTGCTTTTACGCATGTTATTGGCGATTTCTCTAAGGGGTTAGCGAGGTTTCTTAAGGGGTACTGCTGCTTCAGTCCTCCTGATAATACCCACCCCATCCATGTAAGTTGAGATGGGTTTTGATTAGCGGAAAAACTGAACTGAACTAATCCAACTTTTGCAAAGATTTTATGCCAATTATACTTATTTGCAGCATTCAACGACGTCTTTATTCCAATGGCAAAATCGGAAAAAGCAGCCAACAAAAATCGAGTTTTCTGAACTGGCAATAAACTATTTGTCTGAATTCCACTCAGTTGGATAAAACCTTTTAGCAATCTAGATAAGATACAAATCCCTTTTCCAATCCTTCAGAAAAGGGCTTATTCCAAAGGTAATTACAAGCTTAAAATTCAAAAATATGAATTGAAGCACACACAGGAATACGCGTAGTTTATGTATCAAGTGATAGGATATAACGGGCATAATGCCCAAGTGAGATAATGGTGTTATGAAAAATACTATTATTTAGAACAATTGAGCAAACACTAGAATTAATGCCACCAAATTAGTTTTTCTGATCACAAAAATACATAGCTTGTTGCTTTGTTTTGAGCCATGAATCAAATACACAATTATGAAATATAAAAATAACGCAACCTTGGTGGCTAAAATCCCAAGCTGTAACTGAACTCCTTTCCCACGGTAATTTCCTCTTACTTCCCATTTTTTTTTGTCATTGAAACCGTTTTACCTGGAAGCTCAGGTGAGTAAAATTTAAACTAAAGAACAAACGTATCTTTAGAAGCATAGATATGGATAGATGGAAAGATGGATAGATATCTTTTTGCAAACCCTCACATTACCAAGCTAATAAACAAAATTTAAGTCCAAAACACATTATCAACTAATAGCCTCTGATGTATAAACATAACCTATCTATGTTACTTCTTCGAATTACTTGATATGTTCAAGCAGGACAGAATAATTTCAATAAAAACAAGAAGCTGAAACTGGATGTAGCGTTTAACTTTTAGTGCTAAGTAATAAAGAAGTACTTGTATGATATAGCCCCTACCTAATATTCTTCTAATACGCTACGCTCAATCCTAATGCAATATACCTAAGTATGATAAAAATACAATACTTTAGCAACAAATTTGGGCTATATATATGTACAATAGGGGGGGGGGGGTAAATTATAGCGGGTCTGCATGCCTAATGTATTAGGAACAATTGTTCTCCGGATTATGAAGTAAGAATTGTTTTTTAACTTCACACTGTCCAAATACTTTATCCCCATCCCCTAATGTGCAAATATATAGCCCGAATCATATATCTCCTATCTATTCTGTCACTTCTCTTTGTCTTGTCTCACGCCAAACTGAAAGAAACTAACGGAAAAAACAGTTCTACAATGCGACAATGAATTAACAACTTGAGGGGTAGGGGCTATATCATACATGCACCATAACAACAGCAAATCACTGAGAAAAGTTCACCGCCAATGTAAAATGCTCCAATTGTACGTAATCTTATTTCATATAAAAGCATAAATCAAATCTGATTGGACAAGTCTATTGAAAATAAAAAGTAAATTAAATCCAGAAATCCAATACTTGGGGAAGATTATTTTTCATTAAGAGCAAGTTATTCGGATGGATAGGTAAAATATTTCTGGGTAAAATCCTTCCCACCAAACTTGAGAGAATATACGTCTTTGTTCATTTATATTCTCCAACACATATTTATATATCGCTATGCAATATGGACAGTAAATCACTGTGCAAAATCCACTAACAACCACAATACAGAATTATATTCCAGCAAATAAAAAAAAAGAAATAGAAAAAATCAAACATGTTAAACATTACGGGAGGCTTATAAAGACTTAAACTAACGTCGATTTTAACTCTACAGGTAAACACCCATTTCACGAACAAACTCAGTGAAACACAGACGTTCTGTTTACGAAAAAACACGCAAGTTTTGCGAGAAAACTCATTTTGAATTCGGAAGGTCGAAAACAAAGTAATTATTTTAACTCGAATATTTTGAGACAGACTACATTACAGTTACTCATTCAAGTTTCTTGCTACACAAGTGCCATTACATCTCATATTGAATAAACATTTTTTTGCTACACAAGTGCCATTACATCTCATATTGAATAAACATTTTTCAAGCTAACTTAATTTTAGAAGTATATATTTTGATGTGCTCCAATCTGCATTTTTTGCAAACTTTTAACCAAAAATCGCCCCAATTCTGCTAAATCGCACCATACCCAAAAATATCACACCAATTTGCCCAAACACAGCATATAGGAATGCAGGACAAAGAAACAATTTTCAGATTTCACATCCCGACTCTCAGCCTGGCTATAAAGCTATTGATTGGGCAATGCACCTGAATTGGCACTATTTTTGCACTTTAGCTGAGTGCTGTTATATTACTTTTTGAGATAGTTTTTTGCACCTTGCAGGTATTATCTGGTGATGGCACAAGATCTCCCTAGTTTCCCATGTTTTCTGGCCAATACTATAAATCACATTTTCAATTTAAATTGAATCACTGTTTAGCTAACACAGTTCAAATTACCAGGCACAGTATTTTTAGGCGCGTCTTCAATCAAAATTAATTCCAACACCTTCAATTAAATATATTCACAAAGAAATTAGCTTAGAGTGTCCAGTATCTGGGCTCGATAGATCCAATGGCATAGTGTTTGGATTCCTGTTTTGTGACGAACAGGGAAATGATCCGACCAGTGTTGTCATTGCTGACGTAACAGGGGTTAAACCAGTGCCACCGGCCATTAGTGAATCAATATTCAGTCCCAAGCCTGCGCTAGGGGTTTGGGTTTCTGAATTTTTAAATGTTGGGATGTAAAGTGTGTTAGGTCGTTTTCGAGGAACGGGAACGGCGTAAATATCTTCCTCTATCACCTCTTCCTTAACTTTGACCATTTTGCATTCTGACTTATGGCTAAGTAGTATTCTTTCAAGTTTCAACTTATTCAGCTCCAAAGTTTCGATTTCATGTTGAACATTTCTTTTTATCTCCTCAAGACGCTCAGTCTCCTAAAAAATTGACAAATTTAAACGCTCAACAATAGCCAGACACTAACACAGACATCCTGATTATTTGACTAGTAATTTTTCTCTGTGAGAGGGAAGAAGCCAATCAGTTGAATCTCCAGCCCCCTCCCCTCACTAGGTTTTCATACACGATTAACATTGGTAATGAGCAAGATATTAAGACGCGTATAACAAAACATACCTTGGTTCTGATAGAAAATTTAATTTTGAAATAGGACACATTTTTCCTTTCTGTCACTCATTTGTGTAAAAGATTCACTCGATTAGGTTCACTACGCGAGCTAAGTGAATAAAATTTCCACTCATGATTATCTACCCTCCAGACTTATTTCGGCCTCTACAGCCTCTCCCTTAAAAATATTTCCCTGTGAATCTCCCTAATTGTTTTTCTTACTTTTGTTGTTGTTATGTTGCTACCTACTACTATGGTGATGGATGTAAAAACCATTTAACGGGTCTACATGTAACCAGTCAAGATATATTAGCTAGTGAGGATATAAGTTAACAAAAACACAATAGACAATAATGAATAGCAGAGGGTTTCTATCAGAATTCTGATATCCCTTTCAAAATTCTCAGCTTATGAGACTGTGACGATAGCAGATGCAAAATGTGGGAGGGGGGAAGGCTATGATTTGGTGCAGTTTTAACTGACATTTATACAAATCTGTCGAATTTCCTTTTTGACTTGGAGCAATTGTTTCAAATATTTCCTTTGTTTATGTGAGTGAGTTTGTCAACATACATTTGAAATTTCAAGTGAAATATGAGTTGCTTTGGGTTAAATATGAATCTTAATAATTGTTTAAGATAAGAGCTGCCAAAACTGTGCGTGTTCAGACTTTTAAATTCTAAGTTCCAACGTACGGTTTTCTTTTTAGAAGGTTAATGAGAAACAAGCACCATGAAGCCTGAAGCTATTAGCTCTCATTCGGGCCCTATTAGCAACTCCCATAACAATAGCTGCTGTTCCACATGTCTTGGTATGCAGAAGATTATTTCATCGTATGATGCTCATTATTTGATCCTTTTTCGAGAAACAATGGAACTACAGCTAGATTTTGATGTCTTGGAAGTCTACGCACTGATTTTCTTTTTTTTTATTTCCGTTAAATCATCAGAGTCGTGACTCATATATTTCAAGAGGACAGTCATATGGGGTTCTATATTTGATGCGATACAGGTTTCTGCAGTCTTCAACATTTAGAAGTTCATGGCAATCGGCTGCAACCTGCGCTTTTTAGATGTGACAAAGTGAATTTGCTTCTATTAAATGTTTATGTGCCACTGTATGCTGTGGATAATTTGGCATGGTCCCAATCTGTAAAATTCTTGTCTTGTACTGAACTCTCATTTATGTTTACGGTGTATTGATTGATGGTGACTTTGAACTGATGGTGACCTTAATATACCCCCTCTTTTTTCTGTGTCCACACCCCGGTGTTCAGCTGCACCCATAATTGTTGATGAGTATATCTAAGGTAACTTATAAAAATATTTTAATTTCTAGAATACTAAATGAACGCATTTCGAAAAAGTCAGATATGTCTGGTTAGAAAAGAGCAGATAGAAAAGTTTGGTGTAAGACCGCTATAGAATCAGGCTTTTGACGTAAATGAATGTCATTAATCTGTATACATACCTACATACAGATGGGGATAGAGGAAAGGATTCCGTTCCAAGATCAATACGAAAGACAAGCCCCTTTTCCCTCAAAATATGGCCCACAGATTTTTTTACACTCCTGTTTTCAGCTCCCTTTTCCGAGAGTCAGTATTTTACTGTTTTTAAACATATTTCTTCCTCTTACACAGGTATTTTCCATCTGCTGATTATTTTAAACTCGAGCCTTATGATTTCTTTCTCCATTCATCTTAAACGAAAGGAACTTACATCAACAAGCAACAGCGTATGATCCAAGCGACGTTTCCGACATCTTGCGGCAGCTGCTTTGTTTCGTTCTCTTCGTAAAAGTCGCTTGTGAACTTCTTCTTGCGGTAACCCCTACAATATAATCATACATTTACTGAAAACAGCTGTTTTACAAAAGAAGTAAAAAATTAAAATAAATAAAGGTTTAAGAATAGTAAAAGCTCTTTTACATAGCAATAGACATAGGCCCAGTTTAGACAGGCTCTTTCTTTTAGCTTTAAAATTAATAACATGTTTGCGTCGAGGAAGCTATCTGTTAAGACGGGAGGAGGAGGGGAAACCAGGATTTTATATTAGGTCTAAATTAAGAAGAATTGAGATAACATGTAAACTTCCGAGCGAGCGGAACATGTTCTCAAATCACGACACATGTCACTAGAAACAAAAACTTGCAAGACGACAAGGCTGTGAGAAATTTCTCAGAAACAAAAGATAGAAATGTTAAGGACTAAGTAAATTGTTCTTTTCGTAACTTTAATTGAATGTAGATTCAATTAAAGTTTTTTTTTTCAATTTCGGATAAATAGTTGTCTGAATATTAAGTTGAGAAAATTAATGAAGTCCAACTATAAGTATTCACTTGCGCAGAACGTGAAGACAAAGACCCTCCTAAATTTGTTATTTTGTACATTGGTAAGTTTAGTTTTGCCACCAAAATGTGTTTAGCCACACCCACCTTGGATCTAATATTTTATAGATAGAGGCTGATCCGCAAAGAAACCCATTCCTCAATTATTTGTTATTATAGCAAAAATGTTTCATTAAAGTATCCCGAGTCTAAAAGATTTATTCCATAAGCAGTGTTTGGCAAATTGTGCAGCCTTCACATAAACACCATCAAGGTGACATCAAACAGGAACAAAAACAACCAACAATGAGCATGTTTTTAAATAATTATTCTTTGGGCCACACTGAAAGACATTATGCTTCCCATAAAAGGAAAGCACACAAACTAATAATTTCTCCTCTATAGTATTTTCCCCACTTTTTATTTAACTTCCAGCCAAGCTCAGCTTGATACATCTTGTTAGTGCAGCTCTTTTGCTTGCTTCCTTACAGTTTTTTCAAAACGATCTTCTTATGATGCTCCTTAATTTGTATTTTTTCCCTCCAAATGGTAAGGAGTAGCATATTTGAAATACGAAAAAGTATAAGAATTAACTCAAACTCCACTTCTTGCAGATCCCCGAAATACAAAACTTGGTAAACTAACTTTGTCCCGTTAGAGAATGGTGGAAGGAGTCCAAGGAATTTCGATTTGTTAGTGTCATTCCGAAGCTGAAGGTAACCTAGGGCTATAAGACTATAAATTCCGCCAGAAAACCCCAATCTGATCACAAAACTCTTATCTAGTTGGCCCCCAGCCCAGAATCAGTACAACCATATGAATTAGAGAAAATTCGAAGAAAAGCAAAAATAAGAAGCAACAGGATAAATAAAACTCTTGTTACAAGTCTATATTCGGAAGACTCTGCTGTCTTTAAGACCCATTCCAGAAGCTATGAATACATATTTATTTTTTTATTTATTTTTACAAATAATAGCTTGAATAGCTTATTGGCAGTTGTCGAGTTAATAGCAGCGTTGTCACCCTGGCCTAGAAGAATTAATTAAATCTGAGGATAACAAAATTACCATAGGAGGATAATCAATAGGAGTTTCACAACTTTTTTCCTTTTCTCTTCTCGTATTTTTCTTTTTTCCTCTTCTCCTCTTTTCTTTGTCTGGTTCGCTTTTCTTTCGTTTTCCTTGAAATAAATCTACTGCCATCGCCTATCACGTGATTTTTTATTATTATTATTAAAACTACAAAACTCAGTGCATAGGATAACAACATTGATTCGTTAGAGTTATGAAAAGCGTAATATTTCTCTACCCTAAAAATCGTGGAACTACTTCTGATTGGTGAAGGGTAGGAGCGCGCTTGCACAGCACAGAAGTCAAACTCCGCATTGAGGGGTCTCTTTTTATGACTCCTTCATACGTCTCAGTGACAAGACTATTTTCGCCCAATAAAGGGTCGGTCGCAACGGTGATGGAACGAAAAACAATAGCATACTGCAAATTTTCAGTGGTCGGTAAATTACTGTCCCGTTTGCAAAATTACTTCTTGCAGACTTGCCCGAGTCGGATAACAGTTGTCCGTTTGCGCTTGTAAGAAGTGAATTCAAAATGACAACAGTTGTCTGACCACTCCCACTGTATCTTATTGGGAGAAAAGATTCTACCGGAAACCGATTGCAAGCGACATCCCGCCTATTAAGCATTGTCTGTACTTGACAGCTTTTTCTTGACTACTTGACGGTCGTTTCCATGAAGAAGAAAAAATTCCAACCTCCCAGATATGACATAGGCGCATCCGCAATGTGCAATGCAAATATGGGCAAAGTTGCAAATATGACAATTAGTTTCTGGTAACCAAACAACCCTCGAATGGAAAAGCGGTCGGCTTTTTTACATCCAGTTGCATGCCTGGATGCGCTTCTATCCAGTTTGGGTATTTCAACAGGGTTGTTAGCTTTGTCGAAGCTCCAAGAAACGATCTGAGAAGAAAAAACAATATGAAATATTCTTCAACCTCCACGCAATCTATAACCTCCTCCAGAACAGTTGAATGAGGTTCTCTTGGCTTCCACCTTGAGATTCTTGACTCCAACTGCGGCGGTATAGACCAAGGCCTTACTCTCCCATTTTTATTTTCTCTGCATACCATTTGTTTTGTGTGCATCATCGCAGCAACAGTTTCCGTATTTAGCCTATTCCGAAGCTTTATCCTCATGGTTGACAAAACTGAGAAGTGCCGTTCTGATTCGGCAGACGAATGGGGAAGACAGCACAGCAACAACATAAATTTGCAAAGATCATCAAACATCAGCCCCCCAACCCTTTTTCACCAAACCCTAGTTTTTCCAGAACCCATCAGGTTCGGTTATGTCACCAAGTCTATTTTTCACTAAGTCTTCGCTAAACTCTAATTCTGACCACTGCACCTTCAGAATGTCCATTTATCCTTCTATTTTCCAATAAGTATTCCCAACAAATTTGAAAATCGAGCAATTAGCAGTACGAGTGTTCAGACTGAACCGCTAAAAACGGCAGGGTAGATGCACTCGAGGATCTTGAGCCTTTCATCTTTGCTGTCGAACCTCTTGGCGATCTGCCTGCAGAGCTTTGCAAGGTAAGACCTGCAGTTTTTCCGGAATTCTGCAACCTTCAGCAGAAAATTCGCATGACTGCTAGAATTTTAGGCGTCACCTTCCGATTGTAACAAATGACATCCGGTGTTCGGCCCGAGTTTAATTCACTCAGAGGAAGAACTACACTCTGGAGTGTCTGATCCTCCAGGGAGAGTTTCAAGATTCCTCCTTTGTATCCCACTAGGATTCACAATGCACTTCGATAGCGAGGTAAATGTAACTCTGGTGCTATTCAGAATACTGAGAACGCAAACTTCTCTGCTCTGAAACTCTAGATTGAGCAAATTGATCTTCTTCAGCGCGGAAGACAGAAAATATACAAATGCTTTGCAGACAAAATCGTTCATGAAACGCTAGATCGGCTATGCCTTTTTACGACTATCCCTATCAGTGTTAGAGTTGTTAGGTTGATCACCCAGGAACAGCAGCAAGGCGCTCCGCTGTTCTAAAATCCTGCCAACTGCTGCTTCAAGGGATAACCATCGTGTTGCACTAATGGACAGCAGCCTGTGGTTGGCAATATTCATAAGCCCTTGAAAATGTCAATACTCCTTGACCCGTTTCGCACTAAGACCAACATAGTTCACTAGGTCTTTAATAAAGTCTTCCACACTTTCAGGTAAGAGTTTTTCAGCATGAGAGGAGCACAATGCCAAGGAATGACTAGAACAGTTGAAGGTAAACAGGACAGGCATCTATTCTTTGAGTATTGCCCTAGGACTTTTATTCTGACCAGTATTTACTGCGGCATTGTCATAGGCAATACCAATAATATTCTCAAGAGGAATGTCGTGGCTATTGAAGAAAGACACTATCAAAGCTTTCAGTCCACTGCCGGTCGCAAGGAATTCTTCCCTGGCAAAATCATTCCTTTTATACTTCACATTTACTACTAAACATTTTTGGTATGAGCGATTTGTCGATTCGTCCACGATCAGTGAGAATTTCCCTTTCCTAAGCTCTTTTGTTAGCTCCTCCAGATCATATACTCCCAGAATATTCTTTACCACCCCTATCATTTTAGTTAGGGAAATTTGCAATTTTGTAGCAACTGAAGAGTGAGGAAAGCATAAATTCGTCAGCAGAATCTACGTTTCAATCTTCCTAACCGAGACCTCTTCCAAAGTTATCTATGCGGAAAGGCGAAGTCCAGCTTCAGCTACTTGTTTACACAATGTTGTCTCTTGATGCAATATGCTTATAGCAAGCAGCTTCAATACAGTCACACTACCTGTCAATTTTTTGTGGCGATATTTGCAGAGCGACTTGTTCCTACCATGTGGGGCCCTAGTTAGGAAAGGCTTTAACACTGGGTCGTTCTCCAATTTCTGAGTATATTTTTGAGAATATTTTTTTGTGTCCTATATCCTTTGACTCTACCGCGTTCAGAACTTTTGGACGCTTTTGACTCTCAGGGGGATCTATAAGTTCCTCTGTCTTCGTTACTAGTGGGGTCTTCGTCAGTTGAATTGTTTACGATACTATACTCTATGTCACTAACACTATCGCTACTCATATCGTCTGGCGACAATTCGATATTTTCACACTCAGCATCCTGACTGTTGCTTGCACCTGTCTTCTTTTCAGCTCTGCCTACGGCTGGCTTGTTTTTATACTTTCTTTCTCGGTCTCGGCGAAAAACAACGTAAGTTTTCTTTGACTCTTGTCAGTCATAATCTATAAAAGGAAAAGAGGCATGAGGCCAAGTAGCAATATCTTGGGACTTTGAATGCAAGACTACAGCTACAGGAAGAGGACTGGTACCGTGAATCTTATTTGCTTCGTATCTACTTTGTGCCATCAATATCTAAGAAAAGTGAGGGTCCATCCTTATTTTCAAAACCAATGAACCTTCTTCTTTCTGCAGGTTTGGTGGTTTCTCGGATAATGCGAAAAAGTATAAAACCTTCCAATGTTGCAGGTTCGATGGGTCCATGGATCTTGACAAAAGCAACATTGATCCTCTGGAAAAGCAATAAACCGTCACATTTAGGCAGGTTATATGGAGAAGCACAAAATCAGGCTCAAATACTTTGATTGGTTCAATCATATTATCTGCCCTTTCCTGAGCCAAAAAAAGTTTTCAAACTCCAGGTTCATTCAGCTATGTACAGAAGATTTAAATCCTTTTAATTGAGCACTTTTGTATTCCAAAGATGGTACCTTCAATTCTATTGTGCCGCCAGTACATTGGGCTCTCTAAGACTCCGCTCTTATTGTTTTTTTCTCGGATTCGGTCTAAATTTAGACTTTGATCCAACAATTGCCGAATCTCAAGCAGATTGCTTTGCTACCCCACCCCCCGTGCTCGAATCTTGTCCTAATTAAGGCCTCCAAACTGGGTCTAATTTAAATGCTATAAGAAGGTACTGGCAAGAAAAATTTGTCAGTTGTTTTTCTTTCTCTTTCATCAAACGAACTGAGTCCGATCTTCTTCTGTTTTCTGCCGTACGGAAGGAACAAAAGCTGCTCCACTATTGTAACACACACTGGGTTGAAAGGTATGACACTATGATTACTGGGTCTGCAGCAATACGAATCACGATAAAACAAACATACAGGGAAGTGAACGCTGCCCTTTATTGTAAAGCAAGAAATTACGTCTAAAAAAAAAAAAAAAATAATAATCTTACAGATTTTTGAGCTCTGTTCCTTGTGTCGGGTTTTCCTCGAATTTGCGTGTGTTATTATATAGTACGTACCCTCGGAATTCTAAATGACTTTACCAGACTTATCTGTTTATTCGGATTTTGAACGATATGGTACACGTTGTATTTTGAACAGATTTTAAACTCCTCCCTTATGAGAGAACCAGCGTCAGCCAGACGCACGCCGCCGCGGTCTACGACTTAAGCTCACAAATCAGATGGACGATTTGACCTTATTAATAAGAATATTAAATGTATCGTTGAAAGTTCTCTAGGGCATATTTTTAATAAAATCAATATAGAAAAACATCTTACATAAAGCCCTTCAACAACTACTTGCTTTCTGACAATTACATGCTATAGTAGTTAAATTGCTCCATAAAAATGCTTTGCAGCCCATAAGACTTAGACTTCTGTGTCTTTCAGGAAAGTCGTCAACGAGATATATATGGCCGCCATACGACACTCAAAATGTATATACGCCAAGATATTTGAGATTTCTTGAGTTTAGTCAAAGACAGAGAAGCTTTTGATTGATCAATTTGGGATCATTAATAAACTCTTTATCAAGATTTTCAGCGTTGGCTTGTTAAAAACGTATATGTAGATGATGTAGACTCACACTCTAAACAGAAGAAGGTATAGTAGAGTGTACCTTCTTGTGTTCACTTCTATCTTAGGAATCAAAAAGGAATCTTTGAAATTTATGGCCGCACGCATTTGCTGAGCTGATTGGTGACCATATTAAATGACCAATTACAAAGTTTCTTCACTACCTACGTATACAGTACCCTCCAATATTCCAACAGTGGCAAAGTAGTCAACTTATGTTTAGCAAGAAAAAAAAAATAAAGTGGGAATTTCGCTTTCCAAAAAAGGGGGCGAAAAAGGAGTGCTAAAATAACGGAAAAGAAGATAATTAGATAGATTACTTTACAACCAGTCATAATACCAAATTAATTAAATTAAAATTTTAACTATTTGTACCATTCGAAACTTTTACCAAAAGTAGGGAATCAGCGGGAGGATTTAGAGTAATCCCTGAGAGGTTTAAGAGCTACTACTACTACTACTACTAATAATAATAACTCACTGCAGCACCAAGCCGCATGAGGCCAACAGCTACGCACGCTCCTACTCCAACCTAATCTATTTAAAGCCTCCCTCTTTACACCCTCCCAGGAACTTCCCATTTCTTTTAAATCTTTATTTATGACATCCTCCCAACCCAGACAAGGACGACCTGCTTTCCGTGTTGCCCCAGACGGTTGGCCAAAAAGGACAATCTTCGGTAATCTGTCATCCTTCATCCGTAGAACGTGGCCTAGCCATCTCAACCTTTCTCTCATTATAGCCCTAGAAAGCGGGATTGAACCACATTTTTCGTACAGCCTACTGTTTGAAATACGGTGAGTCAGCCGGGTTCCCAGAACAATCCGTAGGCAATTTCTCTGGAAAACATCTAGTAAATTTTCATCTGCGTTTTGGAGCGCCCATGCTTCAGAACCATATTTGACCACTGTCATCACTGTAGCTTCAAATATTCTAATCTCGGTTTGCAGGCTTATCTTTCTATTCTTCCAAACTTTTTTTAACTGTGAAAAAACACCCTGAACCTTAGCTATTCTACTTTTAACATCTTCACTGCTCCCACCATCTTTACTAATAATGCTACCAAGGTAACTGAAGATCCCAACCTGATCAATCTTTTCGTTACCTAATGTCACCTGTTCATCTTCACCTATTCCTAGCCTTAGTGACTTAGTCTTCTTAACATTAATTTTCATTTTCATTAATCTCACACTTTCATCTAATATGCTTAAATCATCAGCATAATCTAAGTCCAGGAGATTCCGTGGTCTCCAATTGCCTTTCCTGTGCTCCTTAAGACGAAGTCCATCACAATGATCCATATAAAGGGGGATAGAGCACAATCCTGCTTAACTCCTGATTTAATACAGAACCAGTTGCTAACCTCATTTCCTACCTTAACCGCAGCAGTAATATTCTCGTACATAGCACAAATCACTTCAATGTATTTTTCTGGTATACCATATAACGATAAGACCTTTGTTAACGCTCTTCTATCAATAGAATCGAAAGCTTGCTTATAATCAATAAAACTGAGGACCAAAGGTGTTTGACAACGAAGGGACTTCTCAATTATTAACCTAAGAGTGAAAACTTGGTCGACATATCCTCTACCTTTTCTAAAACCGCATTGTTCTTCCCTTAAAACTTTGTCTACAGCATCTCTCAGTCTAAAAAGTATCATATTACTCAGTAATTTGCTACCTACAGAGACCAGACTAATGCCTCGATAATTACGACACTCACTCTTGTCACCTTTCTTATACAGTGGTTTAAATAAAGTTTTCCTAAAATCATTGGGTACTTCCCCTTTTTCAAAAATCATGTTCATAATCTTCAGTAGCTTATTCCTAGCCTCAGAGCCACCATATTTAAGAAACTCATTAATCATACTATCAGCACCTGGAGCCTTGTTATTTTTTAATCCTTTTAGTACTGCCGCTAATTCTTCCTCACTAAACAAATCTTCCTTCACATCCAAGGTATCACAAACTTTTTCATTTTCATTTATATATTTTCCTGCAACTGTATCTCAGTTTAGCACATTCTCAAAATGTTCCACCCATCTTTCTTTAACTTTTTCCTTATCACTAATTGTGGCCCCATTTCTATCTTTAACTGGGACTAGTCCGGATTGGCTACTCCCTTTCAATTTATTAACATGCCAGTATAATATTTTACTATTATGCCGTCTAGCCACATCTTCCAGATCCTCAGCAATTTTATCCATGGCCTCCACTTCACATCTCCTTAGTTCATATCTTAATGCTTTCTCCACTTTCCTTACATTCCTTTTGTTTTCATACGACCTATCACTCAGATAATTTTTATACAAACCCCTTCTACTCTCTATTAAACCTAAAGCTTTTTCACTAATATTCCTAGTTGCAGTCTTAGCACTCTTCCCTAAGACACCATCAGCAACTTTAAAATTGTTTTTCTGAAATTATTCCATCCATCTTCCACATTGTCAAATTTTAAACTCTCAAGTTTAGTGTTCAGCTGTTCCTGGAAATTTTTTCTCAAATTTTCATCCTGGAGTCTACCAACATCATAATTTTCCGGGAGGTAGTTAGCATTCCGAAATTTCAGCTTTAAATTAACCTTAGACACTACTAGATGGTGATCTTTACTTTTAACACCAATAACAGCACTCCTATACACCCTAGTATCTTGTATTGATCCTGCTAGTCTTCTGTTTACAATAACATAATCAATAAGGTTTGCTGTCTTACCATCACGTGAATACCATGTCAACTTATGGGCCATTTTGTGACCAAACACCGTATTGGTTATAACTAGGTTGTTATACGTACAAAATTGCAAAAGCCTATAGCCATTACTGTTTTCTTTTCCTACACCAAATTTACCTAGGCTAGGATACCATCTATCCCTATTTCTACCAGCCTGAGCATTAAAGTCTCCTAGCAAAAACACCATATTTCTACCTGGTATCCTGTCTATTTGCTCCTGTAACTGTAAGTAAAATTCATCTGAGTCACTAGTATCTCCATCATTTGGTTCAACGGGGGCATATACTACTATAACTGATACCCTGAACTTTTTAGTCATAAAAGAGCAATTAGTATTCTATTATTAATACCTTCCCAGCCTAAACAAGACTTAGCAGCTTCCTTATTCATCATGAGCCCTACTCCCTGTCTATGTACCCCATCCTTCCTGCCTGAGTAAACAAATTCTATGTCACCTAATTTCATGCTTCCTACACCTGGGATATGAGTTTCTGAAACTCCTAATAAATCCAGTTCAAACCGTCTGAATTCTTCAGTCAAAATGTCGATGCGATAGTCATTTTTTAACGTCGTAACATTCCAAGTTCCAATTTTCATGTTCTTTAAATCTTTGAAATTATTTTGGCCACAGGAAAAGCAGTGATCCTGGATACCAGTGCAGGACGGGGACCAACATATCTTCTGAAGTCTACATCGAAGCGCTTAAGCCGGCTTAGAATCGGACAGCAAGAAGTCCCTGGGACCTCCAGTAAGTTGGAGGCTTTGTGCAATCCTGGGCCCATCTTGGTCACAACATGGTTTTCAGCACTTGGCGATGCTCTTCTATCAACAAGAGTCAAAATCCTGCACAGACAGTCCCAAGCCTATTACCTCCGACTCATTACATATTACATGCCTACAAATATTATGCTACTACGGGGAGGCAACCCATAGTAGATAAATCAGCTAGGAAGAGGTTTTTCAGCCCGAAAACGCCCATCAAAACAAACCAAGCCCGGAAAAATATCCAATAATCAGAATCCCGTACGAGTGCTGTGTTGTTTACTAGGCTATAATTTCCTCAAGGGGTGCCACTCCTCAAGTGGGAAAAATTGACCGCAAGTTTCCCAGTCTTGCAGGTACCCCGAAAGGGTCGAGGCAGTCCTTTACAGAAGCCGTTGTCCATAAATCTGAATCTTACACCCTGCCGCAGTTGTCCTCCTATAGAGGATCCTCCCACGATGGTGTTCTGTATCACCATGCAATTTAACCCATTACTGGGAGAAGGTTTGTAACTCAAGTGACGTGTGAACTCGGCAATGGGCCCTGTTGAGTGTACATTTGAGGGACCTTCTTCCTCCTCCACCTGTATTTATGACCCCCAGGAGAGGGTGCCCCAGTTTCTATTATGGACCCCCTAGGACAAGGTCCTACATATCTAAAAAAGCACATCACAACTTAATTGTTAACTTAATTGTAGAGGGTATAGAATAAATTAACAGTATAAATTACTATTTTGTCGGAAATTCCTGTGATTTTCCTGGAATTTCCTTTCTTTTTAGATCATAGCAATGCATGACACATAAACCAGTCATTTAGATTAAGGTTGTTGATTTGGAATACAAACCTTAAAAAATTTCTCTAACGAAATAGATATTACATAAATGGAAAACTTACTCTTTTAACTATAAGCGAAAGTAGAGCTATCCTTAACTTTATCTGATTATATCCCCTTTCGTAGATATTATTAATATAAACATTGAAATTTGCTTTTATAAAAAAAATGAATACAGTATCAGGACATATACACAAAATTTACTTCCAAAAGGAAACGAGTTCGTAAAACACCAAGAAAAATCAGGTTTTTCCTAAAAAACATTCTAATTTGCAATTATCTAACTCTTTCTTTTTTTTCTAAAAAGCTTAATTTTTTAATCTCTGATTTTATTCTTTTTCTTTCTTTTTTTTTCTAAATTAACCTAAAAATTTCCTTTCGTTTTTTTTTTAGTTTTTAAAAAGGTTGTTCTCACTAGGGGAGCTCGACAAAAGATATGAGAGAAATTGGAAGAACCCAGAGAGTCCACACAGGCTCAAGCTTGATAGCCCGGGCCGAGCATACAATCACAGGGGGAATCAATTAGTATACTAACTTACAATCTATAGTCTAAGCCTGAATGTGCAAGAATATGTCAAAAATAGCTATAACAAATTGTCACTACAATTTCACAAGGACTTGAAGCCTGAGCCATCCATACAATTAAGCCGTTTTCTTTTCTAGCAAATATGACTTATATTCTATTTTTTCATGTTTAGAAGGCTAAGGACCAATTCACGATGACAGTGTACTAAAACCGAGATTTGGTAACTGCTGCTTTAGCCTCATTACGATTTTCATTGAATTTTTTTTTATTGGTAAAAAATTCCATGACAAATTCTAATTAGCTCAAATCAGCGCCAGCTATATCCCGGTATCAATAGAATCTTATTGTAAATGGGCCTTAATATAAAACAAAATGTTTACAGTTCTACGGCTGCCTTAAGCCCCTCTAGAGCAAAATCCTGGGCGTGTCAACGACTTCTAAGGAGAAGCTCTATGTTTTGTGTCTTGGTTTTTAACAACACATTCTCCTTGATCTTAAAAATATACATAATTTAAGACAGGAAACATCCTGTCTTCTAAAAAATCACTATTTCTTTCAAAATAGGATGGAAGGGCTTCAAAGGGCTACTTTAGCGCCTTTTAAACCAAAATGACTATTTAAAAAAAAATTAAATCACCAAGCATTGTGAAGACAGGTTTGAATCTTGAGATTTTTTTTTAGGTAGGCGAAATAGCATCAAAACCATCCAAAATCAAAACACAGTACGAACATTTTTCGAATGTTTGAGTTAGATATTGTATCCTCTAGGTCTAGGCTATATGTATACTGTTCAATTAGTATCCTTTCAAATCTCAACGCACACAATCAATTTCTATTCAAACTTAGTACCTTCAAATATCAATGAACCATTTTTGTCTACCCAATGCGTTTTGACTTTGAACAGCAGAAGTGCTTGTTAAACATGCTTCATACTTACATCTGAAATGTTGACAGGTCTCCTTCCACCTACTTTTTTAGGCCGCACTGCCGTTATTGTGATTATATCATTGGATGTGGTTGTAGCAAGATTCATCGGAGTAGTTTGACCTCGACCTCTATTTGAAGATTTTGTCAAGGAAATGAGAGGTTTGGCTTCAAATGTACTATAAAAACCTGAAAATCTAATGGTTTAGTATTTGCAGCATGAGTACAGCTAGTGAGGACAAGGGGTAGTAACACCCAAAGAACTCATTTCCCCCCTCCACTCCTAGAAAAAAACCCAAAAGCTATGTAAGGCTGTGTTACCACAGAAAACGTTATTGCTGCTCACTTCCCCTCCCTAAGAAAAAATCTTGACCTATGCTTATGTTTGCCAGGTCGTCAGATGAGGAAAAAACTTTGTTGCCACTTTAGTGATTTTCCCCCTTTGAATGAAGGAATGAAATGACCTTTATTACCCGTAAAAAACACAAAGTACGGAGTATTATAAATAAACAAAACAAAAACAATAAACAACGAAAATTTAAACTAGCAAAGACAACATGAACTAAGTAACCAGTATCAATATAAAAAAAAGGCAGCAGAGTGTCGTAAATGTGAATAAAGTTGATAGTCTTTTTACATATATCATCACTGAAAGACCGAATCCAAGAAGGCACGTCTATTAAACCAAATCAAGCAATGACTTTTCTTTTTCGGTGCCATCTAGGAAGCCAGAGGAGGAATTTGCAATATCTGAAATAAGCCGCACGTAAAGTCTGGCGATCTTTCTTAGAACTATCAGGAACAAGCGACTGTTTTAGGCAGGACTGGAAAAGTATTTGTAGATGGTTAAGTAGAGCAGGAAAACCATAAGCAAAAAATCGGTAAGAAAGGACGTCACCATCAAGGCTATTTGAATGCATGATTTTTCTGAAAGCCCGGCGAATATCAGACATTGGTACAGGCTGGATATGAGCCTGCAGGAGACGGTATGGTAATATCGGTTTAAGCAACTTATGATAAAAAGACTGAAGAAAACTATTAAATACACTGAACACGCGCTTGTAATTATCGATAAAATTATCTAGATTGAGACAAGATAGGGCAGATGGGGAGTATTTCTCACTGTTCACAACTTTATCCCATAAAGCCTTATCGGTAGGGTCTGGCCGTGCATTCAAGCGTGCTCTTTTCAGACTGGCCTTATATTCAAGTTTACACTTTTGTTTCACAGAGAACACAGCTCCGGACGATGATCAGTCACATGATATACACCTACACAGCCAAAATTTGGCTTTTTGTTTAGCACTTCTTAATTCAGGATCAACGTTCCAATTTAGATCTTAAAGTCCGGCTATTCGGTTATAAATAAAAAAAACAGGTTTTTTGAAATGAAAGTAATTTTGAAATTACTCCGTATATGAAAGGGAGTTTTCCTCCTCGACTCCCCGCTCTTTACGCTAAAATTTTTTATTGTTTTAAAAAGTGGAGTTGCGAGAAAGAATCCAACTTTAGCGCAAGAAGCGGGGTGTTGAGGAGGAAAAGCCCCTTTCATATACGGAGTAATTTCTGTTCGTTTTAAGTTTTAATGTCGCTCCTTACTTTCATTTCAAAAAACTGTTTTTTTTTTTATTTCTGAAAGTTTTTGAATTGATACATGTCTGATTTTGGCTCTCCATACATAAATTATTAAAATGAAATTTGCATATTAATTTTTTTTTTTGGCTAAATGGCTTTCTCTTAGTTTTGATCAGACGATTTTGAGGAAAAGGGGGTGGGGAAGGAGGCCTAGTTGCCCTCCAATTTTTCGGTCAAACAGTTCGTGGTAACGAACTGTAGTAAGGAGCGATCCGGCTCAATAGTAACCAAAACTCTAAAAAATTGAATTTTGATATAAAGAGCTACATCAAAAGAATCGCATTTTAATGCTGATTTTAAATATATAAGTTTCATCAAGTTTAGTCTTAGCCATCAAAAGTTACGAGCCTGAGAAAATTTGCCTTATTTAGGAAAATAGGGGGAAACACCCCCTAAAAGTCGTAGGATCTTAACGAAAATGACACAATCAGATTCAGCGTATCAGAGAACCCTACTGTAGAAGTTTCAAGCTCCTATCTACAAAAATGTGGAATTTTGCATTTTTTGCCAGAAGACAAATCACAGGTGCGTGTTTATTTGTTTGTTTTTTTTTTGTTTGTTTTTTTTTTCCCAGGGGTCATCGTATCGACCAAGTGGTCCTAGAATGTCGCAAGAGGGCTCATTCTAACGGAAATGAAAAGTTCTAGTGCCCTTTTTAAGTGACCAAAAAAATTGGAGGGCATCTAGGCCCCCTCCCACGCTCATTTTTTCCCAAAGTCAACGGATCAAAATTTTGAGATAGCCATTTTGTTTGGCATAGTCGAAAATCTTAATAACTATGTTTTTGGGGATGACTTACTCCCCCACAGTCCCTGGGGGAGGGGTTGCAAGTTACAAACTTCAACCAGTGTTTACATATAATAATGGTTATTGGGAAGTGTACAGACGTTTTCAGGGGGATATTTTTGGTTTTGGGGGTATGGTTGAGGGAGGGGGCTATGTGGGAGGATCTTTCCTTGGAGAAATATGCCATGGGGGAAAAAAATTCAATGAAAAGGGCGCAGGATTTTCTAGCATTACTATAAAAAAAAACAATGAAAAAATAAACATGAAAACGTTTTTTCAAATGAAAGTAAGGAATAGCATTGAAATTTAAAACAAACAGAGATTATTACGCATATGAAGGGTTCTAAAAATACTTTAGCATAAAGAGCGAGGTATTTAGGAGATAAATACCTCGCTCTTTATGCTAAAATATTTTTAGTGATTTCAACTATTTATTCTACGGCCTCTTTGATTCAGGGGTCATTCTTAAAGAATTGGAACAAAACTTACGATTTAGTGTAAAGAGCGAGGTATTAACGAGGGTACAAATCCCCTCGTACACATAATAAAAATATAAGAATATAAAAGTTTGTTACGTAAGTTAATTCTTAAGTTACGTATATTTTTTACTAATAAAAACGTTCGTTGAATATTAAAAGTTCTAGTAGCCTTTTTAAGTAACCGAAAAATTGGAGGGCAGCTAGGCCTCCTTCCCCACCCCTTATTTCTCAAAATCGTCTGATCAAAACTAAGAGAAAGCCATTTAGCCAAAAAAAAATTAATTTACTAATTTCATTTCAATAATTTATGTGCGGAGAGCCAAAATCAAACATGCATTAATTCAAAAACGTTCAGAAATTAAATAAAAAAAACTAGTTTTTTTAACTGAAAGTAAGGAGCGACATTAAAACTTAAAACGAACAGAAATTACTCCGTATATGAAATGGGTTGTCCCCTCCCCAGTCCCACGCTCTTTACGCTAAAGTTTTTAGTTGTTTTAAAAAGTAGAATTGTGGCAAAGAGTCAAACTTTAACGTAAAGAGCGAGGGACTGGGGAGGGGACAACCCATTTCATATACGGAGTAATTTCTGTTCGTTTTAAGTTTTAATGTCGCTCCTTACTTTCAGTTAAAAAAACTAGTTTTTTTAATTTAATTACTTAAAAATGCAACTAGAACTTTTAATTTTTAACGAACGTTTTTATTAGTAAAAAATACACGTAACTTAAGAATTAACTTACGTAACAAACTTTTATATTCTTATATTTTTGATTATATATATGAGGGGGTTTGTCCCCTCGTTAATACCTCGCTCTTCACACTAAATCTTAAGTTTTGTCCCAATTCTTTAAGAATGACCCCTGAATCAGAAAGGCCGTAGAATAAATAGTTGAAATTACTAAAAATAATTTAGCATAAAGAGCGAAGTATTTATCTCCTCCTAAATACCTCGCTCTTTATGCTAAATTATTTTTAGAACCCCTCATATGCGTAATAATCTCTGTTCGTTTTAAGTTTTAATGCTTCTCCTTGCTTTCAATTGAAAAAAACTTTTTCATGTTTAAATTTTCATTGTTGTTTTTTTTTTTAATAGTAATGCTAGAAAATCCTGCGCCCTTTTCATCGAATTTCTCCTCCCTCATGAAATATTCCTCCAAGGAAAGATCCTCCCATATAGCCCCCTCCCCTGAACCCCACACCCAAACCAAAAAAATTCCCCTGAAAATGTCGGTACACTTCCCAATAACCATTACTGTATGTAAACATTGGTCAAAGTTTGTAACTTGCAGCCCCTCCCCCAGGGACTGTGGGGGGTAAGTCATCCCCAAAGACATAGTTGTTATGGTTTTCGACTATGCGGAACAAAATGGCTATCTCAGAATTTTGATCCGACAACATTGAGAAAAAATGAGCGTGGGAGGGGGCCTAGGTGCCCTCCAATTTTTTGGTCACTTAAAAAGGGCACTAGGCACTTTCATTTCCGTTCGAATGAGCCCTCTCACAAAATTCTAGGACCACTGGGTCTATACGATCACCCCTGAAAAAAAAATACAAAAAAAAAAACAACAAATGAACACGCATCCGTGATCTGTCTTCTGGTAGAAAATACAAAATTCCACATTCTTGTACATAGGAGCTTGAAACAAGGGTTCTCCGATACGCTGAATCTGATGGTGTTATTTTCGTTAAGATTCTATGACTTTAGAGGGTGTTTCCCCCTATTTTCTAAAATAAGGCAAATTTTCTCAGGCTCGTAACTTTTGATTAGATAAGACTAAACTTGATGATACTTATATACTTAAAATCAGCATTAAAATCCAATTCTTTTGATATATCTTTTAGCATCGAAATTCCGTCTTATAGAATTTCGTTTACTATTGAGCCGGGTCGCTCCTTACTACAGTTCGTTACCACGAACTGTTTGATCTTACTGCTTTTATTTAATTTTTCTCTTTAAGGATAAAAGAATAAAGATCCTACTAAGCCATTGCTGGCACATAGGGTGTCTTGTCGACGTTTCAGTTGCTGAGTGTTTTCACAAGGACAAGTAGCAAACTTTTTAAGATTTGTTTTACTTAAAATAATTGAACCTGGATAAAATATATTTCTTTATTCAGTTTAATTTTATCTGATTTGTGCCTTCATTGTATACCAAGATTGTGTTTTAAGTAGGCTATTGGTGAAATTTGCTCTTAAATTCATTTTAATCTATACGGTTAAAACCTGCTTTCAGTCTTTTCTTTTCCCCTACCCCCCATTCTGACGATTAACGATAAACAATTTTATTATCAAACGCCGCACAAGGTCATGCCGATCAGTGGAAGTTCTTGTCATAATAAAAGATAAAGCACTAAGTCCAAATATATGAGTACAGAATTAAAAATCTTTATAAACGAGGGAACAAGACTACCTGCGCAGTGCGGGGCTTCCACGGCGTCAATAAAGTTAATAAAGCAAATTCTTGAAAGTACAAACCATAAAGTTTGTCCCACTTGCACAAGAATTTCACCTTTTCGACTTTGCAGCAATTTTTTATAGAAAGCAACTGGAATAGTCAGACATCAAGCCGAAAATACCATCTTTTTACAATATTTTTCTTTATGACAATAAATGAAAATATTGTTTGTATAACCCTTATTCTTTTACCAAGCATAATATTTAAACAAGTATACACTATTATATTTGTAGACACTAATTTGTAAATTGTATATTTGAAATCTTCCACATGTCTTCAGCTATTGGTTGAACTTGAAAAAGTTAAACAAAGTTCAACTTTTTTCGAACAACAATAAAGTCAACAAAGTTACGCAAAAAAAACGGTTTATTAACTTTGTGGACATCTTTATTAACTTTATCGACGTCAAAGGAGCCCCACGTATCGCAAATGCCGTGATGGTACCGGCTGAACTTTTGGTACCGGTTGAGCTACTGTCGCGGGAGTGCAAGTTTTAACCATGGTTTTCATTGTGTTGCGAGAGCAACACTTTGGTTTTGTCGTTTTTTTTCTAACACCCTGATTTCAGCTTATTCCTAGAAAGTGGTTCAGAGTATTCCTAGAAAGTCCCAGTTGAACTTCGCTGAGGTAAAGATACCGGGACTGTTTTGAAAACCTTTTCATTTTAGTTTTATTGATTTTATGCTGTTGTAGGTTTTTCTTATATATTTTTGTATTGCTGAGGACGGCCCTTGGACATAGGGCTGAAATATTCATTCTAATTTGTTTCCCACTGTCTTGAGAAATTCCCTATTGTTCTTCTTGTTTTTGGTGTTTGTTATGGAAAGGCAGCGCGGTCTTCGTCGCTATTTATGTGTTTCTGAACGTACCAACCATTTTTATTTTCAAGATTCTGATATAATCTGTGAAAAGAGTCACTATTTTAACCGTGAAAACTAACTCTTAACATGTTTTTATTTTATTTACGACTCATTTTACTTTATTGGCCTTGATGCAGCACTTGATGCTTTAATTTTGTGTTGCTATTTATTTGTTTTTTGTGTTAATCCTTGTTTTGTGTCTTCTTTTGTGTGTGTCAATAATAAACTTATGTTAGCTCTAGCTATTATAGTGAATAAATATATTCTATTATTACAGGAATAGCATCGACTTTATTGCCATTTGGACTAACAACAAATAAGACCTTCGGCTTGAAAGTTCCGCTTCCTCAGATTCAATTTTCTGCATAAGACCTAGTTCAAACGAAGCTTTAGAATAAACTTATGTAGCAGCTTCTCTAATTGACGAAGCACCTCCCTGGCTTACAAAATAAGGATCAGTTGTTGTGGTCCATTATAAAATCCAAACTTGTTATTTCGAGGGAAAATTCTAGTTGCTTGAGGTGATTTCCAACAGTATTTACCAGTACAACTCTGAAGGAACTGCAGTGCAGCACTTGAATTGTCAATAAAGCAAAAAGGTCATCTTAAGAAATAATACAAACATATTTCCTGAGAAAAGAATATGCGGGTCGATCATGAACACGAAGCATTTGCAAAGTACATCTTGGACCTGGGAAATGGAAATCTTCGCAAGAATGACTTTAGTAAAATCCGAGTTACCGGAAGATATAATTTCTAGTGGTAATTTGATTGTAGAAGTATTTGAAGGATGTCTACCCAATCAAAATTTCAATTTAATGAATGTTAGCTTCGATCAATAAAGAACTTAGTAAAATAAATGAGAAAATTATCAACTGTCTTCCAGGAGGGTACAAACCTTCTGTGAAAGACAAAGAAAAAGGAGGAATTGAATTCCCTCCATAATTCCTAAATTCAATTGATACTGTAGATTTACCAGCCCATGACTTAGAAATAAAGAAAATACAATACTTATGCTTTTGCGTAACTTAGACATTTCAGAAAGGATGTGTGATAAAACCCGACTTATTGTTACTGAATTACGTAAAAACATAATTAAGGCGAATATAATTACTGGGGGGAAATCAGGAGACGGAGTTCGCATTTCTTGACTTACGCTCGGCTCTAGTAAAGATCAACTTGGATGCACTGTATCAACGATATCAATTGCCACTTAGAACTGCATTTGCCATGACTATACATAAGTCGTAAGGCCAAACATTTGAATCTGTTGGTGTCGACCTACGTACTCCCGATTTTATTCATGGTATGTTGTACGGGGCATTTTCTCGTGCTAAAAGACAATGTAGCTGAAACTTCTGTTACCACCAGAAAATGAACGACTATTGGTTAATTAATCAGGTATATATATATATATATATATATATATATATATATATATATATATATATATATATATATATATATATATATATATATATATATATATATATATATATATATATATATATATATATATATATATATATATATATATATATATATATATATATATATATATTCTCGTCCTTCCCCAGTTCGTATTTAAGCAATAAACTTCCTAAATTTTTTGATCGGGTTGATTGGAATCCAAATTTTAAACCGTTTTACCAAGAAAAAGTTGAGACTTTAATTGATAAAGTTTTTATTCCTGATAGTTTGGACGTGATGGACAGTAATCCATCTTTGACTATTAATTGTCTTTATCTTGAATTAATCCATTGCTTAAAGTACAGTGCTGCGGCAGCTTTTCCTACTAATAAGATAAGATTGGGCACGCAGAAACCTTTTTGGAGCCTCAATCCTTTTTTTGGTAAATTCTAATAAGGCGGCAAAACAAGCATATTAGGAATGATGGGCGCTTGGTAAACCTAGAGACTTGCATCCAGCTTTTTGCTAATGAAAAAGAGAAAGGTCGAATTTCAACCGGAGCTCCGCCGTCATAATAACCTGACTATGAAAGAAGATTCTTCAAACGTTGATAACGACAAGAACAAGAATCTCCTTTGGAAAGCTCTCTGAGACAATAGGCGGACTAACATGCCTGATATTAATTCTACACCGTCGATAAAAGAGTGGGAGAATTATTTTTCTAAGTTGTCGACTTCGCATGATTCCAACGGTGTTGTGTTGCAAATAGATGAAAGGTTGAGGAACTGTTCAACTGATTACAGGATATCTGAGGATATGTTACGTAAAGCTATCAAAAGTTAAAGGCGCAGTCAGCTAAGGATCATAATGGCGTATTTTCTAATCATCTCTAATTTGCTCCTTCTTCTTTTCTTATTACTCTACTGGAATTTTTCAACCTTTTACTTACTACTGGTTTAGCACCATCTTCGTTCTATGTTGGCACAGTTACGCCTATTCCTAAGAGCGGGAAGAAAGACTTGTCATCTTGTAGTTCCTGGAGGCAAATTACTAGGGGTTCTATGATTGGAAGAGTGTTTGAAGGATCTTTTTGAAATTCTCGACGTTGGTTCTAATCAAGTTGGTTTCAAGAGAGGTTTGGGATGTGACCACACCCATGCATCTTTCAGCAAAGTTATTGAAGAAGCAAGAGTTTATGGTCAACCGCTATACGCCCTCCTGGTTGATATCAAAGGGGCCTTTGATAACATTTCTTATGCATCTGCACTGCTCGCTTTAATCCATGCTGGATTGCCCCTAGTTGTCATTCAAGTCCTTCGCTTTTGGTATTCTAGATTAAAGATTCGTATTTGTCCGAGTTCGTCTTCATCTCAGTCCAAATTAATTCAAGTGGGTAGAGGAATTAGACAAGTAGGAATCATTTCTCGTTATATATTCAACTCATGTTTAGCCACTGCCCTTAATTCTCTTTCTTGCTCTTTTGTTTCATTATCTTGAAATCTGTCTTACATTGCATATGCTTATGACATTATCCTTCTAAGCCGGTCCAAGTCTAGTCTTGTTTCTAATTTTAATATTTAAAGTGATTGTTTAGAAGATTTGGGCCTTTCTATCAGTTTTGAAAAATGTCAATTTTTTGTGTAAATTGTTTAGAGGATAATGTCAGGGCGACTCTCGATTGCGGCAATGGTATTATTTTCCAGTCGTCGCCAGTAGTCACTTATTTGGGATTACCTTATTCTGCTTCGAAAAGAGATTTTATATCAGTCCCGGTTCAGCATGTTCAGATGAAACTACGCAAGGCATTTGGTCTTTTAATTCGTTTTCGGGGTCTTCACCGTCGGAACGTCCTCGGTCGTATGTATAGCGCTGTTGCTCTGCCTCACGTATTTTTCCCATTCCTCCTCTTCCGTAATTTCCAACCTTCTGATCTTTCAGAATTTTCCCCCTTTCTTTTAGTGACACCTAGATTGTTTTAAAGCAAAAAGTGAAGGATACCGTAGTTTGTATCAAGAAAAAATATAAAACGTTTGAAGACAAGACGAATATTATCCTTTTAGGCAACAATTTATTTCGTTTTTTAGTAACAGTTCTGGCTCTTGATGACTTACAGGGTAAATTATTTAGCAAGTGTTTTTGCATCCTTTTTTTAAAGTGTTTAATCAATATTTGATATATTTTTTTATTGTAAGCGTTATCATTTGTCTTTTCTTTATATTTATATTGTAGCCTACTCTTCATTTTTTGAGGGAAATAAAGAAAATAAATAAATATATATGAGTTCATAGATTTTCCCTCAAAACGACTGTATAGTTTCTTCTTTTCAAAATTGGAATATTGACATTTCTGGCCACAAGAACGATCCAAATACGTGACAACTTTATGGAAGAATTCTTGTTTTTCCTAGGGTGATTGTATACTCTTTTTTCTTCTCAAAACCGGCATATTGACATTTCTGGCCACAAAAATGATCCAAATACGTGACAACTTTATGGAAGAACTCTTATTTTTCCTAGGGTGATTGTATACTCTTTTTTCTTCTCAAAACCGGCATATTGACATTTCTGGCCACAAAAATGATCCAAATACGTGACAACTTTATGGAAGAACTCTTATTTTTCCTAGGGTGATTGTATACTCTTTTTTCTTCTCAAAACTGGCATATTGACATTTCTGGCCACAAGAACGATCCAAATACGTGACAACTTTATGGAAGAATTCTTATTTTTCCTAGGGTGATTGTATACTCTTTTTTCTTCTCAAAACTGGCATATTGACATTTCTGGCCACAAGAACGATCCAAATACGTGACAACTTTATGGAAGAATTCTTATTTTCCCTAGGGTGATTGTATACTCTTATTTCTTCTCAAAACTGGCATATTGACATTTCTGACCACAAGAATGATTTAAATAGATGACAACTTTACGGAAAAAATACATATTTTTCTCAGGGTGGTTGTATGTGCCTTCTTAGTCATGGCAAATATTCAGGATGATGTCCACATCCTTGCAAAAGACCGGTCTAAATGGAGGCGTAGACAGGCATAGCATCACTCTCGACGCCGGAAGCATTTTGGCAGGAGCATTAAGTCAAGCTAAGCAAGTCAAGTGGTTGTATCCACCCAGCCTATGGTGACGCCAAGACATCAAGAAAAAGTTCACATCGTCTGCAGTTCGAAGAAAAGGATAATGAGAATCAATATATATATATATATATATATATATAGCTACAGTTACTATGTGCACATAGTATCTAAGCTACAGTTACTGAGAATACGTATGTCCATAGTGGTAACAATATCAAAAATATGGTTAGCAAAAAAAAGGGAAACTCTTAAAAAATGAATCTTCGACAATTTAGCACCGGAGTGTAGGGATTAAGAATCCTCACTCTGATGACATTGTACATTGTTGTCTCGACATTGGTATGTTGACATTGACATTTTTGAGTCGCAATTTCATTAAAAAGCAAAATAAATTGAAATAATCAGAGAGTGAGTTACACAAATTGGAGGCTGCAGTTAAGCACTGTCAAAATTAAGAATTTAAACCATTGAAATCAATTTGTATTAAACATAATTTCATATTGTCGCGCCCAAAAAGATAAGACTGTCAGATATTTTCATATTTTTATGGAAGAGTGAAAATATGCTGATCGTGTCTTTTCGTGGGGCAGGTGCTTGTACAAAAACTTAAATAAAATCAAGCCTAAAATAAACGCTCTGCAGCTAATTTTTTTAGCTCCGTTTTGGAATATATTACACAAAATTTTGTCAGATAGCAGTTTAGGTAGGATACTGGTCCATCTTTATCCCGACCATGCGCAATAACCCTTGCCTCAGGAGCGGTAACCGATGGGGAGCATGCCCCCCCCCAGACTAATTTTTACCATCCCTAAGTTTCAAGAAATGCCTTTTTTTGGTATTTTCATTGAAAACCCTCTTTTTTTAAATTTCAATAGGAAAACTGGGAAAAACTGTCCCCATTCCCGATGTTTTCATAAACTGGCATTACTGCTCTGCCTCTTTTAAATTAAATACGTCTCTGCAGACATGACTGACCAATAAGGACCCACTAAACAAATCGTTCTCAGTTTCTGAATTATTTTCAGAAAAGGCCGGGATAAACCCTTTGGTTTTGATTTTTGGACAATTTAATCAAAAATTTCGCTTGGGATCAACTAACTCGTGTTCATCCACACTTCAATCCCCCCCCCTTCTTAGTACCAACATTCGTGACGCAAGGAATAACCCTGTCTTATGGTAATAACAGTCAAGTCATGGTAATAACAAGCTACGAGTTCTTCTCCGTATCATATCTGAAAACATATCAATATCATAGAAGGTGAGGGATGTAATCCTATTTCCCAGGTATCTGTGTCTAAATTTTTTCAGCTACAGTAATCAGTTTGTCGACAAATCGTGAAATGTTGGAAAAAAAAACCTCGCCATTTCCATTTATCCTAAAATTTCGCGTTCACAGCATTTATTGAAAGGGCTTAAGGGATGAACAGATGTTTTCTAGTATAGACTTCACCTTCAAGGTTACAATAACTACACCCAGCCTTTTAAAGATATTACATAACGTAAGAAATACTACAAACATACGACAAAGAGCGTTTTTTTTCTCAAGATTTTATAGAATACACATTGAGACAAAAGATTCATAATAAGGAGCTCAAAAAACCATTTTTAAGGTAAGAAAAAGAGGACAAGACCGAAACGTCCATTTAAAATCTTGAAAATTCCATATTACGTTCATGTTGGACGAGGGTACATTTTTACATCATATTAAGGATGTCCAAAGATAAAAATGTGGCATGATAGTAAAGAAAATTTGCATCCGGCAGGTGTCCAAGCCTGTCCAATTTCCCTCAATTTTCACCTCTCAGTAATATATAGACATATTTCCCGAACTGTTATTCTTAATCTATACAAATGCATGATTTCAAGATAATTTTCTCGAGCTACTGTAACTGAAAGATTCTTACCAGATTGCTGATAATCAGGTTGTGAAGATTCAACTTTTGACTGTGATGTGCTAACTGGATAAGCTTGTGAAGTAACAGTTGTGGGTATAAGGGGAGCCACGGGCGGAACAAATCCAGCTTCGTGTTGATGTGCATTTCTTCCTGATTCAACGTCCAAAAAAACTTGTTCGATGTTTTTCAGTGTCGTTGGGGTTAAAGTAGGCGTCGTCCGGGTAGGAACTCCACTAAGACCATCAAGGACGGCAAACTGAAAGAACTGCATTACAAATATTGGAAAAAAGCAAATATTTAACACATTTTCGTTTCAGTATCACTCAATTATTTGCAAGTTAATCTACAAGAAAGGAATTTCCCGATACAAAAAATTAATCATAAGAAAGGCAAAATCCATTGATATGACTGAACACAAGTTGTTTTTTAATAGCTTAGTCACTTTTGTTATCAATTTACAGAGAATGACGCGATTGATAACAAAATTAACCAAGAAAAAAAGAATTCCTTTAGTTAAAATAACGAACATCTAATATGTGTTAATCATACTATGTTAGTGGACTCGGGATCCGGAGTCCCCCTGGAATATTCCCACACACGTAAAACGGAGCAGCCACAGAGAAAGTAAAAAATAGGTACCTCGAAATGTTGATCAGATCTCCTAAGGGGTAACAAAAGGACCAGGTATCAAAAAATGTTTTAGGACAGGGGCTGATTGTCTCCAATCTCTTTCAATTTACAAAAAAGGGACTAGAAGTCTCAATTTTCGATTGAATGAGCATACTCCGAAGTTCCTAAGACTACGAAGGGAAGGTTGGGGATGAGGAACGGGCAGTCCCATCCTATACAAAATAAATTCTGCTAATTTGGGGGTTAAATGTTAATCTTTACTTTCATGATAACAGCATTGACCAGATATATTCTCAGAAATCAAGAACGATTAAATATCAACTTCTAACTCCACCCCCACCCCTTCCTTAGAACTAATTATGTGTTTATCTAAAGGCTCAATAAGAGTTAGGATGTTTTGGCATTAAAATAAGGCCTTTGAGGTATCTTCCCCTCCGAAGTTTATACGACCACCCTTCCATAAAAACATTATATCTTAACAATGGGCAATTTACATAGCTTACAACCCTTGCACCGAGGACAGGAAGGAGGTTGTCAATCCCGGAGACATAATTATTTGACCTTCGGATTATTGTAAATAAAATGGCTATCGCAGAATTTTAATCGAATAAGTTTGGGGGAAATAGGAGGAATTTTTGGGGCGAAGGAATTTTCCGAGGGGGGAAATGCCTAGGCCCGGTGGACTCTACCGATATTTTAACTTTTCCCTTTTTAATTCTACACGGAATCTTATCGTTGAGAACCCTTTGGGCCACAAGATGTGGCAAAATACCTAATGACTTATATTATGTATTTTATTGATTGTTTAGGTTTTAGCTTTAATTAAATAAGACTTTAACAACCATTTAATTTTAATTTTGTTGTTTTTATTTTACCCCACACTATAGTTAGTAGTTACATTACAGACGCTGATGCACAGGCAATGATGCAAAACGACTTACGATACGACATTTTCCGACAAACACTTGGGGGAAACGAGTCAATACACTTGTTGGGATGTATCTTCAAATAAAAGATATATACAATGAATGAATTGTAGCTCGTGAGAGCAAACCAAGGTTTTCCTAAATGATTGGTATTAAAAGGGCTAAAAAACCAAAACGAGGCACAGAGAATGTTCCTCTGACCCAGAGATTTGGAAGTTTTTATCTTCTACAGTCAAAAGTTCTTGTTTATAAATTATGTTTCTAGGTCCAAATATTTCAGAGCAATCTAGAAAAATTTCGTCTATTCCCTCTCCTAAGTGCAGATACCTATCTCAGTCAAAGAAAACTAGCCATTTTATATAGAAACTAGTTAACGATGCTGGTAAAATGAGGCAATTGCCTGGAAAGGTTTGCCACCTAATGCAAGGGTAAAAATCATAGCCACATGTAGAGGAAGGGAAGGAGTAGGCAAAACTTCCTCGAGATCAGACAACAACAGGGCCTAAAAATAAATTTGTATTAGTCTTCATCACCCCTGGATGTATTTGGGTACTCATAACCCGAATATTACCTTATACAATCATTGCTTGAGATATGTTAACCATTCAGCTTAATCTTCCTCAGGAGCCTTACCTAGAGACTTCAGGAACAGCTGTTTAGACCGGCTTGCCATAAGGCATTAAAAGACTGATGGCCCTCTAGAAAAAGATAACGAAAAAGTGGCACAGTTTGGCGCTGCTGTGTCGGTCTCCAGTGGCTTTGTACTGTTACCGAGTTATTTTTTCCTTTTTTTTCGTAAGCCATTTGTAAGCTTTAGTTCATCTAACACAATAAAAAAAAAAATTAAGGACTATGATGTTAGATGAATTCCTCAAAGCATCCGTGCATATTAGTAATGGTGGGAACAACAGCAACAAGACAAAATCTCCATGACAGTAACCTTCAAATAAAAATAAAATGAAGAAAAGAGGGTGATCAACTCACTAGAGGAACCAAATATTGGACCTTAATTTGTGTATCACTGACAGCTCCTGGCAAAAGTTCTCTTTTAAATTAAGAAAACACCAGGCACTGAACAGTCCGTCATTGGAAAGTAGCCCGCGATTTATGTAACAATATTGTAAAAACCGAAATTGAAGAGCTAAAAAAAAAAGAAAAAAAGATAGATATGTTGTTTTCAGTGCAACCATTGATAAAGAGGACCACAGATTGGCAAAAATAAATAAAAAAAAGTCAAATCGTTCTATAGAAAGGACATTTAAGGGATAAAGAGCTGAAGACCGAAGAGCCAAGGGCCATGGGGTGCAGCCTCCGAAATCCTTCCTACCAATTAAAAAAATTATGTCACTACAGTGGAGAGATAATAAGATATAAAATACAAAAACCTTAAAAGAGCTTACATTTTATTCTAAAATTATAACATATATGGTCGTATCCAAACTAAAGAGCATATCTGTTTTTTTTTTCATAATTTTACAGGAAATCAAAATTAAGGTTTTCGAGCTGTTTGCGCGAACAGTTAAAAATAATACAAAGGGGAGAAAAAAATACAAAATTTATAAGACGTAGCTGAATGAATTGGGTTCATTTTGGTAAATAAAAAAAAGTCTTTGAGATAGAGGTTGTAAAACTGGCCTATCTCTCGCATCTCCGACAAAGTAATACCATGAAGCCCTAGAAAGTAATATAAAACAAATTTGATCAGCAGAAACGGATCTAATAGAGAGACGCTTCAAACTTGGTAGATGATTTTCGAAAAATCTGAAAGACGTTTTCCTTTCGCTGGCGCACGTCCATGCTATCATTCAAATAAGAGAGATATGGAATGCGCATCAGAACATGAGGCTCATGAGAACATAAGATTCCAGGTAGAACCCTTCTTTTACAGAACAACAATGGCTTTACCACATTATTAAACAATATTCCTGTCTTTACCAGCAAAGTTACTTTTCTACAACCCCTTGGTAACTATTTGTTTAAGTGACTTAACATCCCAATGATTGTTTTACAAGCAGGAAAATACTCAGGAAATTATTTTGGGGGAGCGGTGAGACATACAAAATTTGTGATATTCTATAAAAATCGTAAATTTTGCTTTTAGGTATTAAGGCGCTCCTACCTGCGTAAATATCTTCATACAGGCATAAAGTCATTGCTGACCAACGAATGAGTCAACCAAGATAAACCAGAAAAGTAATAAAAAAAATATTTATCTTATAGATTTAAATTAAATACAGTTTTCCTTTTTTATAGGTAAATTCCATCTAGCAGCTTTTTGACGCTTTTCATAGTCGTGTTATAGCACCCATAAATATACGAGAACTGACAATAACCATAAAGTGATGACGCAAGTTTGTTCTAATTGTAATTAAAACAAATTCGACTCTTTCTATTTCGGAATTATTTTATCAGTGTTTGTACACTCATCCCCGGCAAAGAATAGAGAGTAAGAGGCGTTAAAGGAGGCACCATGGAAGGCTGAAGTTGTTCTGGCGCCATGAGATGGTTTGGGGTCATCACTTTGCCATAGGCTCTTTCTTGCGTCTCTATCCCCAGAGGGGGAATACTGCTTATGGGATATCATAATAGCGTCAGGATGGATCTTTTACGAGTTCTTCCTAACTAAAAAAGTGACTACAAACAACACTGCAGGGTCACCTTGAAAAGTGGTGTTTCCCGAGGAAATTAAGCCTAATAAACAACACATAATATCTGAAGCCATGAATATATAATGGTTTGGACGAAACAGACAGCAGAAACCCATTTATTGAACAAGTCGGAACAAGGCTTGCACAAAGTCCCCATTCAGCTGGGGGTCCGGGAGATTCCTTCCTGTCCGGTTCTAAGCAAGCTTAAGGACTTGGCATAAACTCTCGAGGAAGTTATGTGTTAAGTAAGTTCTTAAGAAGAAGTTAGTCGTCGCTGACCTGCACTGACAGGATCAAAGGCTTTCTTGACATTTCAATGTTTTGAGTAGTTCAATGTTTTGAATAGTTTCAATGTTTTGAACAATTTCAATGTTTTGAATAGTGTGGAAATTAGAGCAGAGAAAGTTATGGCGCTGAAAGACAACTATCGTAATGACATTTCGGCTAAAAAGCTATAAATTTTAAGCCAGACTTATTGTGAGTCTCAGAAACTCATCTTCCTCGGATAGAAAAAATGAGATTAGGTGACGTAGACTTTATTCAGGTAGGAAGAATGTGATGCGTAGGCAGGGGGCTTTTGATGAATAAGGAAGCTTCTTTTTCTTAGGTTGAGAAGATATTATAATAACATTATTATAATTGCTCACTTCATGACAAAAAGTGTGGGGTATCAGTTATAGTAAATAATAATAACTTATTTTTTTACCAGTTTTAGGCAAAACAAACACAATAAAGTACAAACACACAAAAAAACATATACAAAGACACATACCAGACCAAAACATTTGTCTCAGGCAAAAATACACTGCAGGTGCTATGGTTTGGGCCTACGGACTCAAAAGCATGTCTTATTAATTTATCAATAAGCAACTCAAACGACTGAATGATGTCAGTAGCACCAAACTTCTCAATAATGCGTCATTTGCGATGTGAAATGGGAAAGTTCAGCAAAAACTTGCAATATCTAAAATAAGCCATGCGGATCTGGTGCCAATCTTTCCTCTTCAATAACGAGTACATACTAGTCAAAACAAGACAAAATAGTCACAATATGTAGAATACATTTGAGCTAAAGCACGGTGTGAGTATTTCCACGGTTTGGTACAATTTTTGCAGACCCAAATTTGAACTTTTTTTTTAAGTATCTCTCAAAGTCTTGAGTTGCAAAATATGAAGTGTGGAATAGATGTACATCCCTAACGACCGCAAACTAACAAAATTACGAATTTCTGATCATCCACAAGCCAAATTGTAGTCCGGCTTAAAACTAAGGGGTCGACAGTGTACACAATATACGACACATTAGATAAACTATCAAGATACGAAGGCCTAATTCCTGATAGCAAATAATGAATATAAGCATCAAATAGATGAGGGGAGAGCATCCCACCCTGCCCTACTCTGGATTGTACTGGTATATCATCGTAAAGCCCTGTACGCAATTTAAAAGGAAGAAACGAATTACTATACCAAAAATTTAACTAAATGTATGACAGAAGGGATCACTCCAAACTCTGACAGAGAATGTCATACTAGTGCATGACAAATACCATGCACTATCAATGGTCTTAGACAAATCCTAAGCACAAATATGTACTTCATAACCTTTAGACTGGGCATCATAAAGAATTAAAGCTAAAACCATGTGCGCATGTTGGCATCTAATGCGAGGTTAAAAATCAAATTGGTTTGAATTTTTAGTAGTCCTTCAGTAATATATGGGAGCAGAACATAATCAAAAATCTAACTATTATTGCATGCAACAGTGATAGGCCTAAATGAGCTGCAATCAAAAAGGTCTTTTCCACGTTTAAGAATAGAGGCTACCGAACCGCAAAGAAAGGAATAAGGCACGACTGACAAACATAAGCGAAACTGGAATAGTAACTGGAGCTGAGTGACTAATGCCGGTCAATCACAACGTAAATGATAAGCGCAAATCCCATCAAGATTACTCGATTTAGACTTCAGTTTCCGCATATTATCAATAACACTTTTAGTTGATGCAGGAATAACCTGCCGTTGCAAAACTTCAGCAGCCAAAAGTATATAAACTAAGCCTTCAAAACGTAATGTCCTTTCAGGGAACAGAGCATCATTAGAACGAACCAAAAGAACATGCCGGTCAAAGCCCGCTTTTGTCTCACTCTTTATATTAAACATTTGGCCTTGCTTTTAACAGCGTTACAGCCGGAGTCTTCTTTCCAAATCGAGCTTCGAGTATCGAGTTTCAACCCAGATGACGAAAACAGCCACACTCTCAGCTTGTTTCATGCACTCAACAAATCGAAGGTAATATATATTCAGTTGCACTCTGCTTATGGAAAAAAACACTCATCCACAGTCGATTAAATGGGATCTTGACCTAGGACAACAAGGCAGTTAGGGTAGAAATACATAAAGACCAGCTTGCTTGCCCCCACTCACGTTTCATACAACATTTTTTATTAGTAGAAACGCAAAAACCATTGGATGGATAAGCAATTAACGTCACAGAAAGAAAAAGGGGAAGGTGCCCGAAGCCACGTTCGTGTTTGTCAACATAAACGACAGAACAGGTGACATCTAAGGAGCAAATGTTGTGGTCACAATTGGTCACGGCACCACTGCTGTGATTAAGAATTTTAGGTGTTATACGACAACCAATTGGTAAAGAGTCTAAAACTAGGTTAGCATGAGTTGAGGAGCTATTAATATCTCAATTAAAGTCACCTGTCATTAGCCACCGATAACGGTGACTTTCAATATTGCAAAGCAGAGTTTTAAGGGATGAGGAGGCATTAAAAAACTTAGCGAAAATAAACGCTTCTGACCACAGTGAAGGAAGACATTAATGAATAAAAGGTTACCAAGTCCTACTGCAATAACATTATCGAGGAATAAAATAAGACTGGTGATAAGGGTGTGGCTAATCGTTTGATACCATATTCCAGGCCAGCGCAGGGTAGGTCTTAAGTTTTGAGGGCATTGGTTCGAAACACAATACGTTGGCTGCTTCTTCGTAGAGAGTTAACAGAGATGGCAGGAAGTAGGCGTTACTGCAGGAACAAAATGCCATAATCGTTCATTTTTTGGTTTGTTGAACCATCTTTATAATTTATGCCGTTGATATTAAACTAACAGAGTGAGACGGTAATTCAACGATCATTTATGAATCACTAACTGTAACAAGAGTTCGTCTTCCTCGGATATGCTTACTTTCGCTCTTGCTGATAACAGTACTCTTGTTCAAAGATGATCGCCCTTTTTGAAAGAGCTATTCAGTGGTTTAATGTTAAATACCTTGCCTTGAATGTTGAAAGGTTATTTTTTCTCATTTTCTCAAGTTTCAAAGACATACTCTGGTTTAAATGAAATATTCGTATCGAGGACCCTTAGTAGACCTAAAGATCGATTTGTCCGATTCCTAGGCATCTTGCTCGGTGAAATTTTTTCTGCCAAGCATCATACTGATCTGATTAAAACGAAAGTCTCCAGAAGCCTCGGGATCCTTAAAACACTCAAACTCATTATCTTAGCATCTTAGAATTCTTAGTACTCTTAGTATTCATTATTCTTAGCATTCTGCTCTATAATCTAGTTCAGTCTTATGTTTAATTCTGTTCTGTTATTTGGACGTCAACTTTTTCCTTTTCACTGAGGCCACTTTCAAAACTTCACGAAAGCAAGGATTCTTATGCGGGACACTAACTGTTCCTTACTTAACCCCTTGCTTGATTTTAAGTATATTTATTTTCTTTTACTTGTGCTTCTTTACTTTTTTAAGGTTGAATGGCCAGCTTCCTGCTGCCTTATGTGGTAATAGTTCTTTTATCTCTGAGAAATAAACTTATCATTTCCGCATTTCAAGCAACTTACAGATTCCTCATACTTCATCAATAGAGTTTGACTTCAACCCCCAGCTGCCACTTGTTAGATATCTTCAAAAAGTATGTTAGAGGATTTCTAGTTAATAATTAAGTCTTCCCCAGTTTTTCTTGGAGTTGATATCTCTGGATTAGGTTGCATGTTTAATTGAGTAGGTGGATAAATCTTTTGATGAATAAAAGAACTCAGAACATGAACTGAGAAGAGCTCATATGGCACTTGTGATGAGGTCGGAAGAGCCAAGAGCCAAGAGCTCATATGGTATGAGCTCTAGCAAAATTCTAAGAATCAATAGATTGCTTTAAAAGGAAAATCAGAGGCTCAATACCGGTCGGGATTTAAAATAAGAGCTCTGGATCACGAGGTCCTTCTAAATATCGAAATTCATTAAGATCCGATCACCCATCATAAGTTAAATACACTTCATTTTTTCAAATTTTTCCTCTCCCTTCAGCCCCCCAGAGGGTTGAATCGGGGAAAACGACTTTATCAAGTCAATTTGTGCAGCTCCCTGACACGCCTACCCATTTTCATCGTCCTAGCACGTCCAGAAGCACCAAACTCACCAAAGCACTGAACCCCACCCCCTAACTCCCCCAAAGAGAGCGGATCCAGTCCGGTTACGTCAATCACGTATCTACGATATTTATAAGCGTTTTCCAAGATTTTCGGTTTCCCCCTATAACTCTCCACAATGTCAACAGATCCGGTCGAGATTTGAAATAAGAGCTCTGAGACTTGAGTTCCTTCTAAATATCAAATTTCATTAAGATCCGGTAACCCGTTCTTAAGTTAAAATACCTCAATTTTTCTAATTTTTCCAAACTAACAACCCCCAGCTCCACCAAAGAGAACGGATCCGTTCCAATTATATCAATCACGTATCTATAACTTGTGCTTATTCTTCCCATCAAGTTTCATCCCGATTTCTCCACTCTAAGCGTTTCCCAAGATTTCCGGTATCCCCCTCCAACTCCCCCCAACGTCACCGGATCTGATCGGGATTTAAAATGAGAGTTCTAAAGCACAAGATCCTTCTAAATATCAAATTTCATTAAGATCTTATCATCCGTTCGTAAGTTACAAATATCTCATTTTTTCTAATATTTCCAAATTACTCTCCACCCAACTCCACCAAAGAGAGCGGATCCGGTCCGATTATATCAGCAACGTATCTTGCACTTGCACTTATTCTTCCCATCAGGTTTCATCCTAATCTCTCCGCTGTAAGCGTTTTCCAAGATCCCCCTCCCCCCAATTTCACTGGATCCGGTCGGGATTTAAAATAAGAGATCTGAGTTACGAGGTCCTTCTAAATATGAAATTTCATTAAGATCCAATCACGCCTTCATAAGTTAAAAAAAACTTCATTTTTTGATTTTCTAGAACTAACCCTTCCCCCCACCTACCCCAAAGAGAGCGAATCCGTTCCGGTTATGTCAATCACGTATCTAGGACTTGCTTTTTTTCCCACTAAGTTTCATCCCGATCCCTCCACTCTAAGCGTTTTCCAAGATTTTAGGTCCCTCTCCAATCCCCCCAATGTCACCGGATCCGGTCGGGATTTAAAATAAGAGCTCTGAGACACGGTATCCTTCCAAACATCAAATTTCATTAAGATTCGATCACCCGTTCGTAAGTTAAAAATACCTCTTTTTTCTAATTTTTCCAATTTAACCGTTCCCCCACTCCCCCCCCCCCCAGATGGTCGAATCGGAGAAACGACAATTTATAATTTAATCTAGTCTGGTTCCTGTTACACCTGCCAAATTTCATCGTCCTAGCTTACCTGGAAGTGCCTAGAGTAGCAAAACCGGGACAGACAGATAGACAGACAGACAGAATTTGTGATCGCTATATGTCACTTGGTAGATACCAAGTGCCATAAAAAACCCGATGCTGCGGGCAAAAAATCTCACCCAGTGTTAATATAACAGACTCTTGACAAGCAAGGGCCTTTACAGCCTCCTTATTAGAATTAAATAATAAAAAACTAGTTTTTTTTTTAACTGAAATTAAGGTGCGACATTAAAACTTAAAACGAACAGAAATTACTCCTTGTATGAAAGGGGCTGTTCCCTTCTCAACGCTCCGCTCTTTACGCTAAAGTTTGACTCTTTCTCTCAATCCTACTTTATTAAACAGTAAAAAACGTTAGCGTAAAGAGCGGGGCGTTGAGAAGGGAACAGCCCCTTTCATACACGAAGTAATTTCTGTTCGTTTTAAGTTTTAATGTCGCTCCTTACTTTCAGTTTAAAAAACTAGTTTTTTATTTAATTTCTGAACGTTTTTGAATTAATGCATGTTTGATTTTGGCTCTCCACACATAAATTAGTAAAATGAAATTTGCACATTAATTCTCTTTTTGGCTAAATGGCTTTCTCTTAATTTTGATCAGACGATTTTGAGAAATAAGGAATGGGGAAAGAGGTATAGTTGCCCTCCAATTTTTAGGTTACTTAAAAAGGCAACGAAAACTTTTAATTTTTAACGAAAGTTTTTATTAGTAAAAAATATACGTAACTTAAGAATTAACTTGCGTAAAAAACTTTTAAATTCTTATATTTTTATTATGTATATGAGGGGGTTTGTCCCCTCGTTAATACCTCGATCTTTATACTAAATCTTAAGTTTTGTCCCAATTCTTTAAGAATGACCCCTGAATCAGAAAGGCCGTAGAATAAGTAGTTGAATTTACTAAAAATACTTTAGCATAAAGAGCGATGTAATTATCTCCTCCTAAATACCTCGCTCTTTATGCTTAAGTATCTTAGAGCCCCTCATATGCTTAATGATCTCTGTTCGTTTTAAGTTTTAATGCTACTCCTTACTTTCAATTGAAAAAACGTTTTCATGTTTATTTTTTCATTGTTTTTTTTTTATAGTAATGCTAGAACATCCTGCGCCCTTTTCATCGAGTTTCTCTTCCCCCATGACATATTCCTCCAAGGAAGATACTCCCACATAGCCCCCTCCTCTCAACTCAACCCCTTAAACTTGCAGCCCCTCCCCCAGAGACTGTGGGGGAGTAAGTCATCCCCAAAGACATAGTTATTATGGTTTTTGAGTATGCAGAACAAAATGGCTATCTCAAAATTTTGATCCGTTGACTTTGGAAAAAAAAGAGCGTGAGAGGGGGCCTAGGTGCCCTCCAATTTTTTTTGGTCGCATAAAAGGGCACTAGAAATTTTCATTTCCATTCGAATGAGCCCTCTTGCGAAATTCTAGGACCACTTGGTCGATACAATGACCCCTGGAAAAAAAAACACACACCCGTGATCTGTCTTCTGGCAAAAAATACGAAATTCCAAATTTTTGTAGATGGGGCTTGAAATTTTTGCTATAGGGTTCTCTTATACGCTGAATGCGATGGTGTGATTTTCGTTAAGAATCTATGATTTTTAGGGGGTGTTTTCCCCTATTTTCCAAAATAAGGCAAATTTTCTCAGTCTCGTAACGTTTGACGAAAAAGATTAAATTTGATGAAACATATATTTAAAATCAGCATGAAAATCCGATTCTTTTGATGTATCTTTTAGCATCAAAATTCCAATTTTTAGAGTTTCGTTTACTATTGAGTCGGGTCGCTCCTTACTACAGTTCGTTACCCCGAACTGTTTGACAAAGAACATAATGCAAATCTTTCAGAATTGAGAAGTTAATTCAATGAGCGTTTTGAAGACTTCCAAAATTTTCGATTGCATCGCAGTTCGTCACATCTTCTTTTGCAGAAATTTGATACTGAAGAATTCTTATACTTTTGTCCTACAACATTTTGGAGAAGACGACGCTGTAGTGGAGATATAGCCAAGTGATTTACAAAGTGTCCTTTCATTGAAATTCCTCACTTCAAGTATTGAAAATATTTAACATTTTGTTCCAAAGAAAAAATATTCAATTTTTGTCCAGGGTGGTTTATGAAGGCAATTTTTAGCTCAACATATCTATGTCATATTCCATTTTCCAGTAAAGAATTGATTAAAAGCAAGCATAGGAACCGGTTGACCGACAGACATATGGATATTTTGTTTACGTAAATTAAAAATAAATATCTAAAGGTACTAAACAACTGTATGAATTAAACAAACACATTATACCTTCCTACCTTGTTGGGTAGGTTACTATTAAAGGTTTTTGAGTTGTAAGGCTGCTGAGCCACTTAAAGTTTAGGAAGCCACCGGTATTTAAGGCAAGTTAGTCAACTTTTTTTTTCAATGAAAACCCAAAAAACCGTATTTTCCAGAGTAAATACCAAAAATGATGTTTTTCGGAATATACAGGGGATCTAAGAGGCCAAATACCCCCATAACCAATTGGCACTGCAGACAACCAGCTAGAAATGTGGTTTTTTCATTATGAGACTTTAGTGTCCATGTTGAAACAAATACAGATAGATGTTATCCTCGCTTAGGTAAATTGGGTGCGTCGAAGTAAAAAAAAAAGCAATGGTAACAGAATTGGACAATTTTATAGGTTCAGCAAACTAGTTATGATCAATAAAGTAGTTGGTCGTAAAATGGCTTTTTTAAGTCAGCATGGTACTCGAAGGTAAGACGGCCAACCTTATTAGTTATGTTATTGCCAATCGAAGACTATCTAGTCTCGGATTAGCGGAGATTATTGCTATTCTCTTATTATTGCTATTCCTGCCATGCTATGCAAAGTTGCTGTCACCACGAAGACAATTGATCTGAAGATTGGCCGGGAAAAAACTAATATTCTAACGAGCGAGTGGAGATGCATTGGAAAGTGTTATTTTTCTTGACAATACTTGCTTGGAAGTCGTCTATTAATTCAAGTATCTGGGATCTGTCGGCTCTGTACTCCTTTATGAATATGGGACTTGGTCTCTGGAAGCCACGGACATCCATGCTATCAAGTTTGACCATTCCTATTTTAGACGAGTCCTTGGTATTCCCCTTTGAGATACAGTCAGTAATACCCAAGTTGGACTGCGTTGCCACCAGAAAAATGGCATTGGACTGATAAAAAATGGCACTTAACCTAGTTTGGCCATGTCTATTCTCCCATTTTATAGCACCGAGCTCCTCGAATTCAGATGCTTTTTTTCTTCGTGTAAGGATCTCGAACACGTAAAAAAAGATGTCTACTTCACTTACATTCACAATCCGGGCTCAATCTCTGGTCTTGACTTTTTCCTGATTTCCACAACAACAACCACTGAAGTAATCCCTAAAGTGTTGACTCACCATATTTCCCAAATATAAATACATTCAAATTCTACGGTCCTATACATGCCCCATATTGAGGAAAGGAAGTGGTTCTATAGAAATGAGTGGGATAAAACAAATGTTATTTTGTTTCAGTCAGTCTGTGATAATATAATTGACAAGGTTGAATTGCAATTTCAGTTACTGCAAGAAGTCCTGTCGTTACCTATGTCAGAGAAGCTGGTCATGCTGAATATCTATGCAAGTAAGCTGATTCACGCAATTCATTGTGAAAAAAAAAAGGCTGTTCAAATCAAAAAGATCCCCATTGGGCCTGAAGTCCTTGATTCGTCCGAAAACACTGAGTTATTTCTGGTATCCCTTGTCTAAAGCGAGTAAAAAGCCCCATAGCAGTATTATGAATAAATTTTGTTAGCATGCTAAATGTCATATTGCTAGATATCTGTCTAAACAACTCGCTAACATAATTGGTCAAAATACTGAACTAGTCTGTTCGAATCCCAATTCGACGTGAAAGCTGGTAAAGAGTTAGAAACCCAAAGACCTTTCTTGCGCTAAGCTTGCAAGAGAAGCTGAGTTGATCTCCTTTTATGGAGTTGAGTTTTCACCACCAGACCAAACACCCCAACTACAATATAAATCAGAGCTCAATGCGGCACTCGATCGTTCAGACTATGTTATAGGTTTTTTATTGTCAATGAAAACAGTGAAAGAAGCTATAAGAAAGCTAAAGAAAACATTTTCAAGAGATGTTGACAAAGTGTGTGGTACTCATTTGTTTTACAGTAGGGATTGGCTCATCGAACACCTTACTTCACTTTATCAGATGATTTCTACTTCTGGATCCGGGCCTCGTGCTTTTTCAATAGACACAGTTACCTAATAGGCTAGTCCTAACAAAAGGCAAAGAACCGGGACAATGTATCTACTGTCATCCTGGTATTTTGCAAATTAATGGAGCCGCTTAATTCTAAGAATCAATAGATTGATTTAAAAGGAAAATCAGAGGCTTAATGCCGGTCAGGATTTAAAATAAGACCTCTGAGTCACGATGTCCTTCTAAATATAAAAAATTCATTAGATCCGATCACCCACTCGTAAGTTATAAATATCTAATTTTTTCAAATTTTTCCTCTCTCTTTAGCCCCCCAGATGGTCGAATCTGCGAAAACGACTTTATCAAGTCAATTTGTGCAGCTCCCTGACACACCTACCAATTTTCATCGTCCTAGCACGTCCAGAAGCACCAGACTCACCAAATCACTGAACTCCTCCCCCAAACTCCCCCAAAGAGAGCGAATCCAGTAATGTTACGTCAATCACGTATCAAGTACATTTGCTTATTCTATTCACCAAGCTTCATCCCGATTCCTCCACTCCAAGTGTTTTCCAAGATTTCCCCCTCCAACTCCCCCCAATGTCAAAAGATCTGATCGGGATTTGAAACAAGAGCTCTGAGACACGAATTCCTTCTAAATGTCAAATTTCATTAAGATCCGATCACCTATTCGTAAGATGAAAATACCCGGATTTTCACGTTTTCCAAGAATTCCAGTTTCCCCCTCCAACTCCCCCCAATGTCAAAGGATCTGGTCTGAATTTATAATTAGAGCTTTAAAGCACAAGATCTTTCTAAATACCAAATTTTATTAAGATCTGGTCACCCTTTCGTAAGTTACAAATACCTCAATTTTCAAAATTACCCCCCCCCCCCCCAACTCCACCAAAGAGAGCAGATCCGGTCCGGTTATGTCAGTCACGTATCTTAGACAGGTTTTTATTCTTCCCATCCAGTTTCATCCTGATCTCTCCGCTTTAAGTATTTTCTAAGATTTCCGGTCCCCCACTCCCACCTCCCAATGACGATGGATCCGGTTGAGATTTAAAATAAGAGATCTGAGTTACGAGGTCCTTCTAAATATGAAGTTCCATGAAGATCCAATCACTCCTTCGTAAGTTAAAAATACGTCATTTTTTCTAATTTTTCAGAATTAACCCCCCCCCCAATAGAGAGGATCCGTTCCATATTATGTAAATCACGTATCTAAAACTTCTGCTTATTTTCCCCACCAATTTTCATCTCCATCCCTCCAATCTAAGCGTTTTCCGTGATTTTAGCTCCCCCACCCGAAACTCCCCCCAATATTACCAGATCCAGTCGGGATTTAAAATAAGAGCTTTGAGACACGATATCCTTCCAAACATCAACTTTCATTGAGATCCGATCACCCGTTCGTAAGTTAAAAATACCTCATTTTTTTCTAATTTTTCAGAATTAACCCCCCCCCCCCAACTACCCCAAAGAGAGCGGATCCATTCCGGTTATGTCAATCATGTATCTAGGACTTGTGCTTATTTTTCCCACCAAGTTTCATCCCGATAAGTTAAAATTACTTCGTTTTTCTATTTTTTCCGAATTAACGGGCCCCCACTCCCCCCCAGATGGTCTAATTTAATCTGGTCCGGTCCCTGATACGCCAGCCAAATTTCATCGTCCTAGCTTACCTGGAAGTGCCTAAAGTAGGAAAACCGGGACCGACAGACAGACAAACAGACCGACAAATTTGCGATTGCTATATATCACTTGGTTAATACCAAATGCCATAAAAAAGGTGTTTAACCCCTGTTCTCAACAGCTCTCTATCGTTTTTGTTATGGCTCGGCAATAAAATTTGTATTGCTATTAGCACTATTACTCATCTGGGCCTTCTGGTTACGTCAGTTTTTAAATTGAATCGTTTGGCTCTTTTTAGCATTTTGTAGAAAAAAAATCGCCGTACATACGGGCTCCTTGTTGGCAGTAAATTGTGGCTTAACCGTTTTTTACTTGCGCGACTTTACAGTGACTTCATTATTCCGCCCATTCGGTCGTTTTCTTTCTAATAGCCCATCCTATTGGAAGGAGTTTAATTATTGTAAGTAACTTCTGAATGGGGGCGGGAAATTCCAGAGTAGCAGCAAAATATGGAGCCAGAGATCGTCTTACCACTTTTATTGAAAGACGGACTAAATTTAGAAGTTTGCTTGATTTGATTCATGATTTTTGCGTTTTATATTCTTAAAGTGAGCCTATCTGTTTCGTTTCAATTGCTTTGATGGAGGATCTTCTTTTCTGTGGTTGTATATATCGTGTTGCATTTCAGTATGTTTTCCTCTTTTCTTTATTTACTATTATTCTGTTTACTAATGATAAAACAGGAAATAATTCATATATATATATATATATATATATATATATATATATATATATATATATATATATGTATATATATATATATATATATATATATATATATATATATATATATATATATATATATATATATATATATATATATACATATATATATATATATATAATTTTCATCCTGTCAGTTTTACATTTCGTTAACGAAATTTTCACACTTCTTAGGCATTTGCTAAAAATCCTTTGCTAAGCACTTTCAACGGCGGATCAGCAGGGTAATAAACACCGTGATGTTCTAAGCGTTATTAAACATCCATTGTCCTACTAATCCTTCTTTGAATGCAGATCAATGAACGGTTTTTAGATACTAAGGAGTTTGAAAATGTCAGATATGATCTTTAGCTCAACAGCAACAGCATGCATAAAAAACTCAAGCTTACAGTTGTAGGTGTGATTGGTTCTGCTCCCATTGCCATTGATGTTAATATGTCAGCTACCGTGAGGCGAATAGCATCTGAATTTTCTGGTGTGCTCGTCATGTTATAAAAGTCTAGAAAAAAGGAAGAAACATCAATTATAAAAAGAAAACATTCAGAAAAACAAAAATAGAAACTTCAGTTTAAGAGTTCGAAAAGTTAAGAAAAGCTATGGGCCCACCCACCTACTGCCTACTGACATCCTGTCAAAACATTCACTGAGACCATGAAAAACGCTTTCACACAACCGATACTTGCATCCTATGGAGTTCAGCGCCTGTTAAGCATTTGCAAATGTATAAGTGCACCCACAGGTCCAACAGGGAGGGAAGGACCAGAGAGCTCTTTCAGAGATGAGGGAGGTATAAAAAAGATGTATTTTATGCCTCAGTTTTTTGATGATGACAAATCTTTCAGGCTTATGACGAAATCAAAGAACCTTTTCTTGTGATAGGGTTAAATAACAAAAAAGCATTTTCTGAATACAGTTATTTGACAGTGGGGAGGGGAGTCCTTCAGAAACTTTTTGAGAAATAATTTTTTTATAAATGTACATATGACTTTCAGTTCAATCAATTATTACGTTTAGATGCATTCCATGAAGAGGCTAACTTCTACAAAGATGATATTTTGAACAGCATATAGTCTACAAATTAATAAAAAAAAAAAATGTGAGCTCCCTAATTTAAAAATAAAAAGCTACAGAAATCAGCCTAAAGGATATGAGCGAAGAAGGAGGCAATGTTCCACCAAAAATTGAACCTACATCAAACAAAATTAAGTTTTTGTCAGAAATGCAATTTAAATTCTTCTGACTCCCCCTTCTCCTAGAATGGACTGCAAGAAAACATATAACCCAAATTGTATATGTTACATGCATTTCACCATACATTACTCTCTTTTTCAAATGGAATTAACCGCAAAGAACCAACATCAATGAAACTGAGATATAGAAAAATACATGGGAAACACATAATTTGGGCTAAACGTTTGCTCATTTAAGGATGGTTGGGGGGTAAAGTAAACTGCTTTTAGAAATGATATAAGTAAGTATTTTAGGATGTGTTAAAATTATTCTCGGAATTTTGTAGAGTTTCCTTTGGTCCAACTTGTCCTATCTGTCCAAACTGTAGACTAATTACGTTTTTTCAGACAATTCGTGGTAACGAACTGTAAGTAAGGAGCGACCCGGATGTAACCGAAACTCTAAAAAACGGAATTTTTATACCGATAGATACATCAAAAGAATTCGATTTTTATACGGATTTTAAATATATAACTTTCATCAAGTTTAGTCTTACCCATCAAAAGTTACGAGCCTGAGAAAATTTACCTTATTTTCAAAGAAAGGGGAAAACACCCTTAGAAGTCATAGAATCTAAACGAAAATCGCAACATCATATTCAGCTTACAAGAGAACCCTGCTGTAGAGGTTTCAAGCTCCTAACTGGAAAAATGTGGAATTTTTATATTTTTTGCCTGAAGAAAGATCACGGATGCGTTTTTACTTGTTGTTTGTTTGTTTTTTCAGGGGCGATCGTATCAACCCAATGGTCCTAAAATGTCGCGAGAGGCCTCATTCTAACGGAAATTAAAAGTTCTAGTGTCCTTTTAAAGTGACCAAAAAATTTGAGGGCAACCACCCTCATTTTTCCCTAAGTCACCGGATCAAAATTTTGAGGTAGCCATTTTGTTCAATATAGTCGAAAAATCTAATACATACGTCTTTCAGGAAGACTTAAATCACCCACAGTCCCCGGGGGAAGGGCTACAAGTTATGGACTTTGCCCATTGTTTACACATAGTATTGGTTATTGGGAACTATATAGACGTTTTCAGGGGGATCGTTTTCTGGTGGGGGGGGGGGGTGTAGTGGGAGAATCTTTCCCTGGAGGAATATATCATGGAATAAGAGAATTTCCATGAAGGGGGCGATGGATTTCCCAGCATTATTTAAAAAACAATGAGAAATTAAACAAACAAAAAAACAAGTTTTTTCCAACTGAAAGTAAGAAGCAACATTAAAACTTAAAATGAACATTTACTATATGAGGGGGTTCGTCCCCTCCTCAATACCTCACTCTTTACGCTAAAGTATTTTTAGTAATTTCAAAATAGTAATTTATTCTAATTAAATGGCCTTTGTGGTTCAGAGATCATTCTTAAAGAATCGGAACAAAATTCTAACTTTAGCGCAAAGAGCGAGGTATTGTCGAGGGGGCAAACCCCTTCATATACGTAATAAAACTATACGAACATAAAAGTTAGTTACGTAAGTTACGTATATGTATTACTAATCAGAACGCTTGTAAATAAAATTAAAAGTTCTAGTGACCTTTTAAAGTAACCAAAAAAAATGGAGGGCAACTAGGATCCCTCCCCCCACCCCTTTTTTCTCAAATCATCCGATCAAATTTTTGAGAAAGTCATTTAGCCAAAAAAGTAAAATTAATATGCAAATTCCATTGTAATTATTCATGTACGTTGAGCCAAAATCAAAACCTGCATTAATTCAAAAACGTTAGGAAATTAAATAAAGAACAAGTTTTTTTTTAACTGAAAGTAAGGAGCGACATTAAAACTTAAAATGAACAGAAATTATTCCGAACTGAAATTATATGAAAGAGGTTGTCCCCTCCTCAACACCCCGCTCTTTACGCTAAAGTTTGACTCTCTCTCACAACTTCACTTTTTAAACAATAAAAACCTTTAGCGTAAAGAGCGGGGCATTGAGGAGGGGATATCCCCTTTCATATACGGAATAATTTCTGTTCGTTTTAAGTTTTAATGTCGCTTCTTACTTTCAGTAAAAAAAAACCTGCTGTTTTTATTTAATTTAAGAAAAGGATCGTTTCAAGACAACCGTATGCAAGGTCACTTCTGGAGTAAAAATAAGCAAAAAAAACACGTTTTTTTAAACTGAAAGTAAGGAGCAATACTAAAGCTAAAAAATAACAGAAATTATTCCGTATATAAAGGGGTTGCCCTCCTCCTCAATACTTTATATTTTACGCCAAAGCTTTTAGCACTTTTGAAAAATCTTCCTAATTTAATTAAATGGCTCTTGGGTTTCAGGAGCTTTCTTAAAAAATTGGGACAAGCAGTCAAACTTTAGCGTAAAGAACAAGGTATTGGGGAGGAGGGCAATGCCTTCATATACGGAATAATTTTTGTTTTTTTTTAGTTTTTTACTTTCTGTTAAAATTTTTTTTTATTTCATCCTCTAAAAATTTCATCCACAGTTCCATCCTCATTAACCCCCCACCGTACAATTTCTTGCTGACGATTCAGCCTGAAAAATTCTCCTTAGTATACTTTCATTTAAAAAAGACTTTTATTTTTTAACCGTTTTCTCGATCAGTCCGGAAGTCCCCTTCCATGGAAATTTTCTTCCAGAAATCCAAACAGACTGGAGATAGCCCCTGAATAATTCACCCGGAACATCTCTAAATGCAAAATTGAGTTGGCAAAGAGAAAGTAAGACAATTAAAAAGAATTTCGTAGAGGAATTCAGTCAAATCCTTCCAGTGTAAGATTTCTTCTGGAAAATTCACCCCTGGAAATTTCCCTCCCCAAGGAAAATTCCCCATATGGAAACCCATCTCAAGCACAAAATCCTCCCCTCCCCCAAAAAGGCTGTATACTTCCCAATAACAAATAATATAAATAAACAATAAGCAAATTTCACAACTTACAGACATCTCAAAATTTTGATTGGATTGGGGAAAGGGCGTGGGAGGGGGGCTAGGTGCCCTCCAATTTTTTGGTTACTGAAAAAAGGCACTAGAACTTTTAATTCCAGTTCGAATACACCCTCTCCCGATCTTCTAAAACCATTATTTCGATACGATCATCCCTAAAAAAAAAAAAAAAAAAAAAAAAAAAAAAAAAAAAAAAAAAAAAAAAAAAAAAAAAAAACAATAAACATGCATCCATGATCTTTCTTCTGACAAAAAATACAATTTCACATTTTTGTATATAGGAGCTTTTAACCTCTACAATAGTGTTCTTTGATATCCTGAATTTCATGGTGTGATTTTCATTAAGATTCCTTGACTTTTAGGGGGGGGGTGTTTTTATCTTGTTCAAAGATCAGGCAAATTTTCTCAAGCAGTTAACTTTTGATGGGCAACACTAAACTTGAAGAATTTTATATATTTGGAATCAGCACAATAAGTTGATTCTTTTCATGTATATATTCATATCAGAATTTAGTTGATGAGGTTCCATTGGAACAAAGCAATATTATTCTTTGCTTTTATTTCTTGTCAAAAGATGGTTCACATTACCAGATAGGCCTAACATCAGTTAAGACAGATCCACAAATGTACAAACTTTTCCATAGAGCCTTGGGCTATATCCAAGCATTAAATGGGATGGAGCTGAGACGCAGATATAGTGGAAGCGGCTCTGATAATCCAATAAGTACTAACCAAATATTTTGCAATGATCTAGTTTAATAGCCTACAACTGTCAACAAATTAGAGCATCGCCAAGCAGCCTGAGGCCAGACGGCTTGATGCTGCAGTGAGTTGTTAGTAGTAGTAAATTTAGGTTCTGGTGATTCAAATCATTTGGCACATTGTTTTGTCTTAGGATAGTATACTTTCAAAATCTGCTGGTCTTTATATTCTTGCATGCAAGTCAAATTAAGTTACAATGCCCCTATTTTGAGACCTGGGCTGTGAATCTTACTCTACTTTTTACCAGTTTGGATAGTGGATTCAAAATCTTATCATACATGACAAAATTGAATAGATTATATTTTGACTGTAGTACAAGAAAAACATAGCTAGGTATAATATTTAAAGGTTAAGGGTCTGAAAAGCATGAGCATAGGCATACTTTCATTTTTGGTTGGCAAATGCTTTGAAATCCCTCCCTACACTTTCAAAACAGGTCTATAAACCAAACAATGGCTGAGAATAGTATTTTCAAGTTACTTTAATTCCTACTACACTTTTTGAACCTGATAGATTATATCAAAATAGCTATTTACAGCTAATTTGATAAATCAGATCACTGTGATTATGACAAACCACCAAAATCTTGTTACAGTGGGATATTTTCACATGCCAGGGGTTCAGCAGGTTGAAAGTTCTGGATATTAAACAACAAACTAATCCAATTGCAGATACCGTCCCTGAAAACTTGCTAACACAGCTGGTAAACTCTCCAAAAAAATACAGAGATAGTGCAATACCATCCCTTCTATATCTTATTATTACTAACAGCCCAGAAAGTAGCCAGTCAATCCAAAACCTACCAGCACTTGGTGCAAGTGATCACCTTTGCATTGCTTCAACACATCTTTTAAGTCTAAAGCCCAATAATACAGTTATTAAGAAATCTGTTGATTATAAAGGTATTTACAAAGAGTTGCAAGAAACAGAGTGGGAAAAAATGATCATGGCTGGCAATATTGAAAAATCATGGACAAAATTCAAGAAAATTCTACTCCAAATTGAAAGGTTAATCCATAGTGACTAACCTCATTCAATTTTGAAAAATCATGGTCATCTTTTGTCTGAGAAATTTAAAAGGGATAATCTATGATGCCACCAATGAACACCTAACAAATTGCTGGTTGATGGACAACATGGCTACAGAAAAGATTAATTCATAGAGACTAACCTCATTCAGTCTTATAACATAGCAACAAAGTTAATATTGGAAGGTATCCATGTAGACATAGTGTTACTCAACCAGGCAAAAACTTTTGATAAAGTTGTGCACTGCTACCTCAATAGGAAACTTAGAGTCTACAAAGTCAATCCTGAATGGATTATCAGTTTTTTAGTGGGAAAACATAGAATATAGTCCTATATGATGAAAAGGGATACCAGCATACTGAGATCTAGTGCACATCCTCAGCAGGGTGCCACAAGGTCCAAAGCTTGGACCTTCCCTGTTAAGGTGGTACATTAATGATTCAGCAGCTGTAGTTTCCAATAACATGGCTTTATGCAGATGAAACTATACTGATTGGTCCTGCAGAGGATGAGCAATGTGCAGTGTCAATACAAACAGACCTTGACAGCCTGTAGAACTAGTGCAAGCAGTAGGGTCTGGAATTTAATGCAGATCAATGTAAAGTCTTTCCTCTTGGTTCAAGAAACCCATACCACAAATATTCCATGCTGTCCAGCACAGGTACAAGATTGATACTTGAAAGTGTCAAAGAAGAGCATGACCTTGGTGTTTTCATAGATATTATATTGAAGTTCAATGGGTATGTTCAGCACCAAGTTTCAGGAGCCAACATGGTGCTCTTGGCATGACAAAAAGAACTCACCATTAAAAACCTAAGATTATAAAGAAGCTGTACATATTATTAGTACATCCAAAAGTTGAATTTGGGTCAATAGTCCCTTATCCCCAGTATAAAACACAAACACATGCTGGAGAGGGTCAAAAGGAGAGCTACTAATTTCACAAACAACCTCAGACACCTGCAGTATGAGGAACACCTAAAAAAGCTAACCCTGTCAACTTTATACCTTCAGGAGAAAGTGTGGAGACATAATAATGATGATGAAGAAACTTTAGGATGCAGATGCAGGAAATGCTTTTTTCTCACAAGCTGAATCGAAAACCATCATAAGACACTCAAAGAAGCTACAACTGTTTACCCATGACCATCATGAGTGATATAACTTCTTAGCTACCTAAGGCATCCTGTTATGGAACTCTCTTAGCAAAGCAACAGTACAAGCAAAATTCACCAAAGTGTTCAAGAAATCAATGGACAGAGACTAAAGAGATATGGAGTATAAATTCATCTGGGATGCCCCTGAGTTCACACATAGAAAACAGCACCACAAGATCACCCACCCAGCAATGTTCTACAGGAGGATCCCCCCATCTCATCACTGGCAGTGCAATTTAAGGTGATTTTCAGGAAACTTCCAACCAAAATATATTCTCTACAAAAACAGGCTTTGAGCAAGCCCAAGATATGATATGGGTGGATTGTAATCTATGATGTTGTACTGACTGGTGATGTGAAAAAAAAAAAAAATCCCCAGACTGCCCCTCTTCTACCTATCCTTTTTCAAAATTGTGCAGTTGCCATCATTTTTCCTATAACTACAATAGCTCAAAATTTCACTTAGAATAACCAGCCTACTCTCACTTTGAGGAAAAATTGAGTTGTGGCTTATAGTCTAACTTGATCCTTGAAGTCAAACTTAGTATTCATTCCAAAGTTAAAGCAGGTGATAGACTACATTGGAAATCTAGTTTAAACAGGTTTATATTAACTTAGATTGTGCTTGGTAGTACAGAACCCAAAGTTTGAACTCAGCTGCAGAAGTCTATTAGAGGGCCTGGACACTGATTCCAGTGATGAATAGGTGTCCCAAATATGCAAAAGAACCTCCACATTGATCCAAACAAAAAGAAGAAGAAGAAAAATTCAAACTTGGCTGAATTGTTGGAAGTTGATTTGCCAAAGTTTTTAGTCATGGAAAAACACTTGTCACACACATTTACTGGAGTTATAGATTGATTGCATGAAGTTTTATTCTCTTACCTCAAGAACTTCCTGAACCAGTGAAAAGCCACAAAACCAGATTTTTAAAACATCTTAGCATAATTCAATAAGCCTTTTAAGTGGCTATGATTTTATGGTACTTCCTTCTGATGAGAAGTGATTGTAAACTAGTACCAGTGGCTACACCATGACAGGGATAGAAACAGAAACCTAAAAGGTCTTCTCATGTCTTAATCTGAAGACAGTTTTAGGCTATTAGACCATTTCAAAATGTTTGGTTAGTACCTATTAGAGTATCAGAATTGCTTCCAGTTCAACTATGTCCCAGCCCTAACCTACTAACTGCTTTGATATAGCCCTATTTGGCAATATGAACAAACCTTTGACAAGAAATAAGAGTATAAAATAATATAAACAAATAAATCAGCAGAATTGTTTTGAACATTGAATTTGGAACCAGTACTGAATGGGGAATTGAATGATAGGCCTACAATATCTAAGCTAACCTACTCCTTTTTTATAACAAGCTAGCCTAGCTTTTACTTCAGCAGAGGTCATGTATAAGGGTTGGGTCAACTGATCCTCTTCTTTGAAAAAAAATTGGGCATTAGCCTACAGTTAGGACAATTCATGAAAACAATCTTAACAAATCCTAAAATACTTTCTTAAATCTTTCTCAAAAACATTTAATTTTACTTTACCACTCCCATCCCCTGGTACAATGTGTATACATGTAGCCTAAAGTATATGTTTCCTATGCATTTTTCCATTTTACTGATGTTGCTCCTTGCTGTTAAATCAATTTGAACAAATGAGCAATGCATTGTTAAATGGAAGGAGCATATACACTTTTGGCTATATGTTTGCACAAAAAGGGGGGAGGAAAACTAAACTGAAGTACTTTTGAGAATGATATAGGCTAAGTATTTTAATATTTTTGATGTCTATTTTAGAATTTTATCCTATACTGTTTCCTATTAAGTGAGCCCATCTGTAAACTAATACCAAAAACTGTTTAAAACCTAGCCCTAAACACCCACAGAAATGAGTTTGTAGGCACCATGACATAGCTAAGGCATACAGTATTTAGACTAGTCTAGTCTTATACTGAGGATGTTATAGGCCTAGCAAAATTCATGACTAGCAAACACTGGCTAGGGTAGTGAATAGCCTTTGAGGTGAACATGTGAAATATGAAATGTAACTAACCTTGCATCTTTTTGCACCTACTCAGACAAGACGGTCTACCTAAGCTGTAGAACACTTGGTTAATCTAAAGCCAAACCAGTTTAATATTAGCTTATAATCCATGCAAAATTCTAAAAAAAGCAAATATAGACACTTAACTTTCACAAATAAAAAAGATGACTCACATGAATGTGGTTTGCCAGCTCACTTATTACTCAGAAATTATTTTGTAAAAGAAAACACCTTATGAGTCAGAATGACTACACGCAGCATGAAATCTTGTTGATGATGATAAAAGGCAGCATTGACGTCATTTCTATTTTTAAATTTTCGCAGATACCATCTTCTCTAAATAATAAAGAAAATGCAAAGATGGCACTCAAAACTTAACATCTATAGAAGAGAATTGTCGGGACAGTAAAATAAGAAGAATTTACAGGCTCTAAGACAGAATTGCCACCCCTACTGATTTGCCACTATTTCTAGTGGTTTTTCGTATTGCCTAAGCAAAAATATCACTAAATCAGCACACAAATAACTAGATTATTGAAGAAAATCACTAAACCAACCTAAAAATCACTAAATCTAGTGAGTTTTTAACTGGGCGGTAATCCTGGCTCCAGATGAAGAGACTAATATCGCAGTCACTTGAGCTTAATGCAATTAATCCTCTTAGGCTTGTCACTAGGAAATGCTTCTGTTTGGTTGAAAGTCATGTCATGTAAACATTTTCAATCGATCAAAGGCAATTTTCACTGACAAACAAATGAAAATTAATTGCAATAAACTCTATTCAATCACCTATTCCATCTATTATATGCCCTATTTAAATGAAGTTTTCCAAGTGCTGCCATACTTAATGAACAGTCAATGCGTGGTTTGACAGAGTAGATCCAGAATAGAATCATCTTATTTGGTTACATAACAGACATAACAAACACAGCTGAAACTGGTTAACTAAAAAGATCAAGAAAACTATTTTCCAACCCTCAAATGAAACAAAAATTCAAAAGCAAGTAACGCCAGAACCTATATTTTAATAGCAAAATAATTTCATTCCTAAATATGTTGGAAAAGCAAAGGTCTGTTATAATAATGTCTAGCATTGAAAATATTCTGAGTGTCCACTTAAATAAAAAACTATTTAAAAAGTACTTCACTTCCGCTGTTACAATCGTCTAAAGCAGCAAAAAGTAATAATATCTAAATTATGGATCTGAAATATTGAAATATCTGATGAAAGTATGGATTTGTAAAATATTTTCAGGGGTATAAGGCAGAAACGGAAGTTTTTACAGATGTAGAAAATAAAAAAGGTTTTAAAATGGCTCTGTAGTAGTGCAGCGAGTGTAAAACCTCTGCTTGGTAATACGGGACCCAGAGCTCAAAATCAGCTGCTGCAACCTGCTGCAGGGCGCAAAATTATATTTCGGTGATGAGATTATACGAAACTGTCTCCATAACAATGCAAATAAGATGTAGAAGAAGGTTCTAAAAGACAATCGTAACAGCACCCAATATTAATCTTGAGAGCAGCTTTGAACGACAAAGCATTTGTCTTCTTCATTTTGATCTCTCAGACGAAGTAGGTTATGTGAAGTCAAAACCAGCGACCAATTAATCTACGCCATGATGAGATGGGGAAGTAAACCCCTGATCGCGGAACTTTGGTTAGCTATCGGTTATTGGTTATTGGTTAGATGGTAGGGATAAGTGGGGGAAAAAAGACCTATCAGGATTTCTAACTCTTTTTTCCACAACTAAATTTTACTGATAAGATAAACATATATAGCATTAAACATCCCTCAATCAGCTTTGAATTTAAACGTTTTTCTCACTAGCATTTTTAAAAAATATTATTTTAGTTTTTCTTGCCAAGTTGACTAGGAGGGGAAGTATTCAATAAGACGGATTGTAAATCTATCGCTAAGGTAATTCAAAAGTGAAAATTTTAATGATAAACTTGCCATGCTTCATCACCATTTCTACCCCATAAATGGCACCAAAAAGTATCAATTTTTTATGACATTTTATATTTTACGACGGTATCGTAAGAACGAATTTACAAAATCGAAATAGATATACATTAATTTGCAAATGATCATTCAAACATATCTGCAGAATGTTTTAATATCCCGCCAGCGTCAGAAGAAAAGAAAGCTTACAAACCAAAAGTTCAACTATATTATACTGATTACGTCGTTGACATTGACAAAACTTACTTTTTATGCCAAATTCAAATATGGAAAATTCGCTGATTTTAAATTTTCTCATAAAATTTGCTAGCCTCAGAAAACTTATATAGTTTTATGAATAAGGGGTATATCCACAAAACTGTTGCAGTTGATGGACGTTATATAATGAAATTTAATACGTCTAATAGCCATAAGGCTATTGATAAAAATGGTAAATTTCGTATTTTCCTCAAAAAGAATCGTCAAGATTTTATTTTTCTACTAAGGATGGTTTTATCGAATACGTATTCATAAATTACTGAAAGAACACCGACGAAAATATAAAAATCTAAAGGTGTTAAAAGAACACTAGAGCGATTTCTTGTATTTTATTGTGCAGAAGGATACTGAGGAGGTCTAAAATTCCTCTCTTATTGTGTTACAATAGTTTCAACGAGAAGTTTAGTTTTTAAGTATCAAAGCATTGTGATAAAAAGGTGACCTTAGAAGTGAAGAACGGGGTTTTGGTTCCCCCTCGCTTAGGAAAGTTCTATTTTATTTTCAGAAGAAAATACACCTATACATGCCTTTTTTGAAAGTCAATGCTGTACAGTAATTAAACCTTAGTTGGTGAGAGGGACTAGTACCCTTAATTTTTTGAATGAAAAGGGTATTAAAAATAAGCAGAAATAAAATAAAAAACCGCAAAGACCACAAAGAGCGGTTTTCCACACCAACTCCACAATTTACGCTAAAATTTGTGTACCCTCTCTCCCGCAATACTTACAAAAGAATACATTGACACAAGTTCAACAGGATAATAAGTGGATTTTTCACTGTGGATAATAAGTGGAAATTTTAGTAAAAATGTTCGGAAAGGCAATCGCTCTATCCTGCAAACTGACAACCTTTTCTAATTTGATGCATACAAAATGCAAAATCAGGACTCGAGCTCTCTTCCCAGAGGACATAATTAAAATCCTAGTGCTCTAACCATTCAGCTACAACTACTCTTGTAGCTCTAGAACCTAGCTCTAGCTTGGTGTAGAAAGTAACTTTTGGTTAGCTTACTCATCTTTATTCCAGATAAAGTACAGACAAATACAACTTTGCAGTGCTGTCATTCGAACGGATAGGGCTAGGAGGATGGCTTAGGATTTTCTAGTTCAGCGGCCGACAGGCTGTGATTTGCAAGCTGTGTGTGGCTCTTTCGTCGTCAAAGTATGGCTCTTGAAGAATTCTCTGGTATTTTGATTATTGATTCTCCACAATCAAAATGAGCCACAATAAACAGAATAAACACATCAAAACTTATATTCACAAACCTGTCGGCAAAAACAATTGGAAATTTGAGGTGCTTCGCACAATTTATGTTCACATTTTGACCCACACCCATTTTGGAGTTTTGTTATTGGTTTGTTTCCTAGAAAACAGATTAGCCTGGAAGGGATCATTTTTTGATGACTTATCGGTTTGATTGGGCATTTGATATTTGGAAGATAGTTATTGATAGAAAATCAATAATACGTACGTCTTTATGGATATAATTTTAAACCCTAACTGCGGCTAGTACTACCCTAATAGGTCCTATTAAGAAACATCTTTGACTTTGAATGCTTTTTGTGTCAATAAATAAAAAAAATTACTTTCCATTAAATAATATTTGAAGAAAATATAAAAAATGCATCAAATCAAGGTGGTATCATATTAAATGGATAAAAGACAACACAGACAAATAGTTTGTAGTAACGAACTGTAATTAAGGAGTGACGAGTAAAAATGGTGAGACAGCGGATCAATTTAGAACTATCGAAATACTATACACTGTACTTTAGAGCTTCAGAAGTCATTGGGCCACATGATGGTGCATTCATTCCTATACATGCAAGCAGTCCATACAAAATCAGTGGCTATTTATTAATTTTTTTTTTTTCATTTGTCTATTTGAAACTCGCAAAAACAAAAAAAAAGTATAAAAGGTTGGGTAACGACAGAAAAGATAAAAAACACAAGAGAAGAACACACAATCAGCCGAAAACTTGTATAAGACAACGGTGACAACTGCGCATAAGCCATACCTGAGAGTTCCCTTGTGTCCCGTAATTTTTACTTCGAAACAATCCAAAATACATAAGTCATTCGCAAGAAACTGAGTTTTTTTTTCTATGGTGGGAGACAAAGAAGAAATTTACAAATTTTAGATAATCTATTCGAGTTCTATTAAAATCACCAGTCTTCAAAAGTTGGGGGGAAAATCTGAAGCATAAAGGCCAAAGTGGTCACAAAAAGGTGGAGTAGAGTTTAGGAGCAGGTCTTTTCTACCATCCTTGTTTGCAGTGATTTACTCATAATCAAACTGGACAATTATTTCAAAACAATTATTGATTAAAACAATTGTTTGTTTGGATCTTTACTTTCCAGTCAAATTTGCGGAGTATAGCTTCTCCTCATAAGAAGGCCAGACTAGTTGTAAAGTTTACAAACCCTTCTGCTGTTGAATTCTTCTTAAATCTCTGTCCACTTAATGTCCTTGCAGGTACTTCGTTTACTTTTGCACGGCTACATGTGACACTTCCAATTGTATTTCACCCTCCTACTTTTGCATCCGAAAGCTCTTCATGTAAATCGTTTAAATCAGCTGTTAATCTTCTTTTTTTTTATTTTATTAATCTTCAGTCAATACATTACAAAACATTAGTCTCACAAAAGTTAATAACTTTATCGTCTTCTCCGATAAAGTTTTGACAATTTTCCCAAAGCATCTGCTGGGAGTCCTAAAAATTCAGCCGGAGCGGGTATTGAAATCGGTACTGGGTTTGGAAGTATCTTCTTCTCCAGAGCTACTTTTACCATAGGAAAAAATCATTTTCCTCGAAGAGCCCTTGGCGACGTGACGGCAAATGTCCTTATCAGAATAGTGAACAAAGCGATGATTCTCATCTTAACTCCTGCAAACACGTCTTCCGTTTCACCATCAGCCTATAAATGTTAATGACTATTGAACTAAGAATTACTGAATCTTTTATATATCAAATAATTAATCCTCTCTACTAAAATTCTCTGAACATCCTAATTTTTTCAACTTTATGAAAAAAACTAAATATTCTTTCTTACATTTATTATAAGATAAAACAAAACCATATCTAAACTCATTACCTATACAACATTTTATAATATTTTAAAATTCCTCAAAACATCTTAAAAAAAAGCTGTTAATCTTCTTTGCTTTCAATTTACATTTGCTTAGTGTTTGTAAGTTTACTTGGTCCTGCGTCATTAAATTTCTCGTTGATAAGGCCTGAATTGATCAATGTTCATTGTTGATTTCTAAAGTGATAGCCTTTGCTTATTATTTAGTTCGTAGTCGTTTTTTCGCAGTTTCTTTTTCTTTTCTGAATTTTGTTCTGTTTATTTTTCCTTTCTTTTTAGTGTCAATTTCCATTTTTTTTGGAGTTGCAGATAGGAAATACTGAATTTCCGGTTCAGTCACTAATTAAGTATATATCTATATTTCTAAGCTCTTCATATTGCCTGAGTTGTCTTGAAAATGTAAGAGTCCCTGCCATACCTTCCGTTTGGTCTAATTTCAGCCCCCTGGTTCTACCTTCAAGAGTATGTGATAAAATTCTAGGTTTTGCTCGGGGCTGTCACTCCTTTGTTATATTCAGTTGTATGGTGGCTGATTCTCTAAAAGTTAGTTTTAATTTAAAATTCCTAGAGATGATTTTTATTCATTTATCATATCGTTTTTTCATCCCTATATTTCGGATGTATTTTTCATTAAGCGTTTTTTTTCTTTTTATAGGTGTATTTATAAAAAAAATTCTTGTTGGTTCTGGGTTTAAACAGACTGGATGATCCAGATAGTCCGGGAGGTGTGGTTCCCCCCCCCCCAACAGGCTAGTCTAGTCTTCCGTCCCTAGTTAAACACAGGAGAAATATGACTGCTGTCTCCTCATCTCGGTAGTCAGGTGAAAATGACCGGAAATACCTATCCCAATTCTGGCTAGGCCAAACCTTGGAGGGGGCCTTTAGGAACTGCAGACCTGTATGGTTAAATGTATTGCCATGAAAGGTCCAAATGCAAGTCAATGTAAAGAGCCCAACCCATGCTACGGCATTCCCAGCAAGCGATGCGTTGAAGGTTTTATCGGTGCCTTCTCCAAAAAATCGGCAAGCTGAGGTACTTTTTTGGAAGCGTAGATAGCCCCTTAGTGTAGGGTGCTAGAACGTCTGTTCAATGAAATGCCTGACGTCGCTGGTCACTGGGAAATTTCGGCGCTACAACAGAGACATTATGTGCTTTTAAGAACCTCGAATCATCAGCATTGTGGAAGGCCCAGAGGTTAGAACTCCTTAGGACGACTCTTCATTCTCCTTTTTCAACTCTGGATGCCTTGATAAATCTGCGTATTTTGGAGTGGGCATCATCTTAAGCCCCCTCGCATCGAGATCATTTCTCGAGTGAGACCCTCTTTCACATAGAGTAGCTAGAGTGCGATTCAAAGGCCGCCTATTCAACATAGACTGATATGGAGCAAAACAGGCTGGAGCTATAGTTTTGCCCCAGCCTGAGACGCACCAGAGAGCAAAGCAAATCTTTTGTAGCAACTTCGAACTTTTACACTTAAGAAGATCAAAAAATGAAACCTTACTTTGGTTGGAGATGACTTTAACGTTAGAATCAGCAGAAAAGTTTCCAATGCTGAGTCTGGCATTGGCCATTTGGTCCTGAAACAAGATGTAGCAGGTGACCGAGGCTTCTTCAGTTTGCCATGACGAATGATTTTGTTATTGCCAATTCTCTATTTAATCGCATCCTCAGAGATAGAGCTACGTGATATTCTAGGTTGACAAGAGATAGTAGAATAAAAAGCCAGATTGATTACATCCTCATGTCCCACCGTTGGGAATCGATGGCTACAAATAATAGATCGTATACTTGAGCAGCTAGTGGTTCAGAATATGGGTCAGATTATCTTCTAGTCAAGCTAGATCTAAAGTTGCAATTAGCAGCATGCCACAAGAAGAAACCTCCGTGAAGATCCGACATCAATCGCTTTGGTGATCCTAATATACGACAGGAATTCAGCTTAGAAATCTCTAATCGATTTGAAGTGCTCCAAGCGCAAATGACCGACGAGAAACCCCAAAGCTTGGAGGAAGAGTGGGTAACCATAAGCAGTACAATCCACGAGGCCGCAAAAACTACGATAGGATACCGTAAAAGACTGTTCAAAAACAGAATGTTAACATGCGCAGTCCAGCTGGCTGAGCGTAAACAACAGATTTAAGAGAGTAAATCGCATTTTTCAAGCACCTGAAAAGAGTATGCCACCATTTGGCTAAAAATGATAAGAACCATGACTGGAGGAAAATTGCCAAAGACATGGAAGCTACTGCCTCCAGATGTGATGCCAGGAAGATGTATCAGTTCCCAAAATCAATTAGGAGTAAATCGCTCAAAACTACTATTACGTCTGTTGAAAATGAAAACACAAGCTACTCTTGAAAAAATCTGAAATAATCCATCACTGGAATCAGCACTTCGACAAACTACTTAGCCAGCACCAACTCTCCGCAGTAATGGATCATAATCAGTGTAACCATAACCCAAACAGTAGCCCTGATGACCTGCAGGAACCGAGCCCACCCAGTAGCATCTACAAAGACGTGATAATGGCTCCCCCCACGTTAGATGAAATCTGACAAGCGAGCAATTGTCTGAACAGTAATAAAGCTCCTGGTCCCAATACTATTTTGGAAGAACTTTGCAAGTGTGGAGGGACAGCACTTGTCAGCAGGCTGCACGAACTAACCTGCCCTATATGGGAAGAAGAGGTGGCTCCGCAGGATTGAGGAGACTCTATCATTCTTCCAGTCTTCAAAATAGGGCTAAGAACAAATTGTAGCAATTATCTTGGGATCTCCCTCATCTGCATTGCTGCTAAAGTATTTTTCATAGCGCTACACTATCTCTTTTATGTCCCGCACAACGTGAAGACAAGGCCCAATCAAGGAGGATTTTGACCAGGCATGGAAAACATCAACCATCTATTAGTCTTAAGACAAATCCTTGAACATAGGACAAAACACCAGTTTTGCCCTGTGCAAATAGATGCCAACAGTACATCTATTCATAGACTTCATAATAGCTTTTGACTCGGCTCTAAGGGCTGGAATGTGGAAGGCCATGACAGAATATAAAGTTCCAAACAAGATACTCAGACTTATTAAAGCATATTACCAGCGTACGCGATCCCAAATTCAGGTAGGTGGGGAGCCCTCCTTGATGCTCCAAATTAATTTGGTTTCCGACAGGGATTTTGGTGTATATTATGTTCCGTCTTATTTATTTTCGTAATTTACTGGATCATGACCAGAGCAATGAAGCTTCTAAGGCGTTGATGTAAGTCGGAATTTTCCGATCACCAATCTGGACTACGCTGACAAAATTAGCTTATTAGCTGAATCTCATTCAGAAGCTCAATCCATGCTATCAAAAGTAGCCTAAGAATCCTCACTGGTGGGCTTAAAGATAATCTCCTTGAAATCAAAAGTCATGTTGTCTGGTATATCATCTCAAGACCCCCCAATCTTACCTAAGCAGTCGTTCATAGACGAGGTATATGAATTCAAGTACCTAGGCTCTCTGGTGGACCCAATAGAAGGATGCACATCAGAAATTCAGTCACAAATTGCTTGAGCAACTAGAGTCTTCGCCCAGTTAAACCACTCTCTATGGAACCAGAAAAATGTCTTTTTGAAAACAAGGATAAGGATATTTCAGCCTCTCGTTCTGTCTGTCCTATACGGCTATGAGACATGGGTTCTGAAAGCACCCGACATACAAGCCCTCAACGCATTCGGCCGCTCATATCCAAAGAGAATCCTAGGCATCAAACCCTTTGATCGAGTCAGCAATGATTAACTCCGAAAAATAGTCCATTAACATTATGATTTGGCTACTATAATCAAACAAAGATGACTCCAAAGGTTCTGCCACGCACTTCGCTACCCACAGCATATCTTCGTCAATAAGGCTCTCAGGTGTACGCCTCTTCAGGGATGGAAAAAGTGACACGGAGGACAGAAAAATACGTGGGTCACGTGCATCCAGACGGACCTAGAGCCACTCGGTGGCTAAAAGAAGTATGGACGAAGATAGGAGAAGTCCTGTCTTGAATTGATAGAGCAATTCACGATTGAACGTGACTCTTGGCTTACCACAATGATGAAGCTACTGGACACCAGGTGCTGAAATGCTGGAATTCTGCTTCAAGTGCAAGTAAAAGTAAGTATAAAAAAAGATAATGGTTTACAAATGTCTAAAGATTCTTCAGACTCAACAACGTCTGTTAAAACACTAAACAAACTTTTCAATGCATGGAAGCAACTGACCTTAGGTTGAAGTCCAAACCGGACCGCTGGCATTTAACAAGTCTCTGTTAAATTGCCAATTATTAAAAGTTGAAATTGTTTCGAAAACATGTTAGTCACAGTAATAGGTCGGTAAGATGTACCTTCAGAAAAAGGCTTTTCTTTTTTAAGTATTTCGGAGATATAAGACCGAGATTATACGCAATAGGAACGATACCATTACAATAAATACTTGATAATAATGAAAGAAAATTAATGAGTTTTTTTTCAGACCAAATTGTACATGCAGGACACATACACCGTTTTAACCCTTAGACTTTTTCTTTCTCCAGCTCTTGAATTACGGAACAATCATTTTTTAAAATAACAACAAATATACAATGTACAGGCTTGCCCATCTTTTCAAACATCTCACTTTCAAATTTGTTGGAGGCACTCATATTACGGGGTCTAAATTAATTTCGAAAAATAAGAGCACTTCTCTTTCTCATGAATTAAATAAAAAAAAGAGGTTTTTTTAACTGAAAGTAAGGAGCAACATTAAAACTTAAAACGAACAGAAATTACTCCGTATATGAAAGGGGCCGTTCCCTCCTCAACGCCCTACTCTTTACGCTAAAGTTTGACTCTTTCTCTCAACTCTACTTTTTAAAACAGTAAAAAATTTAGCGTAAAGAGCTGGACGCTGAGGAGGGAACAGCCCTTTTCATACACGGAGTAATTTCTGTTCGTTTGAAGCTTTAATGTCGCTCCTTACTTTCAGTTAAAAAAAACATGTTTTTTGTGGCATTTGGTATTAACCAAGTGACATATAGCAATCGCAAATTCTGTCGGTCTGTCGGTCCCGGTTTTGCTACTTTAGGCAATTCCAGGTAAGCTAGGATGATGAAATTTGGCAAGCGTATCAGGGACCGGACCAGATTAAATTATAAATAGTCATTTTCCCGGTTTGACCATCTGGGAGGAGTGGGGGGCCCGTTAATTGGGAAAAAATAGAAAAATTGAAGTATTTTTAACTTACGAACGGTTGTTCAGCTCTTTACCAAATTTGATGTTTGGAAGGATATCGTGTCTCAGAGCTGTTATTTTAAATCCCAACTGGATCTTGTGACATTGGGGGGGGAGTTGGGGGGGGGGAACCTAAAATCTTGGAAAACACTTAGAGTGGAGGGATCGGCATGAAACTTGGTGGGAAAAATAAGCACAAGTCCTAGATACATGATTGAAATAACCGGAATGGATCTGCTCTCTTTGGGGTAGTTGGGGGGGGGGGCAATTCTGAAAAATTAGAAAAATGAGGTATTTTTAACTTACGAACGGGTGATCGGATTTCAAAGAAATTTGATATTTTGAAGGATATCGTGTCTCAGAGCTTTTATTTTAAATCCCGAACAGATCTGGTGACACTGGGGGGAGAGTTGGAAGGGGGAAACCTAAAACTTGGAAAACACTTAGAGTGGAGGGATCGGGATGAAACTTGGTGGGAAAAATAAGCACAAGCCATAGATACATGATTGACATAACCAGAACGGATCCGCTCTCTTGGGGGTAGATGGGGGGGGGGGGTTAATTCTGAAAAATTAGAAAAAATGAGGTATTTTTAACTTACGAACGGGTGATCGGATCTCAATGAAATTTGATATTTAGAACGATATCGTGTCTCAAAGCTCTTATTTTAAATCCTGACCGGATCTGGTGACATTGGGGGGAGTTTGGGGTGGGGGAACCTAAAATCATGGAAAACGCTTAGATTGGAGGGATCGGGATGAAACTTGGTGGTAAAAATAAGCAGAAGTCTTAGATACGTGATTTACATAATTGGAACGGATCAGCTCTATTGGGGGAGGGGAGTTAATTCTGAAAAATTAGAAAAAATAACGTATTTTTAACTTATGAAGGAGTGATTGGATCTTCATGAAACTTCATTTTTAGAGGGGGAGGGCAGTTGAGGGGAACCGGCAATCTTAGAAAATACTTAAAGCGGTGAGATCAGGATGAAACTGAATGGGAAGAATAAAAACCTGTCTAAGACACGTGACTGACATAATCGGACCGGATCTGCTCTCTTTGGTGGAGTTGGGGGTGGGCGGTAATTTTGAAAATTGAGGTATTTGTAACTTACGAAAGGGTGACCAGATCTTAATGAAATTGAATATTTAGAAGGGTCTTGCGCTTTAAAGCTCTAATTTTAAATTGCGACCAGATCCTGTGACATTGGGGGGAGTTTGAGGGGGAAACCGGAATTCTTGGAAAACGTGAAAATTGAGGTATTTTTATTTTACGAATAGGTGATCGGATCTTAATGAAATTTGATATTTAGAAGGAATTCATGTCTCAGAGCTCTTATTTCAAATCCCGACCAGATCTTTTGACACTGGGGGGAGTTGGAGGGGGAAATCTTGGAAAACACTTGGAGTGGAGGAATCGGGATGAAGCTTGGTGGATAGAATAAGCAAATATCCTTGATACGTGATTGACGGAATCGTACTGGATTTGCTCTCTTTGGGGGAGTTGGGGGGAGGGGTTCAGTGATTTGGCGAGTTTGGTGCTTCTGGACGTGCTAGGACGATGAAAATTGGTAGGCGTGTCAGGGAGCTGCACAAATTGACTTGATAAAGTCGTTTTCCCAGATTCGACCATCTGGGGGGGCTAAAGGGAGAGGAAAAATTAGAATTTTTTTTAGTTATTTATAACATACGAGTGGGTGATCGGATCTTATTTAGAAGTACATCGTGACTCAGAGCTCTTATTTTAAATCCTGACCGGCATTAAGCCTCTTATTTTCCTTTTAAATCAGTCTATTGATTCATAGAATTTTGCTAGAGCTCATAGCATATGATCTCTTGGCTCTTAGCTCTTCTTGCCTCGTCACAAGTGCCATATGAGCTCTTAGCTCTTGTTTTTATTCCATTTCTGAACATTTCGAATTAATGCATGTTTTGATTTTAGCTCTCCGCACATGAATAATTAAAACGAAATTTGCATATTAATTTATTTTTTTGGCTAAATGGCTTTCTCATAGTTTTGATCGGACAATTTTGAGAAAAAGGGAGCGAGGGAGTAGGCCTAGTTACCTTCCAAGTTTTTGGTTATTTAAAAAGGCAACTAGAACTTTTAATTTTTTACAAACGTTTTTATTAGTTAAAATGTACGTAACTTACGAATTAACTTACGGAACGAGCTTCTATAATCGTATGTTTTTATTACTTATATGAGGGGGTGCACCCCCTCGTCAATACTTAACTCTTTACACTAACGCTTAAATTTTGTCCCAATTCCTTAAGAATGACCCCTGAATCACAAAGGCCATTGAATAAATAGTTGAAATTAATAAAATTACTTTAGCGTAAAGAACAAGGTATTAGGAGGAGGTGAACCCCTCATATGCGCAATAATTTCTGTTGGTTTTAATTTCTTTTCGTTGCTTCTTACTTTCAGCTGAAAAAACTTTTTCATTTTTTTCATAGTTTTTCAAACAAATGCTAAAAAATCCTGTTTTGGACATTTTCTTCCATAATTTTCTTCCAAAAAATTTCCTCATGGACATTTTTTTCCACCATGACCAATTCCTTCATGGAAAGTTCCCCCCGCATAAATATTCCACATTTTTGTAGATAGGAGCTTGAAAGTTCCACTGTAGGGTTCTCTGATACGCTAAATTTGATGGTGTAATATTTATTAAGATCCTATGACTTTTAAGGGGTGTTTCCCCCTATTTTTGTAAAATAAGGCCAAGTTTCTCAGGCTCGTAGCTTTCGATGAGTAAGTCTAAACTTGATGAAACTTATATATCTAAAATCAGCATTAAAATGCTTCTTTTGATGTAACTATTGTTATAAAAATTCCGTTTTTTAGAGTTTTTGTTACTATTGAGTGGGGTTGCTCGTTATTACAGTGCGTTACTACGAACTCTTTGATTATATGCTTTGTCTTTTGCAATTATTTTAGCTTTAGCCACCTTGAGAATAACCCGATGCACTTTCATTTATGATTTCATTTAGGGATTTTCAAACTATCTATAATGTTATATGATCTGACTTTGTTTAAATTATTGCGACTAGTTGGTTAAGATTTTGAAGACAAATGTCAATGAAGATGTCTAAGTAGAGTTAGGTTTATACATTAATTTCAGAAAATGTTATCAATGCTTAAAATTCTTCGTACTATAGGCAGAAATGTTCTGAATTTTGGATAATGCTAATGGTCGTTTTCACAATTAAAAATTTGCATTACTAGTCATTGATAGTAAGACGGGCTAGACCAATGAGACGCCTAACAAGCCAGTCTTTCATTTTTGTATGCTGCTTAGCAATTTTTCAGTTGCAAAACCAGATTAGCAATTCAGTTATCAATAAGATTCTAAAGCTAGATTGATGCCGTTGCCTTACCTAACTCGCGAAAACATAAAATAAAATCAGAACTCATCAGAATCATAAATAAAAGTAGATGGCAGTACTTTGTGACCCGTGAGGAAATCATTTTTCCTTGGATCTCCTAATTTTCGTACTTATCAATCTAACCAGATATTTTAGCAATGAAAGGAAGAAGGCCAGGGAGCGAACGCTCGTCTTTAGTGGTGTTTGATTCTAGTCTAACTTCAGTTTTAAATGGGAATCAGGCAAAAAAAGCCTTCCCTCGTAAAAATTTGGTTAAAACAAAATTTTCCATAAATACTAATGTTATTGGTACAAATAGTCGAATATTTAACCAATGAGAAAAATCTTCCTTTGCTGAATTTCTTATTTTTCTATTTATCATTCTAAGAAGATATTTTGGTAATGGGGGAGGAGGTCTGAGAGCGACCTCTCGTCTTAAGTTGTGTTAGATTTTAATCCAGCCTCATTTTTAAATGGGAATCAGGCAAACAAAAAACCTTCCTAGAACATCTATTGTCCCCTTGCAAAAATTTGGTTAACACGAAAATTTCCATAAATACTAATATTATTGGTGCAAATATTCGAATATTTAAGCCACGAGAAAAATCTTCCTTTGCTGAATTTCTTATTTTTCTATTTATCATTCTAAGAAGATATTTTGGTAATTGGGGAGGAGGTCTGAAGTGACCTCTCGTCTTAAGTAGTGTTAGATTTTAATCCAGCCTCATTTTTAAATGGGAATCAGGCAAACAAAAAACCTTTCAAGAACATCTATTGTCACCTTTAAAAATTTGGTTAACACAAAAATTTCCATAAATACTAGTGTTATTGGTACAAATTATTGAATATTTAACCCATGAGAAAAAGCTTACTTTGCTGAATCTCTTATTTTCCTATTTATTATTCTAAGAAGATATTTTGTTAATGGGCAGGGGGTATGAGTGCAACCTCTCCTCTCAAGTAGTGTTAGATTTTAATCCAACTTCATTTTTAAATGGTAATCAGGCAAACAAAAAGCCTTCCTAGAATATCTATTACCCCCTCGTAAAAATTTGGTTAACACAAAATTTTCTATAAATACTAATGTTATTGATACAAATATTCCAATATTTAAGGCAGGAGAAAAATCTTCCTTCGAATGTATAATATACTTTCGTATTTAATATTGGGTATAATGGCTCTCTGCCGCGATTTTGCATAATGGCTCTCTCAAAGAAATTACAGCTAACTTTAATGCACTTTATTGTGTTTAATTTTGAGCAATTGATATAAAAAGTTCTCAGTAATATAGTATACACCGTACTGGACTGACTGATAGTATTGATTTGCATGAACTTTACGTACATTTGTAGGAACAAATAGACAAGACTTCAGATTTAAATTACGGTATTATTACTAGGGTACTTTAACATTTAGGTTGTTACGAATAGGGACTGATATCATCCTAGCTTAGGTCGTTTTGGTGCAGGTAAGTTAGATAACAATAAAACAGGCCACTACTGTTTTGTGGGTGCTATAACTTATTAATACCAATACAGTGTTTGGCTATACAGTGTCAAGTCAAGGTTGAAACAATTATTCTGAGGTTTTGGTTTCACCCCTTTCCTAATCGCAGGGCTCAAAAGATCCTAGTTAAAATAACTCAATGATTGTCGCATTTTCTAAAAAAGATTCAAATTGGCTTAGAGTCCACCACAACGATAGGGGAGCATCCTACCAAGGTCTGTGTAAGGCATATATTCATACACATTTTGTGATAAAAAGGCAAGAAGTATAAAAAAGTTGTCGGTGGTGTCGCCAGAATCCCATAAATTGCTAAAGATAGTCTTTTTCGACCAGCCGTCTTGGGCTAAAGGGAAAGCAGATCATCCGTGGTTGGGGTGGGAGGATGTCGTAAAGAAAGATTTGAGAGAAATGGGAGCTTATTGGTAGGGTGTAAAGAGATAGGCTTTGAATAGATTAGAATGAAGGAAGAGTATGCGTAGCTGTGATGGCCTCAGGCAGCTTGGTGCTGCGGTGAGCTGTTAGCAGTAGTACTAGTATTTTCCGATTCACAAAAGTTAAAAATTCTGAAATCCTAAGTGTTTAACCCTTGACAATATCGACTATTTGACTGTAAGCAGTGCAACCATCTGAGCAGATATTCTGTTGAAGAAACACTATTCTTAAGTGTTAGGCTTTACATCTTTGGTAGCATATTTTATTTTTCATTACAGTCCAAATAAACAAAATTATCTTAAAGCAATAAAGGGGCTCAGAATTTGCACAATACGTAGAAATCTGGCTGAGGTAGATTTTATAAGAAGATCAGTCAACAGCTGTTTTAAGAAGCTGTATTTAACATCAGAAGTCCTGTTTTCTGTTCTTCAAGAAAGTTGAAACAGTAAAATAAAAGGAAATCTGTTTTATTTTTCACCTGTTTCAGTTTCTTTTTTTTAACCATCCGATTTTTTGAAAAAAAAAAACAGAATATTGTCAGAACAAAACTAACAAAACCAGAAATAAGAGTAAGGCCCCAGTCCACACCCTTTAAAGGTCGGACCGTGATTTGCACTGTATTGGAAACAGTTTGTCTTTCCAGCTATTCTTTCCGTTTGTCATAGTATCAACAACAGCACAGCAACAAAACAATTTAACAATCAGGATACAAAAATAAGAGCTACAGCAATTAAGAGTGGAATAATCCTCATTCTAAGACCCTCTAAAATGCCCGAGTGTCAATGGTGCTTTACTAAAACTTATATGTATTTCGAATAGTCTGGTTTTTACTTGTCAAAACATAAACAATAACAAAAATAAAATCCCAATAATAGCAAAGATTAGCGAGGGAAAAATGTTTCCATAGACTATTATGTTTTAATTTAGTCTCATTATTTTAAAAGGACACCTTTTTTCTCAACTTTTCCTTTTTATTCTATTTTACTGAAGCAAATAGAAAATTTGTGCCTAAATAGACATTTGAATGTTTTCAATTTTTTTTTTTAGATTTTTTACGTAATATCTTGAATTGAACCTTCAATGATTTTTATATATACACTTGAAAGGAATTTGTTTAAAAGGAAGAACTTGTAGTCCCGAATATTTGGTCATGCAGTACATTCTTTGGCAATTTAGATTTTAATATTGTCAACTGAAAGTTCAAAAGTTTTAATCCTTATTTATTGCAAAATCTATTGTCAACTGAAAGTTCAAAAGTTTTAATCCTCATTTATTGCAAATTTATCTTATTGTATAAAGTTTTCATTTTAGGTTTCCCGTCTTTAGATTTCTATTCCCTAGCAGAACTATAGATGCAAATTTACTCTATATCGAAGTAATGAAACTAGATGGATAGTTTAAAACATACGGACATTTACTCCTGAAATTTTCATCCATTTTTAATTTTCCATGTTTGAATAGTAAAAGAGAAGCTCTAGAGAAGTTTATAATATTTCCAGTGGTTTTCCAGAAAAAAACTATTCCTCTTTTTTACTCATACTGAACAGGGTGTCAAAACAAAACTGTCCGGGGAAGTAAACTTTTTCAGAATAATTTTACGTCGTACTCTGAACGAACATTAAACTATCTCTAATCGAACGGTCAAACAAAAATTCTGTGCCTCTTCTAGTTTTCTTGGAGATAATTCTGGAAAAATCGATCTCGAATGCCTTATTTCAATTTTTTCGGTTAATTTCTGAAATTTTTGATTAGATGCCATCTTATATTTTAAACAAGAAGTTCTGTGAAAGTGCGCAAGATGACACAAGTTCTTTTGTATTCAAAACTGCTTTGTTTACTTAGAAATTAATGCCAAGGTTGTCAGGACGCATCGATTTTTTTTATATGCTAGAGGTAATTCTTTTTCTTGACAAGGTAGAATATCTCCACAAAGCGAGTAAACAGATATTGATTTTCTAAGAATTGGAGCTGACATTGGTTTTCCAAAAAATAAATTCCTCATTTGACTTTTTCTATTTTAAGTTTTTATTTTGCAAATTCCCTACATTCTGTCTAAGTAAAATCTACTAGCCTTGAATATAAACGTTTTAGAAATGAAGTAACTTTGAATACCTTTGAATACTGATGAAATTTCATAATATATCTTCGAAAACATAAGCAAAACTTTCCTCTCTCCCATAGTTTTTCTGGTAAATCCTGAGTAAATGTAAATCATAGTAAATCCTGATTTTGAAACGCAGAACTTCAGTTTCTTTTTTTTTTTACTTCATTCTAAAATTGGTGATTTTGATATTAATTATATTTTAGACGATATAAAGAGGAAACAGAACATGCACTCTTTTATATCTGAAAATCAAACGTGTACTAAGAAATGAAAGTTCACACGATGAACCGTTTTTGAATGTCCAGTAAATAATGCCCAGTATTAATACAAGTAAAAATAAAACAATACGGATGAAGAGTTGGATGATTAGTTTGTATATACTGAAGTTATTTTAGAAGTCCTCTAATTAAAGGTTGACTTAACAAATATTAACTTATAATAACCAACATTAAAGCAAATAAAGCAAACGTGATACAGAAGTATTCAAATTTATTTTTCGTCCTATATAGTTGCATATGTTGATCCGCAGCTGTGACCCATTTTTCACAGTTCCTGCAACGCTCCACGAGTCCTTAACATCGGAGGTCTTGTTTGCACTAAGAATAAAAAAAGAATAAAAAAATTGTTCCTGCATTTTGTTTTGTCTCATCGAAGTCCCTATGGTTCGGTCTACTTACCCTGTGGTTTTATGCTGATTTAAGGAATACAATTATTGGCCCATTTTTCGGTTTCATGAATCGATAAAACATAATTTTTTTTTTATTTTTACCTCTTAGATATGTTTGGCCAATGTAAATCCTCAGTAACTTGCAAGCAGACCAAGTTCATATTGTAACATTTAAATGACAGCATTATGTGGTTGATGACCAATAGGAATTTTTAATTGAGAGTTTAAGGCTAAGGCTCTCCCATCACCTTCAGGAGGCAGATTTTGAACCCATATAACAAAACTCAAGATAGACGTGACGAGAAGATTAGCCTTTTCGTAACGTTCATACCCCTCCTACTCCATAGTCATTTGTTGAGCTAGCCAATGGCAGGCTAAGCTTTGGTAGGTCTATCTTAAATCCCATGCGAAACAAAAACTTTAGTACTTATCAGCGACTCCAGCTGATTGAGCTTTTTCACCCACTACCCTCATAACAGGTTCTCAGTTAAAGTATAAAGAAGCGTTCTCTTTGGTTGAAAGATTCTTTGTCTTAGGGATGCTTATTGTGAGAACTGTCTCACTACTGGCATTCGTTGCTGTTTATATCATATTTTGTGCTTTCCAGGCTGGGCCTGCTCGTAAAGCACCATCGTCACCATGCTCGATGTCAGCAATGATTTTTGATGGTGAGATGGCAACACCTTTATCTTGTTTCAATACTTTCTGATTATTCAATGTATCATTTAGTTGAAAGGAATTGGTTCAGATATCTATATAGTGGAGTCTATATAGTGGAGGAAAGATACGAGAAAAAATGGTTAAACCTCAGATTGCAACAGATTTTTTTTACACCAAAATCTATAGAAAAATCAGCTGAATTAAACAAAAAATCCACCAAAATCTCTCTTGCACAAGTGTCTCAAATTGTCCCTTGAAGGGGGAAATGAGGGTAGAAATCTATTTTTGTGTTTGTAAATATTTTGGAGTTTAAATAGTCAGTTCCTATCAAATCATGCATGCTGACTCCAAATCTGAATTCAGGTTTCCATTTTCCCGTATCCTTATACCCATTTCCACCCTAAAATGACGGGGAGGGGGATCAAAACTCAAAATTCAGAGGTTGTCGTATTTTTCGACCGTTTCCTATGAAATGAATGGTGGCGAATTCAAAAATAAAGGTCAAAACTTAATTTTATGTAGTCAAGCACCTCATTTTATCTAAAACAGTTGTGAATATTTTCCTAGGTGAACAAGGTGTTTTATCATTTTTGGTCGATTCGCCACTTCCTATCAACCGAGGAATAACACCTTAGAATATGAGTCTCAAAGAGTTTAACCTTAAAACCAGTTTGTTTTCTAGTATCCCCTCCCCCCTCCAGTTTGCGGTGTTCATTAGTTAGTACCATTCTTTAGCTGATCTAATCACTGGAGCCGTCAACCATAGTACTTTCTTCCGCCATAGAAACAGAAAGGAAGACCGTGCGATAGCACAAAGAAAGCCACTCTCGAAGAAGCGCTTCAGTTTTATGACAACAGTGAAGAGCCTCTACCTCTGACGATTATTTTAACAAAGATGATTCATATTCTCTCTGAAACTGACTGCGATAGTTTTGCCTACAGCTTTCGTCAAGCCAAGACCTTTCTAGTCAGTGAGTACGGCGAACAAGTAGTTGCGTCCGATTCAAATGGGAAAGAGACACTCGTAACACTTAGAGATATGGTTGACAGGAACGAGAATTTCATCAAGAGGTGAAAGTAGATAGTGAAAACGGAGAAAGGGATCCGCTGATCAAAGTTGTTAGAAGGATAATAAGAAGTGAAATCAAGTCCATTACGATAAGAAACGATTCCTACGAATTTTTTAGCGAATTACAGTCAGTAGAAAAGAGTTTGAACTTCGTTTGCCCATCTCTTTGTCTACTGCTTTCATTAATAGGAGATCGCCTCTTCTAATATCTTTGAATAGGCTATAATGGACAGGATATAATTGGGCAGGGTATAATGGAGGCATGCAGACGGCGGGGTTTAATATCTCCTGTGCAAATAGGGCTGGCTTCGCAGCTGCATCACCATTTTTCATACTGATTTTTAATTTACACACTGCACAACCTCAGCTTCTGCTTTTCGTACTCAGAATAAAAACAAATTGAAAAATGTTCAGAAGCAAATCAAACATTGTTTGAAGAGTCCAGAGAGAAAGCACATTTTTATAAGTATGAAGGAGACAACGTCGATCCTGATATTGCTATTATCGACTTTCAAGGAACGGGACTTACTGTAGTGTCTACACCTGAGTTGCCGGCAACGGAGCTTTCAGTACTGACAAAAGAAGTAAGTGAGGATGAGTTGAAGTCAATCGGCATCGTGCTATTCTACATTTACCTAAAACCTGCCACGTCGCAACCAAGGACTTTTGCTTGCTTGACATACAATAGTGACCCTCATGACAATGAATGGAAGGTTGAAACGCTCTGGTACACCTCTGGCTTTTCAGAAAATCTTACATGAACTGGTCGACCGTTATGTGGTCAATGCACTAAAAGCTACCTCATCAGGGAAAGTCAAATATTCGTTTTTTTGCCAAAGATTAACCACAACCCAAGCGATATCTCCTGTGTTTGTTCTAAACTTATGAATGCTAACAAGCACGGTAGTCGAGCTGGAAAAAACTCTAGTCTTTACTTTGACCAACCGTTTTACTTGAAGACAAAGTGTATCGTTGATGCAGAGCTTGCCACAAGTGCCTCAAGAAATGCAACCGTGGTCCTAGATGGATTTCACACCTGCATCAGTTTCCTAGGAGCCATTGGTTTTCTTATGGCTGACTCGGGGCTTTTGGAAATCATATGCTAAGTCTCTTGTTGTGTGCGGCTATGGTCTGTTGGAGATAGCCATTCATGCGAACCTTTTATCGTCAGAACTAAATTGCAGAGTTTTGATGGCAATGAGATACCACCAAAACCTCTTGAAAAGGCAAAACAGACTTATGAGTCCCCCCTTGAGGGAAATCCACCGAAACAGCGCAGGTGTCTTAAGCAGCAGAGCTTATCCATGGAATATTTCATAATGTAAAAGAACGATTATCCGAGTCCAGAACTACCCATGCTTCCAATAATAATCTTTACACGAAGTCTACTTGGCAGTTCGTACAGTCGATTTTTCAGTTGAAGAAAGAGACCCAGAGTGGTACAGAATGTTACAGGAATTCCTGCTCATCCGGAGAACTGACAACTGCTGGGTGACACTTTCTCCTGATTTGGTATTTGACCAAACGTTAACGAGAAGTATTAAAAAGAATGGTGGTCTGATGAGAGGTAGAGGCATGACTGAATTTCAGCAGACAAGTTGGACATCTACTATGCCTACTTTGGTTCTCGTTAACGAATGCAAGGACAATCTGACTGTCCTTGCAGATTTGACTCTTGAAAATAAGCAGAAGCCCTATCTTCGAGGAATGCTAGAGATATGGTGGACACAGAAAAGATAGCTTGATACGTTGAGCCCCAAGAACACTTCTGGTATGACTCACACGACTCACGGCTGTTAGGCAGGGTTAATGATGCCCGCGCTTCATCATCTGTAAATATAGACGATGCCAATTCTGTGGGAAAAAAGATTATGAAGACATTGAAGCGAAAGAAAATGACAAATATGTTTTCTGGGAGAAAGGAGAAAGCTGTAACTCTGGGTGAGAAGTCATCTGTGGTTATAGATAGCTAGATTAAAATTGTCGAACCGGCTCTAATCTTCCAACGTCTAGTCGCAGTGGCTAGCACCAGTGGCTCTGACTTGAACGAGTTTCTGTCGTTATAGCTCTGTACTTTTCCACCTGTACTTTTAGCCGTTGGTTGGCTAGTCAATAAACTACTGGAATTGCCGGATCCACATACTGTAAGGCTGCAGAATCACACGTAGATTATGTCAAAAGACATTTCGGCCAGGCAGTGGTAATTTTTTACTCTTACACTGATACAACAACGACGAAAAATTGCACGCAGCTGAAGAGAACCAATCTTATAAAAACCAATTTGTCGTGTTCAACGATTGAATTCTCTCTTAACATGAAGATCGTCAAAAGTTATAAAGAAATTTTGAGAAGTCCCAAAAATAAATAACGCTTCGTCGACCTACTAATTGAGAGGCTGGTAAACTCAGGATTTCAAGTTCTGCATGCTCGGGATGATGCCGGTGTCTTAGTTGTACAAATTGCTGTCAGTTGTGCTGAAACTTTGTCTACAGCTTTGATTTGGAATGATACTAACCTATTAATTCTTCTGCCCTACCACGCCCAGATTGATACATGTGATATTTTTATGCAGATAGACACGCATGAAAATAACCGAAGAGCGTATGACATATAAAGGATCAAGAACAAACTAGGAACCAAAGCAGCAGAAAATCTACTCGTTTGCCAAGCAATGTTGGCTGCAACACATCATCTAGACCTCACGGCGTAGGGAAACCAGCAGTGGTTTCCTTGTCACTTAAAGATGTTATTTTTAAGAATGCTGGCAAGATCTTCATGGCACCAGGATCCAGCCACCAGAGACCACCAAAGCTAGAGAGCAGGCTTTTCTCCGCATAATTATACAAAGGGAAAAGTAATGAGAAGACCCTGAAGGTTGTCCGGGTGTTGTTATTTACTATGCGGGTTGCAAGTTCAAATGATTTCGTTCAGGCAGAGCGGATTCCTCCAGATTTGGCTCCCGCGAAGTACCTCTTTTACAGGTGCTATTTGCGAATAATGAAGTTGTAAGACGCGTCCAAACTAAGGCCCAACGAGTGGGGTCTGTGCCTCTCTTTGTCACGGAATATGTATTTTCCCTAACCCATGGGGGTCAAACTAACCCATTGTCTGGGTAATGGATCTTAGGTTGACTCTCGAGGCGAGAGTGTCAAGACTGGGGGAAGAGAAAATCTGATGAAGATGGTGCAGCGCCTGTACACCAGCGGGTGCAAGCCTCTCAGGTGCAGCTGCCTTCGGGACAACTTACCCTGCAGTTTTGCTTGTAGTGAGTGTAAAGGGGAAACCAGCAGTGGTTTCCCTTGGACGATAACGAAGACGAGTAGGAAGAAGAATTAGCTTTAGGTTGTGCTTTAGAATCAAAATGTTTTTGTGATTAATTTACCTGTGTTCTAAACGTTCCTTTTTATAACTGACTGATCTGAAGTTTTGATTTCGATTAAAGAACTGGTTTTCAGGAATTTATACTTATCAACCCCTCATATTACAGGGCCCTCAGAGGTGGAAATCATGTAAATCGTAAAAAAAACTATTTTTGACCTCATATTTGGCCATAAATTACTTTATTTGATATAAAATTGTCCTTTAGTCGCAGTAATCTGTCAAATAATGATCTGCGTGCTTTACCCACCCTCCCCGCTTTCCATGAAGATGAAACTTGATACCCTGATACGGAAAACTGGATTTCTAACGCCGTATTCGAATTCGTCATGCTTGATTTTATTAAAAACAACTATTTAAACTCCAAGCATTAATAAACAAAAAACTCAATTTTCCCCTCTCATTTTCCCCCTTCAAGGGCAAATTTGGAATACTTTTGCGAGAGGGATTATTACAATAAATAACCAAGTCACCACTCAAAACGTGAATAGGGGCTGACAACCCCCATGCCTTCTCAAGACCAGAGCATAAGCTCCTATATACAAAAATTTCGAACTTTGATTTTTTTTTTTTGCCAGAAGCAAGATCACTGATCTTGAAGACACTAATACTAGAAGATTGGGAGACGGCTCATTTGATCAAAAATCAAAATTTCGAGTGCCCTTTTTAACTGACCAAAAACATTGAAGGGGAGCTGCCCCCATCCCATCCCCTTTTGTAACCAAAATTATTTGACCAAATTTTGAGATGGCCATGTTCTGACCATGGTCGAAAAATCTAATAACTGTGACTTTGAAGATGACTTGACCCCCTACAGCCCCCGAAGGAGGGCTGCAAGTTATGAACTTTGCCCATTGGTTACATATAGCATTGGCTATTGGGAAGTATAAAGATAATTTCCGGGGGGGATTTTCTCGTGGGGGTGCTTACATGGGAGGATCTTTCCATGGAGGAATCTTTTGGGGAAAGGAAATTCTCCACGGGAGTGGAGCCGGATTTACATCCATTAACAAACTATCAGAAATTAAATAAGAAAAACAAGTTTTTTAACTGAAAATAAGGAGCAACATTAAAACTTAAAACGAACATAATTTATAACGTATGTGTGGGGGTTGTCCCTCCTCAGTTCATCGCCCTTTAAGCTAAAGTGTTTTTGAATTTGTAAAAAGCTTATTATTCTGACTAAATGGTCCTTGTGGATTGGGAGTCATTCTTAAATAATTAGAACAAAAAGTCAGACTTTAACGTAAAAAGCGAGGTATTTAGGAGGGGACAAACTCCTTATATACGTAATAATTTCTGTGTGTTTTAAGTTTTAGTGTTGCTCCTTACTTTCAGCTGAAAAAACTTGTTTTTTTTAAATTTAATGCTTAGACAAGGATTCACTACTATGTGCCATTCTGGCCTCTGAAACTGGGAGGTAATAATACTAGCTTTTTCATAATTCCTAAGTGCTTGGATATGCCAAACTTTTCAGTCGGCATCGTTTTGGCCCTCCTTGGGCTAAAATTGTCATTTTACGCCAAAGATGGCAGGGAAAACTAGTGTCCTACTGCGTCGTCTCTTTTTTTTTACTTAAAAACTTACTAGATTCTATTATTTATGTCCGAGGAGCCCTCCCCAAATGCTCAAGGACCATCTGTTTGAATAAATCATCCCTTAGGATAAAAACAAACATATATAAAACAACAAAATAAACAAATAAAAATGCATCTTCTTATGGAAAATTAAATTAGAAAAACAAGACTTTCTCACAAGTTTGACTCTTCCTCACAACTCTACTTTTAAAACAATAAAACACTTTAGTGCAAAGAGCAAGGCGTCAAAGAGGGGACAACCCCTTTCATATACGGAATAATTTCAGTTCGTTTTAAGTTTTAATGTCGCTCCTTACTTTCAGTTGAAAAAACTTAAATTTTTAATTTAATTTCTGAAAATTTTTGAATTAATACATGTTTTGATTTTGGCTCACCGTACATGAATAATTAAAATGAAATTTGTATATTAGTTTTTTTTTTACTAAATGGCTTTCTCAGGGTTTTGATCGGACGATTGTGATAAGAAAAAAGGGTAGCGGTGGAGGCCTAGTTGCCCTCCAAATTTTTGGTTAATTAAAAAGGCAACTAGAACTTTTTATTTTTTACGAACGTTTTAATTTGTAATAAATACACGTAACTTACAAATTTACGTAACGTACTTCTATATTTGTATATTTTTATTAGGTAGATGAGAGGGTTCACTCCCTCGTCAATGCCTCACTCTTTACACTAAAGCTTGGATTTTGTCCCAATTCCTTAAGAATGACACCTTCAACACAAAGGCCATAAAATAAATAGTTGCAATTACTAAAATTACTGAATTAATAAATAGATTTCAACTTGCAGCCCCTCCCCCGGGGACTGTGGGGGATTAATGTCGTCCCTAAAGACATAGTTGTTAGGTTTTTCGACTATGCTCAACAAAATTGCTATCTCAAAATTTTGATCCGGTGACTTTGGGAAAAAATGAGCGTGGGAGGGGGCCTGGGTGCCCTACAATTTTTTTCATCCCTTAAAAAGGCATTAGAACTTTTAATATCCGTTAGAACGAGCCCTCTCGTGACATTCTAGGACCACTGGGTCGATACGATCATACCTGAAAAAAAAACGCATCCGTGATCTGTCTTCTGGTAAAAAGTACAAGATTCCTCATTTTTATAGATTGGAGTTTGAAACTTCTACAATAGGTTTGTCTGATACGCTGAATCTGATGGTGTGATTTTCGTTAAGATTCTATGACTTTTAGGGGTTTGTTTCCCCCTATTTTCTAGAATAAGGCAAATTTTCTCAGGCTCGTAACTTTTGAGAGTAAGACTACACGTGATGAAACTTATATATTTGAAAGCAACATTAAAATGCGATTCTTTTGATGTAACTATTGGTATCAAAATGCCGTTTTCTAGAGTTTCGGTTACTACTGAGCTGGGTCATTCCTTGCTACAATTCGTTACCACGAATTGTTTCAAATACGAAACCTCGTGTTTGTACAGATAGGAGCTTGAAATTACTCGTCATGGTTCTCTCATGCTCGAATGTACAATTACCATAAAAATCACTTATTTCCTAAATTATTCAGATTTTCCAGGCTAATATCTTTTGACAGGTAACTCCAAACTTAATGAATTTTACCCATTTGGTAATCCCCATGAATGTCAGTTCTTGCTCCTTTTTAGTCATATTCCTATTGTCACTTTATACTTCAATCCTACTTTTAATGGCCAAGGCCTGCTTTAATGGCCTGGTCTAAATGATTCAAACACTCAAGTCTCTGATGTTTTGGTTCAGATATCTTACATGGTCATGTACCAGTTTTCAGAATTTCGAAATCTGTGAGGTCTTCAGAATCAGTGCGACTCGTTCCGTCAAGCCCTTTTGTTTTACATCTTTTTCAGTGCCCACAATGGAACAAGGTCGTTAAACAATTGAAAATGGGCACATAACGTAAAAATTATATAAAACAATGGAAAATATCCAAATTTTTTTTAGAGTATTCCTTACGTAAATGCCGGCCATCCACACACCCATAGCCATTAAAAGTATCCTACGGCGAGTTACGAAACAGCTCACGTCACAGCTTCTATTATGAAAATCAATCACCCATCAAACGTCACAAAAGCTATGACATTTTCCGAAGTTTTGTCATTTCTTGACATGGAAAGGTATTCTGACCCCATAAAAGCCTTGCGCTCCCATGAAACTAGGTTTTCACTCGATGTTTTGAACTGTTTAAAATCTCCCCCATGTTTTCATAATATTTAACGTGAAAAATTCATTGCATAATTCAGTTGCTCTAATTTTGTTTGGTTATGTTCTATGACACAAGAAAAGGAAGCTTCATTACAAATCATCACAAAAATATCTTAGCAAGAGCTGAAGTAACCAAAAAAGTAATGCTGAAATTTGGATTAGAAGTAGAAAAATCTGTAAAAAGACGTATAGTGAAGAAATGAGCGAATGATATAAACTAATTACAGACTTTAATGAAAGACTCATTAAGCAATATAAACAAATAGAACTAAAATGCCAGTTATCAATTCTTGGCCAAAGGAAAATAGAGATTGCCCCTCCCAGACCTCAATATTCCCACCCTCCTCCGACTGCAGTTTGCCCCCCCCCCCAAGCTGAAATTTAGTTTCCTCGAAAATCTTGTCAAAATTAAGATAGCCCTGCATAATTGAAGCATTCACAGAAACGGGTCAATTTTCTTTAGGATATCTTTATCTTTAAGGTACTATATGGCTAGTTTTTCTGTTTTCACAGTCATTTTCACTTGATTTAGGATAATATCCTAAGGTATAATACATAAAGACAATAATATCTGTATGGCTAATTTTTCAGTTTTCACTGTCGTTCTTACCTGATTTGAGGGAATTGGCTCCAACTTTGCCCCTCCCCCCAGGATTTTAACGAAATTACGCCGCTGAGTTGGGCACATCCTGTCCGCATATCCCTGATAATTTTGGAATGAGCTCCACACACATTACTGTAGTAGAAAATAACAAGATAAAAATCAAATTGCACCAGCTACTGAAAAAACGACCCTATTTATGTGTATCGTGGAGTTTACTCGAGAAGTACAAATGGAACCACAGTAACAATATTACACAATGACACCGGTCAACGGTCGACCCTTTTTTGGGAACTTTTGAGCAGGATATTGAATAAAAATCGAAACACACTATTTCGATTTAGGTTACAAAAACGTAACAGCTAGGTTTCAATAACAGTTTAGAAATATTCAGTTGAAACTTTCAGTAAATGTTGAGGGGAATTTTGAACCAACCAAAAGGTACCATATCCATACAAATATTTCTACTACTAAGGTTAAAGACATCAAGGAGACATTTTCAGAAAATATTGAGGAGGATCTTAATTTATATTGAAATGCACTATGTTTATGCAAGATGTCAAAACGCTGTATCAGATCTGTTTCAAGATCAGCTTAGAGCATTAGGTTGAAAATTTCAGGACATGTTGAGGGTTATGTTGAACTAGTACAAAGTAATATATGCATACTACTATTACTACTACTACTGGCAGTACTACTACTACTACTACCACTCCTATTAATACTACTGTGGCTAAGGCCAACGGTATTAATGTGAAACTTTCAGAGACTGTTGAGGAAGAAGTTGAGCAAAATCAAAACACACTATGTTCATGCAGGTTCTCACAAGGGCGTATCAGCAATATCTCAGAAACGCATTTAAGTCATAAGCTGAAACTATCAAGGCATAAGCAGGGGGCTGTGAAGTAGACCAAAAAGGCACAATGTGAACACTATTACCGCTGCTACTGCAAGTACTACTACTACAATCCCTAATGCTACTCCCAGTTTTCCTACTGTTAGTTTTGCTACTATGACTACTAGCATTGCTAATGGTAAGGATATTACTAAAGCTTTCAGGTGCTGGAGGGCGGTGTTGAACAGAATAAAAAAAAATTATGTAGATGTTGTTTATCAAAAGGGTGTGTTAGAAATACAGCAACGCCTTAGGGTATTAAGCTGAAACTTCAAGGGATACCAGTATTAATACCACTTTTGCTATTATTTCTACTGCTACTGCTGCTGCTAATGATTTAAGATAAAGTGACTAAAGTGCATCTAGGATTTCAAAATAGACCAGGCTGTAAGGACTGGGGTAGGGTATAAAGTAAAAACTTTCAGGAAAAGTTTCTGCTTTCCTTGAAACTAAATCAAAAGGCTCTAAGTGAATGATGGTTGTCAATATGGCGTTTCAGCTTTATCTGAAGATGTATTGAGGGTGTTAAGTTGAAACATTCAGAGATACTACTAATTATACTTTTGTTTTTGCTATTGAAACAAATCAAAAAGGTGTAAGTTCATCCAGGTTGTCAAAATAGAATAAACATAATTGATTAGGACCAGAGTGGGGTATTAATTTCAATTTTTCAGGGAGAGTTGAAATGTGAAATTAAATTAAAATATATCGTGTATATACATATTTTCCAAAGGGCGTGCATTATTAAATAGTTACTGAAAAAGTTTGTCCAACATGTACAAAGTAAGCCAAAATCTGGATTCTTATAGATGAAAACAGAAAATTTTTCAATTTTCTTTTCTTAAACAATGAAAAAGACTATGTCAATTAAAAATGAACAAAAAATAACTTTCAAAAACTGTTTCTACGCTAAAAGTTTTCAAAGAAAAGTAAGGAGCTACATTAAATTAGAGATGAGCAGAAATAAAGTCAAATAATTTTTCAAGGGTAAAGTACCTGAAATCACCACCAATAAATAAATGAAGCTTAAAACGAACACAAATAATAACAAATAACCAAGTTAAACTCAAAACGAGCAAAAACTAAAAGGAGTAGGGCTGACAACCCCTCCCTCCATGCCTTCTAAAGAACAGAACATAAATTGTACTTAGTTTCTTAGGTGATTTATGGTAGTTTTACGCTTAGAAAATCATTTTACTTTATATTTCTGTTCATCTTTAGCTTAATTTAGCTCTTTACTTTTTCGCATAAAGTAGATCATAAATCACCTCTGGTTATGATTTCAGTCCCCCTCCCATTAAATGTTAACAAGACGGCCAAATGTGCAAACACTCAACCACTGTATTCCAGCGGTAAAAATCTTTATTTTTGGAGTAGGCAGCCCTTTCGAAATGATAAATATATCTTAGAAATAGATAAATCAATTTCAGGAATTCCAGGCACTGGAGATTCAAAGCAATAATAAATGTCTTCCAGTTTCCAAGAGCCTGTTCCTCTCTGAGACCTCAGCATTGCTTGAGGCAGTCGCTCTGTCCTTCAAAGAATCAGTGACGATTTCAGATTATACCTTTTAGTTCCGTTTATGCATTTTAACTATCGAAATCTTTGGTTGTGACTTCGGGTATATAATTGGATATACTGAAATTTCGATTTTTCAGATTTCTGAATCAAAGGTGAGCCAACGTTTAATACATTTTCGGACTAAGGAATATTTGTATCAGTAGGCCTGCCACTAAATTAGCCAAGGCGGTCAATAGTACAAAGTTATTCCAATAGGTTTTTCAATTAACCAATGATACAGCTAAGAAATAGACATACCTTTAGAATGAGAATTTCATACTGAATCCAAATATAGCATTCATTTGCGTTAGAAATTAACTTTAACCCTCGCCCCTAATATGCAAAAATATACCATATGTGGTGTATACGCACTCATTCTCCGCAAGTCATTCTTCTTCAAGTTGATTTAAGAGTTTGTCAAAATAATGGATAATTGGTTGTATAGATATAGTTCAGGGTATATATTTGCACATAAGGGGGTGGGGAGGTATAGTTAATTTCCAAAACAAATGGATGTTATGCTTGGATTCACCCTATTCAAGAGGAAATTCTGATTCTAGAGGTAGGCCTATGCCCATTTCTTAGTTATCTAAGTAGTGAGCTGATTCGGAAATTTACCATTATTACTCCCTTAAAATCTCGTGATTTGTGCTTTGATTTTTTTTTTCCTGGCTCCATCAAAAGTAAATTTGTGTGCACGTCCTTGCAGCTAATAGAAAATGCACGTAGCCAGGATTAAAGCCTACCGAAGTTTTTGGGTCCGCCTAAGAATGTTGAGTACGCTAACCCCCCCCCCCCTCCAAAAAGCCGGTGATTAATAATAAAATTTTCAGTAATCTGAATGCTCAAGGATACAACTCCCGAAGCTAGGGTGGTTGTGTATCACCATTCCTCCCAACCACTGACAAAGGCGGGGTAGTCTAGCCTATAGGCTTTTAGCAGTCCCACAGAAGGAAGCAAGCTAACAAAATAAAATTAGTACCACTAGATTTCTTATTTTACACTCTTTCCAAATTTCATATTTGCCTTTGTGGCAATCTCCCCCCCCCCCGATGGTCACAGATATAGCCCTGGGATATAAACAAAACTAGGCTAAAAGAAAACGCTACAGAGTTGAATTTCTACTTTATAATATGCAGCTAATAGGCCTAAGATGTTTTGAAAAAGCATAAAATAAGGATTCTGATGGTACCACTTTTATTTTATTAACATGTTTCCTTCTGTGGAGCGGGTAATATACACTGTTCCGTGTTACCCCGCGTAAATTCTTGCGAATTTGTCGGCCACACAATGTCAGGAGATAGTTTAGACTCATTGCACGGGCCGCTTTTTTTGACGGGGTATGTCTAGGGAAAATGAATTGGCATTATATATTAATCAAAGGGCCTGTAGTACTTGGGCTACGCCACTTCTCGTTATTGATTCTTATAATTTTGTACATATTAGACTAGCTATAAAAACATTAGCGTATGGGGTTTCTTTTGTCAAAATTTAGTAATATTCAATGAAAAGTCTGGTCAGAGAAAATAATTTCGTTTAATTTACAATTAAGTTCTATTTTTAACTAACACCTCAGGTTTTTATTTCTCAATGGGTGATTCTTAATTCGAGAGAAATTTGACATTGGTTAAAGTAGGGGTTGCGAACCCCGTGCCCATCTTGAAGATTTTTCCGTTCCACGAGACAAAATATAACGTCAAAAATGTTTGAAAATGATGTGTAAAAAAAGTCTTTTCTGCGTCCATATATTTAAAAAAACAGCTTTTGAAATTATGAGATAAAGATTACTTTAATTTTAAAACATATTAAAACACCAGTAGCCTACCAAAACAAGATTTTCGTAATTCTTGCGCCACAAAAGAAAATTTTCTTAATGAGAAATCTGGTACTAAAAGTTGTTTGCACTTCTGGTTCAACTTAGACATGCCAATCTTTTTTTCTTTTTTTTTCTAAATTTACGTTGAACAAACGCAAAACAAGCTCAAACACAACACAAGCTAAACTGCAATACTGATTACTATGTTCAGATACTGGAATTGAGACCAATTTGCTAAAGCTAAGCAAACCGCACTTGTAACACGACTATTTTTTTTTTCATTTATGCTTATTGAGATTTATTTTTCCTTTCCTGTGCTTTTTATTATATTATCTTTGTTAATGTGTAAGATTAAAAAGAAACTCGATAATGATAACTAATTATGTGTCAATTTTTCACTCCTAATAATTTTACATTAAAAAATAGTGGCTTCTGGCCTTGGGCACCGGCAATAGGGTGGGGGGTAGGAGCAAATTCTGGCCATTGGAAATTTTGACAATTCTCCCCGTGCAAAATCCTCCCAGCAGAAAATTCGTCCTCCCTCCCTACCCCAAAAATGCATGCATACTTCCCAATAGCAAATAAAACAATAGGTAAATTTCATAACTTAAGAACCTTTCCCAAGGGGGTGTAGGGGGTCATTTTATCTATAAAGACATAGTTATTGGGCCTTTCAATTATGCTGAAGAAAAAAGCTATCTCAAAATTTTGATCAGACGATTTTGAGAAAAAGGGGGCGTGGGAGGGAGCCTAGTTGCCCTCCAATTTTTTTGCTCACTTAAAAACGGCACTAGTACTCTTCATTTCTGTTATAATGAGCCCTCTTTCGAAGTTTTAGGTCCACTGGGTCGGTACGGTCACCTCTAGAAAAAACAAGAACAAAGAAACAAATAAACACGCATCTGATTATTCTGGCAATTAGATAAAAAAACAAGTTTTTTAAATGAAAGTAAGGAGCAACATTAAAACTTAAAACGAACAGAAATTACTCCGTATTTTCAGTAGAAAAAAACTTTTCATATTTATTTTTTCATTGTTTTTTCAAATAATGCTAGAAAATCCTGCGCCCCATTCATTGAAATTCTCTTCCCCCACGAGAAGTTCCTCCATGGAAATATCCTCCCACGTAACCCCCCCTCAACTCTCCCCCCTAAACCAAAAAAATCACCCTGAAAACGTCTGTACACTTCCCACTAACCATTACTATATGTAAACAGAGGTCAAAGTTTGTAACTTGCAGCCCCTCCCACGGGAACTGCAGGGGAGTAAGTCATCCCTAAAGACATAGTTATTTGGGTTTTCGACTATGCTGAATAAAATGGCTATCTCAGAATTTTGATCCGGTGACTTTTGGGAAAAATGAGCGTGGGAGGGGGCCTAGGTGCCCTCCAATTTTTTGGTCACTTAAAAAGGCACTAAAACTTTTAATATCCGTTAGAATGAGCCCTCTCGTGACATTGTAGGACCACTCAGTCGGTACGATCACTCCTGGGGAAGAAAAAAACAAAAAAAAAAAAAAAAACAACAACAAGTAAACACACATCCGTGATCCGTCTTCTGGCAAAAAATGCAAAATTCCAGAAACTTCTATAATAAAGTTCTCTTATACGCTGAATCTGATGGTGTGATTTTCGTTAATATTGTATGACTTTTATGGTGTGTTTCCCCCTATTTTCCAAAATGAGGCAAATTTTCTCAGGCTCGTAACTTTTGATGGGTAAGACTGATCTTGATAAAACTTATATATTTAACATCAGCATTAAAATGCGATTCTTTTGATGTAACTATTGGTATAAAACTTCCATTTTTTAGAGTTTCGGGTACTATTGAGCTGGGTCACTCCTTACTACAGTTCGTTACCACAAACTGTTTGATTTATGCTAAAGTTTGACTCTTTCTCACAGCTCTCCTTACAGCTCTCCACAGCTCTTAAAACAATGAAAAACTTTAGCGTAAAGAGCAGGGGGTTGAGGAGGGGATACTTCCTTTCATATACGGAATAATTTCTGTTCATTTTAAGGTTTAATGTCGCTCCTTACTTTCAGTTAAAAAAAAACTTTTTTTTTTTAAATTTTGCTCCCAATTCTCTAAGAACGACCCCTGAATCACAAACGCCGTAGGATAAATAGTTGAAATTACTAACAATACTTCAGTGTAAAGAGCGAAGTATTGGGGAGGAGACGGACCCCCTTATATGCGTAATAATTTCTGTTCGTTTCATGTTTTAGTGCTGATCCTAACTTCCAGCTGAATAACTTGTTTTTATTTGTTTTCTCAGTTTTTTTAAACAATACCAGAAAATCCTGCGCCCCCTTCATGGAAATTCTCTTTCCTCGTGATAAATTCCTCCATGGAAAGATCCTCCCATGTAAACTCCTCCCCCTGACCTCCCTCCAAAACTCGAAAAATTCCCCCTAAGAACGTCTGTACACTTGTCAATAACCATTAATATATGTAAACAATGGTCAAAGTTTGCAACTTGCAGCCCCTCCCTCGGGGACTGTGGGGGATTAAGTCGTCCCCAAAGACATAGTTATTAGGTTTCTCGACCATGCTCAACAAAATGGCTATCTCAAAATTTTAATCCGGTTACTTTCGGAAAAAATGAGCGCGGGAGGGGGCCTAGATGCCCGCCAATTTTTGGTCACTTAAAAAGGGCACTAGAACTTTTAATTTCCGTTAGAATGAGCCCTCTCGCGATTCTCTAGGACCACTGGGTCGATACGATCACCCCTGTGAAAAAGACAGCAAAAAGACAAAGAAAACAAATAAACAAGCATCCGTGTTCTGTCTTCTTGCAAAAAATACAAGATTCCACATTTCTGTAGATAGGAGCTTGAAACTTCTACAGTGGGGTTTTCTGATACATTGGATCTGATGGTGTGAATTTTGGGGGGTGTTTCCCCTTTTCTTCTAAAATAAGGCTTGATAAGAATTTTCGTTAAGATTCTATGACTTTTAGGGGGTGTTTCCCTTATTTTCTAAAATAAGGCAAATTTTCTCTGGCTCGTAACTTTTGACAGGTAAGACTAAACTTGATGAAATTTATATATTTAAAATCAGCATAAAAATCCAATTCTTTTGACGTATCTATTAGCATATAAATTCCGTTTTTTAGAGTTTCGGTTACTATTGAGCCGGGTCGTTACTTACTATAGTTCGTTACCACGAACTGTTACGAAAATTACAAAATTCCACATTTTTGCAGATATGAGTTTGAAACCTCTAAATTAGTGGTCTTTGATGCCAAACATCACAGTAAAGAGTAAAGAGCTAAGGAGGAGACATCCCCCTTCATATAAAGAATAATATGTTCAAATAGCTTTCAAATCTGTTCCTTGCTTTCATTTAAAAAGCCCTTTTTTCATTTAATTTCTGATTGTTTTCCAAATCATACCCAGGCCTAACCAAGATATAATTTGAGATACCGGTCTCTTAAATCCCTGGCATGTTTAAGAAGCGGTCATATTGAAATTCTACCACATTTCTAAAATGGCCCACAAAATCGCTTGGATTCACCACCCCTGGTGAGAAGTAGGCGTCGATAATTATATCACGTATGGAGGGGGCTTGGGTTATAGTTAACTAACAAGGGATGCTAAATATTTAAACAGCTTGATTAGTTGAAGTAGGTAAAATAAAACCCAATGGGTTCCAATGGTAGCTAAGTACATAAACTCTAAGCATGAAAATTTGGAGTTGCTCTCAATATAACGACGGCGAATCTTCATAATAGGAACAATTTTTAACGGATAAATATTAGCCTAATTTTTTTAAGTTTACCAACAGCCTTAGGCTATGGCATTGATTGTAAATATAAAGTTTTAAGTTTTAAAGCTTAAAAGTTTTAAACGTGTTAACTGTTTAAAGTTTAGTACAGTTTGCACTTCTTGCTGTAAATAAGCCAACATAAGAGACACTATGTAAAGGATTGTGGGCATTATCCTCTAACGGATTCCAAGATATTGGGAAAATTTTGTGTAAAGGAAAAATAAAACTTCAGACCTTTTTTTGTGGTTGACCTCCCTCAAACAAATTGGCCCGACCCCCAATGGAGTTTAGCCACTCCTCTCTCAAATTTTATTTTAAACACAAATCTACATTATCAAGTATTATGAACATTTGTTGGCAATGATTCTGCTTAAATTGTCAAAGAAAAATTCTGGCGTCAATCCTAGTAGGTTTCGCGAACTACATGTTCTGGACTTAAGAAATTATGTTCAAAATTATCGCCTATTTATTCATTCGTTTATCTGGACTAGTTAGGGGTTGATTCGGTTATATTATTTAAATTTATATTAAATTTATATTATATTATTTAAAATTTTCTTAGGGTGCTGTAGGGTATAATAAAAATCTATTTTAAGTATCATTGCAAATACTAGAGAGGTCTCTGAAATAGGACATTATTATATTTTTGCCACCTTGAGTAATGTGAGCACAACATAGTATGGAAACCAAAGTCTGTATCTGTAAACTCAATTTTATTAGAGTATCGCACAAAAAGTTGGCTAAACATTTATTTCATCTATGCTATGTTTTTTTAAGGTAGAAAATGTAGGTCAATTTTTTCTCAACAAAGATGTTCTCTGTTGTAATTTTCTTCTTTAAATTCATGGAGCGTAGTAGGCCAAACGCGTCGGACTGGTATTCTTAAAACTTTCATTTCACCAAGCATTTTAAGATTACACAGGAAGACTATAGCAGAATCTCCAATATCATTGAACAAAATTGTCTGATAATTATTTTCCTTAGAATAAACTTTATCTTTCCAGAATTTGATTTTTTTTTTTTAATGTGTAGAATAATTACATCAATCTAATAAACCGTATAATCAACAATATTTATTCTTTTCTTACCTTGGTCAGAGGCGCTGCCAGAGGGCGATAAGCTCCCATTCAAAATTGAAGACAAAAAAAAAGAAAAAAAAAGGCAGAAGAGGAAAATGAGAAATTAAACGTAATCCTGGCAGTTTTTAGCCGCCCGCGGGAAAACTTTCCTGGCGGTGCTTTTATTAGCGACCATTGTTAACTCTTAAAAAAAATTTCGACCTAATAAATTTCCTACCTGTGGATTTCTTAGAAAAATATTAAAATGGAATAAACTGAAAGATATTAAGCGGAACAATAAACAACTCTGTTTCAATTAATTTTTTTTTAAATTGACTTGAAATAAAGAAAGAAATAAAAAAAATTCTGAAAAACCATGTTTTCTCAGAAAAGCGAAATTGGACTTTTATTTTGAGCAACAAAGGAAACTTTTTTTTCAGTGCTTAGAAATTTCTCCAGAATAAGATGTAAAGTGTCAGGGACAGTGAAATTGGAGTGTGATTTTTTTTTAATTGGTTAAGCGTAAAATTACCCAACCACGCCTTTAAAAAAATCTGGAAAAATCTTGAACTCAATTTTTAATGAAAAAAAAGTTCATGTAGGCTACAGAGTTGATCAGCTTTTGGTGGCAACGGATGCAGATTAAAAAGAAAGAAGTGTTACAAATCGGCAATGGCACCCAACAGGTTAAGAAGGTAAAGACATCCTCTGAAGGATTGTTTTTCTTTAGGGGTCATCAAATTGTTAATTTTTTAGTTTTTATGGCCGAGAAGTGTTGTCAAACCTGACTTTTTTGAATATTTTTTTCTGATTTATTTGGACGGTTCAACATGTCAATACTAACGAAATTGTTGCTATAACCTGAAAAGCTCATAATTAAAAAAAAAAAAATTATAGAATGTTGCGGGTTTCAGGTATAAGGTTTCAGTCTAAAAATAGGAGCTAATTTTTTTTTTAATTTTAATGTCCATTCAAAATTTATTACATGAAGAGGAAGTGTCTTTCCATGAAAAGCACACATAATAAACAAGCATAAACATAAATTTTCTTTTGATATGTCAAACCTACAAACAACAAAAATAGTAGAAATTGCGAAATGAAACATAAAGCAAACAGAGACTGCAATGAACAACAGAGCCAAAGTAAAACACACAAGAGTGCTGTTGCCGGCCCTCAACCCCACAAAATAACTAAATAAATTGCTTAAATTAAACTTTTCTATTTTCCATAGATTTCAGAGGAATGCATACGAAAAAAAAAAACATTGATGCTTTTTAAAATAAAAAAGTTGAATCAATTGTTAAAAATGCTTTAAATCAAGAAATGATTCTACCAACGAAAATACTAGTTACTGAATAAATTTATTTAATTTAGACATTAGTGTCTCTACCAGTTTGAAACGAATGAATTTAAAACAAACAAGCCCTTAACGAAAAATATAAGTAATAGATCAGGAAAATCAAATTGATGGTCGCAAATATCTGGTTGCAAAGAACTGAAATCTTAAAATCAGAACTGAATTATGAAAAACAGACTGAAAAATGCAAAACGGAAGTTTGACAATAAAACCGAATCGGATAGAGCATGTTCATTATGTTAATTTTAAGGGGGATACCTGAAGGACCATAACCCTAGAAGCTCTACTTTGGGCCGTCCAATCATGCATATTGAAAATCATTCCGTTACTTGGATTATAACTAATTATTACAACTTTATTAGAAACCAGATGTGAACGTTAAATTTATTACAGTGGTTGTTCTATAATTTTCATTTCATTTAATTATAAATGGAAAGGCAGTGTCATCTAAGAAATTATTTATTATTTGCAAAATATCCACTTAAAGTAGATTTTTATAAAGTTCAGAAAAAAGGAGAGTATTACACCCCTCCCAAAAATTGGTGCTGGAAAAAGGGCCAGAAAAGAGTCAAAAACCTTTCCCCCTCGGCAAGTTCGAATAGAATGGGTGGTCGTAGAATCTTGGGAGGGGGTTCATCCTTTGGAAGTTGAAAGTTCTAGTGCCTTTTAAAGGCCGAAAGTAATTGGGAGGCAACCATTCTCCCTCCCGCACTCTTTTCTGCTATCCCCCTTCCCGAACCCCCCGAAATCTATTTTTAATTGTGAAGCAGCCATTTTTATTTAGAAACGTTACACGGTTTGACAAGTATGTCTTTGAAGTCGAATTCACCCCCAAAGTCCCAGGGGGATTTACGGTTCTAAATTATATAAATTACCTATCAGTTATGTTTGGTTTGTCCGATCAGCAAGGGGCTCCTAAGGATCATTCGCCAGGGTAAGACTTGAGTTAATAAATACGCTGTGTATATCCGATTTTCCAAATCTGCAATAATTCAAGAAGGGCTTGGGGCTCGAATTGAAACTTGCAGGGAGTGTTTGGGGGGGGGGGGTGTCAAGGTGACCTAAAATTCTGATCATATTATTTTTCCAGGTCATCGCAATAATAAATCTGCAGTGTCTTGGGAACGGCTTTTAGATGAAGTTAAAACTTTTAAGTACTGCTGGGGAAAAGAAAGGGAGAGTAGAGCAATAGTATTTCACATTGTGAATTGGGGGAAAGTAAAGGGGTGAAACAATTTGTATATATGACCCTTTTTATGCGCTTTTTACTATAAGCTCCTTTTGGCACAAATCTCTGCACACTTAACCAGCGAGGTAAACTAAAAGATACTTTATGTGTTGTCACGTTATCAAAATGACGTATCTGCAGTATCTTGGAAACGGAATGTCAAACTAGAATTTTCAGTGGCATTTAGACAATAAATTGAGGATGCGGGGAGAGGGTACAGCTAAATCAGAAGACACTATGTACACCCAGGTTATCAAAGAACCACATCTGCGACATTTTGGGACCGGCTCGGGGGGAGGAGCTGAGACTGTCAGGTACTGTTGGAGAAGAAAGGGGAGGTGATACTTCTATTTTCTTGTGTTTTTAGTGGGATAAGTATGTTTAGCTTCTGAACATCCAAAATTTATGCACTGGAAGCCGGTTCACAGTTATAATCTATTCACAGTTAAATAGGGAAGTAATCCAAAGACACGATATCTTGCCATGTAATTAAAGTAGCAAATCTGCAATATCTTGGAAACGGCTTAGGAGATTAGTTTGAAATTTTGAAGTTTTTGTTTTGGAATGGACGTGTAGACATGAAATTTTAACTCGGGCGAGGAGGCAGAAAAATACCTAAACCGTGCCTTTAATAAGGGAGCTGTCAAATATGAATCCTACTTTGCTCTGATATGTAAAAAATATAAGAAATACACCTGCTTATGTTAAATATAACAAGAAAATAAAGAAAAATACTTTTTCCAGAGCATGATCTTCTAACTTTTGAAGCAAGCTAATGAGTACGACTTTGTTGTTTAGACTCCATGCGGTTTTCAAGGAACCTAGCAGATCCACAAGGAATTCTATTCACAGCCTTTTCAATAATGTTCCCCTCTTCTTTTGTATATTTTCTCCAAAGTATTTGTTTAAATATGGTTTTAAGTATATTTTTAAGCATTTCAGATTGGATAAATCCTAACTCGCTATATTTTTTTTTATTTCTTTTTAGGATTAATAGCTGCTGCTTCAAAAGAACTGTGTTAAGGATACTCACTAGTCCTAGTGCATCTGAATTAAATCCTTCCTTTTATTATATAATGAAGTGAGAATCAAAATGTCACAGATAAAAGTGCCAATAGTGCTAACAAGGGACACATTTGTGATCAGTGCAATATTATGCCTGCTCCTACCTGGACTTATAAATGGTAAGCCATTACTTTTAATCTAGGTCAAATGTTCGACGTGTGAGTATCTGCGATAAGAGGGGGACAGAGCAGGCAGTTTCTCATCTCCCACCCCCCTAAATCCTACAATATTTCTAGCAGACTCAAATGTCTGTAAAAATATATGATGTTCTCATAAAGGTTTTTTAATCCATCATCCTTATTCTTGGGAATTTTTTGTAGACTGGCCCCCTTCTTGGAATCTCTGTTGGTGTCCGCAAGGGGCATTTTGTTGGAAAGTCATTTTCATATAATTTTTAATGAGAAAACTGTCAAGAAGTGAGGTTTCTGCGGGTCTACGTAGAGATAAGTGGAGCCTCGCTCATAACAAATACGGCTGATTTATACAGTATAATTAGTCAAAAGGTCTGAAGAGCACTTTTAACTCACGTAATTATTTTACTGGGTATATTCTAACGGGAAACGATGCAGAAAGTAAAATCAAAGAAATATGAGAATTCTACAAGTACTTTCATTTTAACTGTTTAAATTGAATATCTATTTGATAAATATTACCGTATTTTCTCGAGTTTTTCAACAGGAATATGAAAGTCAGATTGTATCTTTTGCTGTAAGACACCCACAATAATGACATGACAATAAAATTCTGCTTTATTTTCTTATGACCTATACCCAAAAGAAGGGCTAACTAACGGTTGTTGCGGCTTTAGCAAAAATACACAAAACGACACATTTCCTTTATAGTTATGGCTGATCTTGTCGGAAACAAACGCTTCGGGGTTTAATGCCTACATAAATTGAATAACTGATTTTAGTTTAGTTATGTACCACGCCTGTACAGAGGGGGATGAGAGATGGGACTCTCCAACAACCATCCCAAGACCCATCAGGCAAGCTTTCAGAAAGAATTGACCAATGTCTGAGGGATGGTAAAAAGGTGCATCCATATTAGACAGTAAACATTAGAGAAGTGAAGTTAGGTTAGTCCTAATGAAATATACCAAAATATGATGAAAATATAATACTTTAGTTAACATAATACCCCCCCCATCTATAGCCCAATTTATTCAAGTCCAATGCATTCTGTAGTACTTTCATATTATATGGCACACACTCGAGAATCTGGATCGCGAATATGAGACAATAACCGGCTTTCACGATCTTTATACCAGACAATTACCTTCGGCTCGGTGGAAAACTACATTGTAGCTATATTTTGATTAAATATTTAGCTGGTATTTCGATTAGTTTAGGTTAGGTATTTAATATAATGCATTATGTGCGGCCCCCCTACCATAATTGTTTGTCGTAGTTTTCATAATTTTGTTACTAAAGTATTATATTTTCATCATATTTTGTTTTATTTCATTAGCATTCACCAAACTTGACTTCTCGAGTGTGTACCATATAATACGGAGGTAGCCATTCTGTTTCCTGTCATTTGTCTTTGAGGCTATGAAACCGTTGTTCTTAGATTTTGTGTACTGGCTAATGCGGAAGTACCGTTAAAGATTCTATTCGCTTGTCGCTTGATTTTAGTTGAGAGTTTTGTTATGCATTCGAGTTTTCGGAGCAGGTAACTGTTCAGTATTTTTTTTTTTTCAGATGAAATAAACCCTTGTGCAAAGGTGAGAAGAAAATTGCAACATCTAATTTTTTATTTCGTTTGGGTTTCCAGCTTGTTTGTCGGAAATCTGTGTTCCGTTAAATTCAAATATTACTTACCGCAATGTAAATTCTTATGTAGCGTCCGTTTACTTCTTTAAAGTATAAATTATTCCCGTCTTTGAAAGATAATTTGATTCCTCTAAAGCACCAATGTTTGATGAGAATCAAATCTGCACTCAAATGTACGAGGAATCCTCTATATCTTAAAATAATTGTCTGTCTGAGGATTTTATCTTGAGTAAAATAAAAAAAATAAATAAATGAAGTCCTTTCAATTGAAAGCAAAGATTAACATTAAAACTTGAAACGAACAGAAATTGTTTTATGTATGACTACGGCTGCCCCTTCCTCAGCCTCTTTGCGCTTAGCCTATGTCTTAAAGTTCTTTACAAATACTTTCAACTTCAACTTCAAATTTATTAATATCAAATAATCAATGCATGCATCTCTTTTAATACCCCCACAAAAGGCTCCATGGCCTGTGAACGTAGGGAAAAACATAACAATCATATCTATCAATATTCATAATACAAGATAAGGAAAAAAATATAACAAAACAGAAAAACAGAAAAATGCAAATAGTTATTTCAAACCTTTTTTTTATTTACGCTCAATTGAACTGGTACATATATATATATATATATATATTACTATTATTACATATATTTATACATTAATCTTTTGAAGACCCCGATAGAGGGGCAAGCTGATATTCTTCGGCAGGGAGTTCTGAACGAGTACTACATGTGTATATAGGAATTTGTTGATGTACTATTCGTATCTGAAACTAACTGACGGGCCTTTTCATAAAGAAGAGAAAGTGGTTTTAATAGGGATGGGAAAGTACTCATTCAAGTAATTGAACAGTAATTTATGTACGGCTGTATGAGAGATTTATAAAGAAGCTTTAAAATACATCCAGGAAAAATATTCCTTAGCTTACTTATGGTTTCTTGACATTTTTAATCGGAGAAGGTTAACATGGTTCTTAGACGAAAGATTCTCATCGACAAGGACTCCTAGAATCCTAACAAACCTATTTTGTGATCTAGAAGCAATACCTTTAGAACTTGGAATAATATTCAAACCAGGAAATTGCAAGCCAATTCTGAAAAACAAAAACAAAAATTGAGACTTGGTAACATTTAGAGCGAGACAATTTGCCTCAAACCACTCATAAGCTCTTTCCATTAGTATTTGAAGCTTTATTACCAAATTTGTTTGATTCCGGCCTGTACAAACAAGCGTATCATCATCAGCAAATGCAAATAAATCCATATTTTGTTTAAAATATATTGAATTAGGATACTGCAATTCATCTGGATGACATATATTGCAACAAATTGACGTTGGAGCATCTCTTATAGCCCAATATATAAAATTGGCTATAAAATCATCTTAGAAATCAATGATTCTCGTGTTTGAGTAGTCTTTCCTTAATGATAAAAAGACAAAGTTGAACTTAAGCATAAAGAGCGAGTGTTGAGGAAGGGGTAAGCCCCCTCATATGTAGAATAATTTTTTTTTCGTTTTATGTTTTTATGTTGTTCTTTACTTTTAGTTCAAAAATTTTTTTTTTTTATTAGTTTCTGACCTTTTGAAAATCATGCCAGGAATGCCATCCCCCTTTTGTGCAGCATTTTCCACTCCCTTCTGGCTGAGTGGTTGGCGCGCTGGCGTGGGAATTCTGTGTCCAAGGGGCACGGGTTCAATCCCGGTTGTTACCAGTTATTTAGTTTGGGAGGGGGGTCAGTGGCGTGACTCTGTAAGCTCAGCCAGAGTCGGCCCAGCTCTGAATGGGTACCTGGAGTAATCTGGGTAAGGTAAGCAGGAAGGGTGTGTGAAAGCACAGGATGGTTGGCCCCCAGCCCCCCATTGCACTTCCTGACTGAAGGGCCATGAAACGGAGATCAGCACCGCCGGTTTGGACCTTAAGGGTTTAGTGCCGTCTTAATTACTTACTTCAGAGGCGCCATTTGGACCAAATCTTGGGGTGGGCATAAACTCCATCTTGGGCCCCCCGACTCACTTCGTGCCGCGTAATCATCTAGGAAATGGGCATTTGACAGAACTCGAGAATTTTATTATGTATATTACCTACTTTCAAAGTTTACAATAATTAATAGCAAATTGCGTAATTACCCCAAGGGTCGTCAAGTAATTACGCTCTTTGGTTAATAGGCGTGCAGTAATTTCAAATCAATTGAACAGAATGGATTATGTTGGACGTAATTGATTATTATGGCCGGCAAAGGGCCCTTTGTGGTGGAAGCTTGGGCCCCCTGGAAAATCTGGGGTAGGCATTTGCCCCCCCCCCTGACCCCCCCCCCCCCCCCAAATGGCGCCTCTGAGAAGGACTTGAGAGACTTGAAGGACTCTGAGAGCGACTTGAGAGAAGGACTCCTTGCCCTCCAATCTCTTGTTACTCTTAAAAAAGCCACCAGAACTTTTAATTTTGAATTGAATTAGCTCCTTTAAAAGTTTCATTGATATTTCTAGCTATTATAGAGTGGCACTGCCTATGATATTGTTTATATGTCCTTTTGAAAACCCGCATGCATACAGTTTTTCCTTTAATTGAAACTCCTAAACGTTACCTAAAAGTTTCATCTTAATACGTTTAACTTCATTAGTTACATTAACTGTATTAATAGTATTAAAAGTATGCAAATAGTGCCTTCTGGCTAGTTCAAGATCCCCCACAACTTACCCTTAGAGGTCTAAATTAGTAGTATAAGCTGTTCTTCAGATATTGCTTTGTCACCTTTTTGAAAGTCCACATGCTCATAGTTTTTTTTTTTCATTTAGTTCCATACCCGCTTATATATTCCTTAAAAGCTTCACCTTAATACCCTTAGCTTGCGCAGTAGCAATAGTTGTTGCAGCATTAGCGGCAGTATTTTCATATCACCTTTGAATTCTTCAATATCCCTTTCAACACACGCTGAAAGTTTTGGCTTATTGTATATCATTAAAAATTCCTGAAGTATTTCTGATGCGTCCACTTGACAACCTGTGTTGGCATAGTGTGTTTCGATTTAGTTCCTTACAGTTTTCCAATATATCCCTATCAGTTTCATATCGGTTTCCTATATATCCCAAATTTATCACCTTAATATACTGAGTTTTAATAGCGTTAGTAGTAGTACCGGCTTAAGAATTAATTTTAGTAGCCTAAGCTTCAATGGCAGTAGCAGTAATAGAGGTAGTAATAATAGTAACGGTAGCAGTAGTATGAGTAGAAGGAATAGCATTAGGATGCAAATATTTTCTTTAGGTCAGGTCAACGGCCTTCACAGCAAGCCCTGATCAACTTCACACACAAAACTGATCATAAGATATTGCTGCTACACCCTTTTGACAAATTGTATACAGAGGGCGTGTTCTGATTCAGTTCATTTTCCTTCCTCAAAATTTCTTGTAAATGTTACCTTCATGCCTTTAGGCATAGTTGTAATAGTAGTCACAGTAGTAGTATTGATATTCCTAGTAATAATATTGAATAGTGGTAGTATTACTAACAGCCGTAGTATTAGTCTATTGCCTTTTGATCAGTTGAGCATCCCTCTCATCAAGTCATGGAAGTTTCAACTTATCAAACTTCAATACAATCAGCCATTGCTATGACATTGTTTGTATGTCCTTCTGGTAACCTGTATGTTTATATATTTCTTAAAATTTTCATCTCAATGCTCTTAACCATAAAAGTAGTTGCAATAGAAGTGGTAGTAGTAGTAGCATGAAATGTAGCAGTAACGCTAGCATTGGCAGTAGAGTGCACATATTGCCATTTGGTGATGTGATCTTCCCCTTTAAGTATTCTCTGAAAGTTTCAACTTAATACCCAAATAAATTCCTGAGATACGCTATTTTGACAATGTGCATGCACGTAGCGACTTTTGATTTAGTTCAAATTTCTCCTTAATGCTGTAAGTATGGTAGTGTAGTAGTGGTAGTCGCGGTATTTGTAGTAGTATTGATAGCATGCAAATATTGCCTTTTTGATCATCTCCCTTATCATTTCCTGAATTTTCCAAATTAAAATACTCAGTTATTCCTGTGTTGTCCCCTTTTGACAATCCGTATACACATAGCGTGTTTTGATTTAGATCAACATTCCCCTCAACATTCTTTGAAATGCTCACCTGAATGCCCTTCGTCTTCTTGGAAAGTAAAGTTCAAACGTGCATACCTTTCTCAATAACATATACTATGTGGAACCAATTAACGAATAGCCTAACTTATAGCACTTGTTTTGAGGACTGGGGGATGTTGACATCCCCAGTACTGGACCCCTCAACAATGCTGAACAAAATAACTCTCTTGAAATTTTGACACGATACGTTTCTGGGAATGATCGACTTGGCGGGGGGGGGGCTAACGTTCCTCCATTAATTTTTGACTCTTAAAAAGGGCACTAAAACTTCCGACTTCCAATCAAATGAGCTCCATCCGATCCAAAGTTTATACGACCAACTGTTCCATAAAAACCTTGCCTATCCTGGGCATAACTTACCGCCCTTGCCCATGGTCTCTGGGGGATTGTGTCCACCCTAAAGACATTGCTATATGATTTTTGGACTATTGGTAAAAAATTGACTATCTCACAATTTCAATTAAATGTATTTTGGGAAAAGAGGATGTCAAGGAGGGGGACTGGTTGCTCTCCATCATATTTGACTTTTAAAAGGGAACTAAAACTATAAATTTTTAATCAAATGAGCCTCTTCGAAGGTTTACACGACCACCCCTTCCTTAAAAACCTGTAATGCCCCTGGGGCATAACTTATAACCCTTACCCCTCAGACTCTGGGAGATTCTGTTTACCCAAAGGGCTTATTATATGATCTTTGGACTATTTTTGAACAAATGGCTATCTAAAAATTAGTATCAGATGCATTTGTGGAAATAAAATGTAGGGAGGGCTGTGGAGGGGTATCATCCTCAAAGACATGATTTCCGGACCTTTCAACTACGTTGAACAAAATGGCTACCTCTAAAATTTGATTGGATGTGTTTGGGGAAATGGTGGGCGTGGCAGAGGAGTTAGTTGCCTTCTAATCAGTTGCAACTTTTAAAAAGGGCGCTAGCCCTTTCAATTTCCAATCGAATGAGCCCTTTTCGAAGCTTCTACGACAACAAATAGCCATCCCAAAATTTCTATCAGATGCATTTCGGGAAAATACGAGGTGTGTGGGGGGTATCCACCCTCCCATCATTCTGAATCTCAAAAAAGGCACTAAAACTTCTAATTAGCAATCCAACAAGCCCCCTCCGAATTTTATGCGATCACCCTTTCTATATAAACCTTATATGCCCCAGGGCATAACTTAAAACCTTGTCCTGAGGGCTGTAGGGGGGTTGTCATCCTCAAATACATAATTTTCTGATCTTTCAACTACGGCGAATAGAATGTCAATCTCAAAATTTTGATTGGATATGTTTGGGGAAGTATTGGGCATGAGAGGGGTGTTAGTTGCCCTCCAATTACTTTCGACTATTAAAAAGGGCACTATGCCTTTCAATTTCTAATCGAAAGAGCCCTTTTCAAAGTTTCTACGACAACTCCTTCGGTGCGAAGTGCCCTGGTAAAAAAAAAAACAAAAAAAAAACAATAATAGATTGTGCCCACATCGCTCTTTAATTAGGCAGCGCTATTGCGCTTTGTGTGATAATATCGTCAGTCCGACGCGTCAAACAGAGCACTGGGGCACCGAAATTTCCTTTCTACCAACAGAGGACAATTTTCAAAATATAAATAGAATTACCTCCTAGCAATTATATTCCTAGCTTCTTGAATAAGAATGTTTTTACTTTTTTTTTTATAACAATAAGCTAGCACAAGGGGTCTAAAAACCAACGGGCTATATTGGTAATTGTGATATAGCACTTTTTATATCTTATTACAAGCATTAAGTTGAGGTTGGTCATGTTTTACCGAAAACATGTCTTATTTGTTTTGTTACTATTAGGTAATAAATTTGGAAGTAATTTAAGCTACAGCAGCTAGTAACTGAAAGTGAATTCCAATATCAGCTGAAAGTTTTTCCGTTGATGAAAATTAACCGGTTTTTGCAGGTGTAAAAAGAAAATGAAAACTGGTGGTTGCGTCACGAACCAACCCATATTTAGGTCAACTACAATGCTACTTGCATGTCTGAATGAATTCCCGGATTTTATGGTATTCCATAATATGTGATCATTTACAGGATATGACGTTTTGTCTTCCATTTTTATAATTACCTACTTCGGCGTTCCGCCATAGGATTATTGAATATTTGGGTTTCTATGTCAGGCTCAGATTTCCAGCAGTGATCAGCTCGGGTTTGTTTAACATTAACCACAAAGTATTCTCTGAGCATCAACTGTGGCAGTCAAAATGTTATTATAAAACAGTTATTATTGAGCCCTGTCATTAAAACACATTTTTGCATAGCCCATAGTTCTGTGGTTTAAGCTAAATATAAATACTTCAAAGGATTGTCATTCTAAAGAGGTAAAGGACCTCCTACAGCCGTAAGCTTCAAACCTACTAGAGACAAAAAGCTTTTCGGGCCCTCTAACACCCTCCTCTCTCCAACAATGTATGTGGTCACCTGAGTCTATGTAACGATACCTGGAAGTTGCAAGCTAACAAAGCATAAAGAAAAAACATTGGTCCTTTTTCCACTATAAAACTTATGTATAAACATTGAGCAATTTCACTAATTTAGGGTGCTTGCCCCTTAAACTGTGCGGGCTATATCAACCCTAGATGCATGTTTATTGAACCTTTCGAATATTATTAGAAAAATCGTTTTTGATGTGATGTCCTAGGAGGGGGGGGGGGTGTGGGAAGAAGTGGCATGGTTTGCCTTCTAATAAATTTGGACCAGCAGAAGCGTGCTGGAACCATCAATTTCCAATCGAGTGAGCTCCTAGAGTTTCTATGAACACCTCTTCCATAAGATGAGGCCAGACACAAATATGATGCAAGGAAGGCATTTTGCTAATGTGCTGACTTTGAAGCAGGGAAGGGCAAAATCTTTGGAATGACCTGGAATAGTTGAATATAGTTTTAAAGTCATAAGGTAGGCTATCTAAGTTTAAAATATTTTCTTTTACAATTCTGCAGTTCCAGAAGAGGGTATTAACCTTACACAGCACCAGGGGGTAGCTCTAGCATTTTTACTGGAGAGGGGTAAGAGGGGTCAAGGGGCATGGGCTATATAATAGGTCTTTTTTCTATTTTTTTGGGGGGCATCCTCCCCCTCCGAAACGGTGCCCCTGCATAGCACTATCATAGGCAATTGCAAAATTTTCCGATTGAATATTCAGTATGCAGGAAATAATTAAAAGAAAGTTCATTTTTCGGAACTTGTCAATTATATTGACAAGTATATTACCTACATTCAAGAAGTTTGATCTATTTGATCTGAGTAAAACCGGTTTCTCCGTCAGCATTCGGAGATAATTAGCTTAAGTCTCAGTGAGATGAACTACTACGCACACGTATATTTTAATTAAATATTTAATGTGTATAGTTAATTAGGTTAGGTATTTAATATAATGCGTTCTTGACGGCCTGCTTTCCATAATTTTCTGTTGTAGTTTCCATAATTTTGTTTCTGAGATGCTATATTTTCATCAAGTTTTGGTATATTTCATTATGAAACTTAACTTCACTTTTTGGGTGTGGTCGATATTATTGACAAGTGCCCCTTTTCTTCAAAGAAAGTTCGGTTTCTTATTTTTAAACGCTACATGAATTATCGTTTAGTTCTTGGCTACATGAATTATGAAACCGTAAATCAGTGACGATGGTGTGGAAAAGGGGCGAATAGGAATCAATTCATATTGTGGCGCTTTACAGAAATATAACTAATGGGCTTCAAATATATGTCATCTAAACGATTTACGTCTACCTATATTTGAACACAGGCAATAGAATAGTACTAAACCTTCAAACAATGTTTTAAGACACCCTAAGAGAATTTTTAGAAAAACAAGAGCTAAGAGCTCATATGGCACTTGTGACGAGGCCGGACGAGCCAAGAGATCATATGGCATGAGCTCTAGCAAAATTCTAAGAATCAATAGATTGATTTAAAAGGAAAATCAGAGGCTTAAAGCCGGCTGGGATTTAAAATAAGAGGTCTGAGGCACGAGGTCCTTCTAAATATCAAAATTCATTAAGATCTGATCACCCACTCGCAAGTTAAAAATACCTCAGTTTTTTCTAATTTGTCCTCCCCCTTCAATACCCCAGATGGTCGAATCGGGAAAAACACTTTGTCAGGTCAATTTGTGAAGGTTCCTGATACATCTACCAATTTTCATCGTCCTAGCACGTCCAGAAGCACCAAACTCCAAAGGACTGACCTCTCTCCTAATTCCCCAAAGAGAGGGGATCCAGTCCGGTTACGTCAATCACGTATCTGCGATATTTGCTTATTCTACCCCCCAAGTTTCATCCCGATCTCTCCACTCTAAGAGTTTTCCAAGATTTCCGGTTCCCACTCCAACTCCCCCCAACGTCACCAGATCTGGTTGAAATAAGAGCTCTGAGACATGAGTTCCTTCTAAATATCAAATTCCATTAAGATCTGGTCACCCTTTCTTAAGTTAAAATACCACAATTGTCCTAATTTTCCGAATTAAACCCCCCAACTCTCCCAAAGAGAGCGGATCCATTCCAATTATGACAATCAAGTATCTAGAACTTGTGCTTATTCTTCCCATCAAGTTTCATCCCGGTCTCTCCACTCTAAGCGTTTTCCAAGATTTCTGTTCCCCCCTCCAGCCCCCTGTGTCCCCGGATCCAATTTAAGTTGAAAGTGGAGCATCTGAGACATAAAATCTTTCTATATATCAAGTTTCATTAAGATCCAATATCCCATTCGTAAAGTAAAGATACCTCAATTTTCATGTTTTCCAAGATTTCCGGTTTCCCATCTAACTCCCCCCAATGTCATCGGATCTGGTCGGGATTTAGAATAAGAGCTCTGAAGCACAAGATCCTTCAAAATATCAAATTTCATTAAGGTCTGATCTCCTGTTCGTAAGTTACAAATACCTGCTTTTTTCTAACTTTTCCAAATTACTCCCCCCCCAAATCGCCCAAAGAGAGCGGATCTGGTTTGGTTATGTCAGTCACGTATCTTGGACTTGTGCTTATTCTTCCCACCAAGTTTCATCCTCATCTCTCCACTCTAAGCCTTTTCCAAGATTTCCGGTTCCCCCCGCCCCAACGCCCCAACGGACAGTGGATCCGTTACTACCCCCCGTTATTGTTTCTAATTTTTCCAAATAACCCCCCCCCCCCTTTATTTCCCCCAAAGAGAGCGGATCCACTCCGGTTATGTCAAGCACGTATCTAGGACTTGTGCTTATTTTTCCCACCAAGTTTCATTCCGATCTGTCCACTCTAAGCGTTTTCCAAGATTTTAGGTTTCCCCCTCCAACTCCCCCCGATGTCACCGGATCCTGTCGGGACTTAAAATAAGACATCTGAGACACAATATCCTTCTAAATATTAAATTTCATTAAGATCCGATCACCTGTTCGTAAGTGAAAAATACCTCTTTTTTCTAATTTTTCCGAATTAACCGTCCCCCCACTCTCCCCAGATGATTGAATCGGGGCCAGCTTTTTCTAATTTAATATGGTCTGGTCCCTGATACGCCTGCCAAATTTCATAGTCCTAGCTTATCTGGAAGTGCCTAAACTAGCAAAACCTGGACAGACACAGAATTTGCGATCGCTATATGTCACTTGGTTAATACCAAGTGCCATAATTATATTACAGTTTCCACAGATGTGAACATTTAAGCTTAAAACTGTTATATACAAAACATCAAAACCATCGAAGAATAAACATTTTCAAAATTGCCAAAACTCTATTGCTCTTACGATTTTTTTCTAAGTTCGCTAGAATGTGTCCTGAAAGTTTTTTAGGGCTTGGCCGCTGGAGTAAAGAAAAAGAAACGAGACCAGATGACGATATCAGATATCATAGACTGATTTTTTATTTCAGCTAATGTTGAAGAAAAGTTGGGTCGATGCCCCAGCAAAGGATTGATCGAAATTAGTCAATGTGTCGACAATTTGTTAGACGAATGTGCTACTGATGTTGACTGCGAGGGCGCAGCTAAATGTTGTTCAACTGGCTGCAAAAAAGCTTGCGTTCTTCCAGATCTGTCTAGTAAGTTTCTTTGAACTTACATCTCTCTTTCATGCTCTTTACTGTACTATGTTTTACGGCAACAGGTTTGTTATGAGGATTCATTTTGCCGCAGTTTCTTTACCCCATGTAATCACTAGTTTTTATGCATTTACCCTATCCCTGCTTGAACGGATCACCGCATAGCTTGGATGGAAATAACTTATTATGGAAATCGTTCCAGGTAAGTAAACAGCACCAAACAGACGTGTTTTTAAGTATTTTTTTCTTGGCGTTTCCTTCTTCAGTATATCTGACCTAGCTGTGTGCATATATGTTCGTCCTGTCTCTTTGCCAGCTGGAGATTTAAAGAGAGAAAACTAATCACAAGAAAGTGATCCGATGCACTTGTAGAAGACAGCTGGTGACGTCGTATCAAACACAATATGTTCGATATTTTCTTTAGACCAGTAGATCTTCCCCCAACCCCTGTACCTCCATATAGTCGTCACTTAGGCAAGTTACAGCTAGGAAGGCCCCAGAGGCATCAGTCACTGAGGTGATGAACGGCAATTTCCCGTAGTGTCTTGCCTACCATTTGAGGTATAAAGCATCTCTGTCCCTTACAGAACAATCAACTTACCACAACTTGGAATCGGTATACAATTCTGCAATGTTATACAGAAAATGGACGAGATCGCTCTAGTTTGTGCTACATTTCAGCTTGGTGTTAATGAACTGAATAATTTACTTGGTAAATTGATTCTGAGTAAAATATATTCACGAAAAATTGTGATAAAGATTTGAAAGTTTGCTTAAAAAGCGTAGGAGGGCTGCAGAGCAGGGGTGGATCCAGGGGGACCCCCCCAAGATTTTTCTGGCACACTCTTTCCTTATTTCGTCTTTTTTTTTACTCTTTTTTAGAATAAATTTGTCAATTTGGTCAATTATTGGCACCTTTGTCACATTGCCTCTCATCCCCCCAAGATTTTTCTTATTGGCACCCTTGTCACATTGGACTTCCCCCAAGATTTTTCTCTAGATCCGCCCCTGGTACAGACACGCTAATATTCAATGTAGTTTTAATTTATTTTAACAAAGCGCAATGCCGCTTAGGAATGTACTTTTGGAGACTGGTAGATTTGGAGACCCAAAGGGCTTTCGATAACTTACATCAAATTTCTTTTAAAATAATTTCTTTCAAATAATTTGCTTGTTATGAGTGTTCGTGCCAATTTTTTTTTATCTTCTGCACAAACTGTCGCAAAACAGCACTTTACTGAGGTGTATTTTTTGCTAGTTCGAAAGCTAGCAATTAGTATTTTGTCTTTAATGTGATTTTGTGTTTTCTTTTACGATGATTGGTGCACCACAATTACCCTATGAAAAAAGTACACACTTAAAATTAAACTTCAGAAGGGGGGGGGTCCTGAAAAACCTCTGTTGATCTATATGGAAGGGAGGGGGTCTTCCAAAAGATCTTGGTATGAAAGTGTTCATCAGCTATCAATTTTTTTCCATTAGAGTCCATTCTTAACACTTAGCCTATATGTATTCTTAGAATACAGGGTAAGTAAGGGAGATATCTACCCTACCTCTTAAGATGTATCTAAAATACATATCGCGGAAAATTGAAAAACGTTATGCCTGAAAAACAATTTAAGCCTTTAGAGCCTACCCATCCAACAAAAAGATCCATTGACCTTCGCCTCAAAAGCTGATTTGCATTCCCCCTGTCTCCTCTCCTAGATATGTTATTGCTCCTAATATCCTAAGGCCCTTATATCTATACTAGTATCCCTGAGGGGGAGGGGGGGTCTCTATAAGTAACAAACATTTTGAATCAGTATAAAATTAAATTCTTTTGGTGCATATGTAATTTAAATAATTTGTTTTCGAATTCCGGTTACCATTGATGAGGGTTCCTCTTAATGAATCAGCAATATCCATGAACCACTTGATTGAAAATGTAAATAAGTTTTTAATTAAAAGTAAAACAAAAAACAAGACAACAGTTATATCGTTTCTTGGAATCAAATGAAGGACCAGAAAGGACCTTTTATCGTAAAAACTAATGGATTGTAAAACCAGTTTCGAAGAAAAGTCGGGGTATTATCATTGTTTCTGAATAATAAGCATAAGATACAAAAATCTACTGAAATTTTTCTTGAATTTATGCATTTGTTTGGACTTTGAAAAACTGTTTCCGGGGTTCAAGATCGCCAAGCTGTCGAATTAGCCAAGAATTTTTAGGATGCACTTAAACTACCCAAAGATATATAATAGGTCAGCTTTAAAACAGAAATAATACCCGAAAGCTTCTCCTCGTTGCTACTCAATAGCTAAAGGCCCATTCACAATGAGATTTTACTAATACCGAGGAAATTCCCAAACAATTTCCTAACAATTCCCTAAAAACTAACAGTTTTTATTAACTCAGAGTAACGCTATTGTTAGTTTCAATTACTAACAATTTCCATTAGAACAGCAAAAATAATTATCAAAGCTGAAATGGAGGTTAAGACGAATGGATATGTAGCTTCTAGATTTTGCGGATCATGCTTGTGCAGATATATTACTTGGTTTCTCTAAAGTAGATTCTAGTCACAACCTCCTAATCTAGTCCTAATCTCCTAATCTAGTCACAACCTCCAATATCTAGGTTTCTGTGTGAAAAGTTTGACACTATTATTGCTTTTTACAGCCTGTCAGAGAATCCAAGTTGAATTCCAGAAAAGAGCTCGAGCACTGGGTCTTGATGTTGATACCCTTGCCCCTCCTCGCTGTTTACCAGAAGGAAAGTTTGAACCAGTTCAGTGCAATGATACAGTCTGTTGGTGCGTCGACGATTCTGGCTTTGAAATGGCCGGAACAAGAGCCCGGGCATTGGAACAGCTAGATTGTAAAAGTAAGTTTACTTTGATCAATACACACATCTAGGATGCATCAGGTTTTTGTTCATAGAAAAAGCTTCACGATAGCTTCACATCGTTTCTAAAACTCGATGATTATTCCATTTTTATGCTTCTAAGGCAAGACATTACTCAGTATGATTTCAGATCGTAAGCAAGTCTCAAAAATTATTATGGAGCGTGTTGACATCAACATTCACTATCACTACATCGTTGTAATTTTTGTCGAACCCAGGTCTGGAAGGACATAGGATTGCAAATCTAGTGCGCCATCCAATTGGCTAGAGTGGCCCCACCGCGTTGTAGCATTAGACCGGTAATGGCCATTGTTTTGTTAACTGATTTTGCCTAGCTACACTTTTGCATCGTTCCTATTGCGTTTGTGCAATTATGGATCGTAAAAATTAGCATAATAAACAATAGTAGCGCAATTGGGTTCGCGGGTGCCCCTCCCCCAAAGTCTCATAGTTTGTTTACATTTTCCATATTGTATTGTAATTTTTGTGTAATTTAGTCAAGCTTTGGTATTTTGACTAGCTGTAAGATTTCCTCCTCTTTGTGAAATACAGTTTCTGTATGTGGTGGGCTTGAGAGATGAAAAATGTTTTTTGTTGATTTTCGCGTCTTTTTGATCTAGCAACTTCAAATATGGATTAGTTTCGACGACATTCTTCCTTAAGGCCGTAAATTACACTTTTTCCCTGAACATAAGCTGTTGTCCTCTAAAAGTCTCGTAACTGGTGCGCTTCAACAACAGCAGGACTGGTGAGGTTCAGGACGAAAGATGGCTTAGCATCCCTAACCCGAATACTCAATGACATAATTGTATGTAATACATACAAAATTAAGCAAAAAAACTTCGAACTACACAGTTAAATGATTTGCCTGGTTCAAATCTTAACAAAAAAATCCCACAAAAACTCAAAGCCATGTGTTTCCTATAAATTCGTAATACGACCTTCAGGTGCCACAGCATCGAATATTCTTTTGCGTCCTACACAGGGATGTAATTTTCTCTGGGGCAGGCGGGCAACTGCCCCTCCTCCGGCTAAAATTCACCGTCTTCAAGAATCCTGTTAATGCTAAAAATAGGCCTACATAATTCAAGTATCCACAGAAACAGATCTGTTTTATCAAGTACACCGGTGCCTTTATGACACTAAATGGTTCATTTTTCACTTGACTTGGGAAAATCAGCTCCAAATTTGCCCCCTCCCTCCTACAGGATTTTAACGAAATTACGTCACTGGTCCTACAGATTGAGTCGATTGAAGCAGAGTCGTCAACAATTTTCCTTAGAAGGGACGACGAGCCAACATTTTTCCAGAGGAGGGCGGTTATAGATTAGCCCAGTTTTGCTTCAACAAAAAAATCTCTTGGAACTTACTCCGAAATGATGTTCCTGAGCTTAAATTCCTTAATATTTAGGATTAATAAGTGCAATCGACGGTTCAAAAATCTAAAAATAAGAGAAACCTGACGTTAACAATTTTCAATGACTTTTTAGTGTCAAAAGTTTTTCAAACAGTTCGTGGTAAAGAACTGTAGTAAGGAGCGACCCGGCTCAATAGTAAACGAAACTCTAAAAAACGGAATTTTGATGCTAAAAGATACATCAAAACAATCAGATTTTCATGCTGATTCTAAATATATAAGTTTCATCAAATTTAGTCTCTGTCTTCAAAAGTTACGAGCCTGAGAAAATTTGCCTTATTTTAGAAAATAGGCGGAAACACCCCCTAAAAGTCATAGAATCTTAACGAAAATCACATAATCACATTCGACGTATCAGAGAACCATATTGCAAAAATTTCAAGCTCCTATCTACAAAAATGTGGAATTTCGTATTTTTTGCCAGAAGACAAATCAGGGGTGCGTGTTTATTTTTTTTTTCTTTTCCCCAGGGGTCATCGTATCGACCAATTGGTCCTAGAATGTCGCAAGAAGGCTCATTCTAACGGAAATGTAAAGTTCTAGTGCCCTTTTTAAGTCACCAAAAAATTGGAGGGCACCTAGGCCCCCTCCCACGCTAATTTTTTCCCAAAGTCACGGATCAAAATTTGAGATAGCCATTTTGTTCCGCATAGTCAAAAACCATAATAACTATGTCTTTAGGGATCACTTACTCCCCCACAATCCCTGGGGGAGGGGCTGCAAGTTACATACTTTGACCAGTGTTTACATGCAGTAATGGTTATTGGGAAGTGTACAGACGTTTTCAGGGGGATTTTTTGGGTTTGGGGGTGGGGTTGAGGAGAGGGGGCTAAGTGGGAGGATCTTTTCTTGGAGGATTATGTCATGGGGGAAGATAATTTAATGAAAAGGGCGCAGGATTTTCTAGCATTACTATAAAAAAACAATGAAAAAATAAACATGAAAACGTTTTTTCAATTGAAAGTAAGGAGTAGCATTGAAACTTAAAACGAACAGAGATTATTACGCATATGAGGGGTTTTAAAAATACTATAGCATAAAGAGCGAGATATTTAGGAGGAGATAAATACCTTGCTCTTTATGCTAAAGTATTTTTAGTAATTTCAAATATTTATTCTACGGCCTTTCTGAGTCAGGGGTCATTCTTAAAGAATTGGGACAAAACTTACGATTTAGTGTAAAGATTGAGGTATTAACGAGGGTACAAACCCCCTCGTATACATAATAAAAATATAAGAATATAAAAGTTTGTTACGTAAGTTAATTCTTAAGTTACGTGTATTTTTTGCTAATAAAAACGTTCGTTAAAAATTAATAGTTCTAGTTGCCTCTTTTAAGTAACCGAAAAACTGGAGGGCAACTAGGCCTCCTTCCCCACCCCTTATTTCTCAAAATTATCTGTTCAAAACTAAGAGAAAGCCATTTAGCCAAAAAAAGAATTAATATACAAATTTCATTTTAATATTTTATGTGCGGAGAGCCAAAATCAAAGATGCATTAATTCAAAAACGTTCGGAAATTAAATAAAAAAAACTGTTTTTTTTTAACTGAAAGTAAGGAGCGACATTAAAACTTAAAACGAACAGAAATTACTCCGTATATGAAATGGATTGTCCCCTCCGCAATCCCTCGCTCTTTACGCTAAAGTTTGACTCTTTGCCACAATTCAACTTTTTAAAACAATTAAAAGCTTTAGCGTAAAGAGCGAGGGTTTGCGGAGGGGACAACCCATTTCATATACGGAGTAATTTCTGTTCGTTTTAAGTTTTAATGTTGCTCCTTACTTTCAGTTAAAAAAACTAGTTTTTTTTTATTTAATTTTTATGAATATTATACACTTCTATTTTCTCTTGTAATTTTCCTCTATGCTTCTAAATTAGACTATAAATATTTGCAAATAGAGTTAGCCTTGAACTTAAATAACTCTTAAAACATGTGTCATTTATGTAAGATGAAATATGTTGTCATTTATGTGGGTTTGTGAGCAGTTTTCCTGTCAGGAAGTTAAATGATAACCACGGTTTTAAAGCTCAGTTGTGACTGATAAAGGTTGTTTCAGTCATACGGTTTAAACAGCAAAAAAAGAAAAAAGAAAGAAAGAAAAAGGATGATTAATATCTGTTAGCCAGTACACATTCAAGAATTTGTATCCACGGGTACGGAGTTGAAACAATATAATAGACACTTGGGTTCAATTAATGCTAATGAAATGAAACAAAATATGATGAATATATAATAGTTTAGAAACAAATTTGGGCTATATATTTGCACATTGGGGGGGGGGGCAAGCACAACATATATTAAATGCATAAACTAGCCATTGCAGTATTTAATATATACTTTGCTTTACCCCCCCCCCTAATGTGCAAATATATAGCCCAAACTTATTATAAAGCTAATGAAATAAAATAAAATATGATGAAAATACAATGATCGACAGTATAAAGAAGTTACTTGACCAGTTTCTTGTGTCGAAATTTTATAGTGTCTATTAGATAACCGATAGGTGATATATATATATATATATATATATATATATATATATATATATATATATATATATATATATATATATATATATATATATATATATATATATATATATATATATATATATATATTATCTAGAAATACTTAAAGAAATTTTCAACTAATTTCGGAGGTTCGAGAAATGTTGTCGCAGCGCCATTTATTTTGAATTGTGTTTCTAATTGAGCGGATTTTCTTAAAAATTAGCCACATGGTAAAGATGAATTCTATAATTGTTTAGTTCATTCAGGTTTTTTGCAATGTGTTAATATTTGTGATTTGGTAAAATTTATAATATTTAGTTTACCTATTGTTGCTAAAAAGAGGGATATATTAACAGGATAAGCTTGTTTTGGTTTTACTTGGTTGTTTTACATTTGCTGTTTTTTTCTTTCATAGGCATGTATTTTGGGGGTGATACCTGACACGGGGATGCCATGGATATTCTGTGGTAGCCACAACACTGTGCTGGGTAGAGAATTTAAAGTGGCGAAACCCTATATAGGCCAGTGTATTCTCCTGATGAGCCCTTATGTTGGGTGTTGCCTCTGAATTATTTATCTATATTATTTTTTCTATTGTTTAGTAAATAACGACTTATACTTATTGACGACATGACTGCCTGTCCATGGACTATTCCTTATGGTTGATTGTGTATGGCTATGCTGTTTGACCTATGTGATTGTATGGATGAGTAGGGTTAAGGCCTCATTCAAGTGCTGGTCTATATTAATCACTAATTTAGGAAAACAGTCTTCCTTTTCTCCTTCTGTCTCTCTCTCTTTTTTTTTTTTTTTTTTTTTTTTTGTGTGTTTGTGCTGTTGCATTGGTGATTTATCTTTTCATGATATATATATATATATATATATATATATATATATATATATATATATATATATATATATATATATATATATATATATATAAAATATATATATATATATATATATATATATATATATATATATATATATATATATATATATATACATATATAATAGGGCTTTATATTTGCAAGTTAGGGTGGGGGGCGGATGGTTAAGTATAGTGGGGCTGCGTGCAAAATGTAACCCAACCTTATCAAAATAAAAACTAAATATTTATCAAAATATAGCTACATTGTAGTTTTTCACTGAGCCGAAGCTAATTTTCCCCGTATATAAACAGGAATAATCCGGTTATTGTCTGATTTCATAGATCCAAACTCTCGAGTGTGTTCTGGCTAACAGACAAATACCAAAAGGATTAGCCTATTGCAGTGTTTGAAAGATTATATTACTTCTTAGCTATTATTGAATTATTGACCCGGAATTGGACAAATGCTAGCCCATTAATTTTAAGCATGTTTCTAAAATAGTATGTTTGTTCGAGGAGGCACCCATTTTTTAGAAATCACATACAAGTGGCGCGTGGCAAGTGTGACAGAAGTGGAAGAAGCGTAGCGGAAGCTGTATCAAGCAGGGCGAACGTGGTGTTCTGAGATGTATACTAGGTGATGAGAAGGTGGGCGTCCCCCGAGTTTTTTAATCCTTATAAAGCCGCCAACTTCAGGCGGCTTATTTTTATTAGAATGCGCCCGCTCGCGACATTCTAGGACCACTAGGTCGATACGATCACTTCTAGAAAAAAAAAACAACAAATAAACACGCATCCGTGATCTGTCTTCTGGCAAAAAAACACAAATTCCACGTTTTTATAGATAGGACCTTAAAACTTCTACAGCAGGGTTCTCTGATACGCTGAATCTTATGGTTTTCGTTAAGATTCTATGACTTTTAGGGGGTATTTTCCACTTTTTCTAAATAAGGCAAATTTTCTCAGACTCGTAACATTTGATGGGTTAGTCTAAACTTGATGATGCTAATAAATCTAAAATCAGCATACCAATATGATTCTTTTGATCTAGCTATTGGTACGAAAATTCCGTTTTTTAAAGTTTCGGTTACTATTGAGCCGGGTCGCTCCTTACTAAAGTTTGTTACCACGAACTGTTTGATACACTGCTGCGGTAAAGGTAGGAAATAAGGTTAGTAGCTGGTTTCGTATTAAAAAAGGTGACGCTGGGTGAAGAAAAGATCGATCAAGTGAATAGCTTTACTTGCATTGGTAGTATTATTAGTAAAGGCGGTGGGTGCAGTGAAGATGTTATAAGTAGAATAGCCAAGGCCTGGGGTATTAGCTAGGCCCGGAGTATAGCCAAGGCCCGGGGTATTTTTTCACAGTTGAATTTTTTTTTAGAAGAATAGAAGATAAGTCTGCGAACCAGGCTCGTATCCATAATTTTCTTCGGGGGGGGACTACCGAAATATTTTTTCGGGGGAGGGGTTCCAAAAAAATTAAAAAACACATCAAACTTTTTTTATTCATTTTGTTACGTTTTTACTGGTCGGAGAATCATTTCGGAAGGAAGGGCTTAGACCCCTCAACCCCCCTACCCCTGGAAATGGCCTTGCTGCGAACCAAGATTAGAATATTGGATTGGAAGCTACAGTGATAACAGCGGTCAAATATTGTCTGAAACATCACGCTCCGAAAAACTTGGGAAAATTTGTTAAACGTTTTCCGGAGAAATCTCCCACGGATTGTCTTGGGCACTCGACTGACTGACCGTATTTCAAACAGTAGACTGTACGAAAAATGTGTTTCAATTCCGGCCTATAATGAGAGAAAGGTTGAGATGGCTAGGACGCGTTCTGCGGTTGAAGGATGTCAGATAGCCAAAGAATGTCTTTTTCGGCCAACCGTGTACATTACGTCTAAACAGAAAACAGGTCGTACTTGTTTGGAGTGTGGTGCTGCTTTGGATTGTTCGTAGTAGTAGTCCATATAATTTATGCCTTTTTCTGAGTGTTTGTTCAAATGGTTTCCCTCTCCCATCTCCTGGGTGAAATTCATATGTACATACCTGGTCGAAGTCACAGCAATAGTTATACTTAGTATTCAAAACTATTAAAATGCATAAGATTCAAATGGCAACACTGACATTCCCTAACATATACATTCAAAAATCTAAAATTTGCGGTTAATTACTGAAATAAACTTTATCCATTCTAAAAGACGCCAAGACAGGTAACCATTGTTGACATGAATCATTGTGTTGGGAATAAAAGTGACAGAGCTTTTTGCGAAATGAACATGAGAGGGAAATTTTTGGCGTCAGATGTAACAAATCCTTATAAGGTTTCAACTGTTTTGGTTGAACGGTTTTGGAAAGTTAATGTATTTTTCAGTCTATCTTGGTGCGTTTTGTACGGCTAATACGCTTTTTCAAGAGCAAGATCAACGAACTTTAAGCTTTCTTGAGACTTAGATTGATCATTTACGAAAAGAAACCTAAAAACGTAAATAACGACTAAGGCCACACTGCCTTTTTCATACTACAAATAACATAGGCAAAACAACGAGGAATTACTTCGCATATCGCAAAACCCATTACGTTGCAAAACCAATCTTTGATTCTAATGAACTTGTATCAAAAAAACTTCTTAGGTTAGCTGCCGAAAAGCAGGACTTGTATTAAAAACTGGCTCCTGATTTGTTTTTGTCTTATTTTTCAGTTTTGGTTGAAGTTCTTTCAGGTAATAATATTAGGACTTTTTAAATTTTGGTTCAATTTAAATTGTCACGTGTTTTAATACAAGTGTAATTTTATGTTTATTTGTTTTCCTTGTTGATGATGGCTCTTAGATACCGAGCCGAAATATTCATTTAGTAAAATTTTACTGTCTTAAATATATTCTTCGTTGTTTTATCTCTGTTATTTAAACCTAAAAGTACTAAAAAAAAAAAAAAACTTTCAATAGCATTTAAAGTCGGTTGAACCACCTGAGCCCCGCCCTTTCATCTTTGACACTACGCTAAAAGAACTTCATATACAGTTTTCCTACTGTCGTAATTTGAAGACTAATTAACAATAAATAACTCCACTTGGACCTTCAAACGATGAAAGGGGGAGATGCCAATTCCTTCTTAAAACGAGTAAAATAAAGAACCAGAAGTGTTTTCATGTTTCTTGAACAAATGCTTTTATTTGACAGTGAAACAACAACAAAATTTCTAGATATTTCTGCCACTGTATGGGTGATCGAAATACCCATAGATTTTTTTGTTGTTGTTTCACAGTCAAATAATAGGATTTGTCCCAATTGTAATTTGTACGTCCAGGACAGGCAGTTTGGTCTTCAAAAATAAATAGGCAAAACTTGCCGATTAAAATTTTCTGGAAAATTGAGGTTTGTAGAAAGGATTCTTTATTATTACATATTTTAGGTTTTTATAACCTTTTTTGTAATACATCTTTTAGAAAAGGGGTCAAAAATAGAAAGTGTATTTCCCATGAATCCAAGGGGAGGAGGTTCTTCCAGACTAATATTTTGCTTTAGGATAAAAACTACATAGAAGTAGCGATCATGTCTAATTTACGCAAGACACTTATCTTTTTGTGATATTGTTTTTCCCTTTGATTTAATTGATTCAGTATGTAAAAGATTCATGTCCTTTAAATGTTCAGTTCTTCAGTACATTAAATAAAAAGTATTTTCTATTGGAATTAAGGAGCAATATTAAACTTAAAACGAAAATAAATTATTACGTACACGTCTTTTCACAATAAAGTTTTTTATTAGTTTAAAAAAAGGATGTGATTTTAATTAAACGGCCCATGTGTTTCAGGAACGGTTTCTTTGAGAGTTGAGACGAAAGGTTGACTTAAGCATAAAGAGCGGGGCATTGAGCAGGAAGCAGCCTCCCTCTTATACAGAATGATTTCTGTTTGTTTTAAGTTTTAATGTTGCTCCTTCCTTTCAATGGAAAACACTTGTTTTTTATATTTAATTCTTGAGCGTATTTCAGGTCATGCCTGGATTCTCCCTGTGTGGAAAATTTTTCCTGGAAATCTCCCCCCCCCCAATAGAAAGTTTTTTCTAAGGAAAATCTCCTCGTGGAGAATTTATCCTGGGGACAATTCTCCCCTGGGAAATCCTTTCCCCACGCAAAAATCCCTTAGAGAATTCGAACTCCACTTAAGTTTTCCCGCGTACAATGCCCCAGAGCATCTCCACATGTAAAATAGGGTCGCTGACGAGATGGTAAGACAATTAAAACGAATTTTGTATAGGAGTTCTGTCAAATACCTCCATTGCCTCCGAAAACTTCCGTCCCAAAGTTAAAAGCTTAGGAGAAAATCCATCCCAGTACTCCGCCCCCTAGAAAAATGTATGTACGCTTCCGAATAACAAATATCATATGTAAACAATGGGCAAAATTTCATAACTTGTGACTCTTCTTCCGGGGGCTTGTTGGGGTCGTGTCATCCCCACAATCATAGTTATTGGAACTTTCAACTATCCTTAACAAAATGATTATCTCAAAATTTTGATTAGATACATTTGAAGAAAAAAGTACCTCGAGAGTAACAGAGCAAATTACAATGGAAACTCCGTGTTGCCAGTTTCTTCAACCTTTTTCCATTCCCGTTTTGCATTTGCTCTGAAAAATTCCGGTGCAAAAACTTGTTCTATTATCGGTTGTGCGAGGTTACAGCTGATAGACTTTGGAATCCATTGAAATTTTTTAAGCAAGTTGCACAGAAAGTTCGTTGGAAATTCAAATGAAATAATTTTTTATACTGAGATCAGTAGGAATGAAAGATGTATATACTGTATAGCAGATGTAACATTTATTGCAATATAGGGGACTAAACTAACAATGAGCTAGCCTAATTTTTCAGTTTGGTGGCCATCCCCATGCCAAATACTGATTCTGCATCAACCTCTGTTTGTCCAATTGACCATTTTTCTGAAGAAAAACAAAATGAAAAACAGAGAGAGAAAAAAGGAAAAAGGAAGTGCGTGTGAGGAGAGACACAATTTAAGATAATAACTTTTCACTTTTATCAAATTATCGTAGGTTGAGTATGAGAGTTTTGTATCATTATATTTTAGGATCTTTGGTCAAATCAAGATGACAAAGCTAAATAGCTCACACATACAAGACTGATACAAATAGGCATAATAAAAAAGCAGATACAAATAAAGAAAATCTTCCTATTACTGAGCCTTTAAACCTTATAAAATGAAATTGTCACTACATATCTCAGTGACGTTGATTTATGTATAAATATACATAAAGATACAATTTTCATATAATAAATTATGTCTATCAATGACATTTATTGTACCGAATTTACCGAATTCTGGCAGTTTCTGTATCAGATCTAATTTAGATTTTACTGTATTTATTGCATAAAAATTGCTTCCATAGATTTTCTGGCAATCCCTGAATTGAATTTCTAAAAAAAAGAAAAAAACGACACTTTTCTTATACAAATTTTCACTGCATAATGCTTTTTTAGATCCTCGACCTTGTGCTGGATTCAACTGTCGAATGCTTTGCCCCTATGGTTTTGACCTGGATTATGATGGCTGTCCACTATGTCGATGCAAGGACCCTTGCAAAGGAATAAAATGCCCGGGTGCTCAGGCATGTCAATTGGAAGAAGTGCCCTGCGAAAAAGAGCCTTGTGCACCAATTCCAACTTGTAAGATGCATTTCAATTCTTACCCTTAATTCACAACGCGTTTAAAAGATCAATGACATAAATTCAGTTAAATTTTATTGGCCTTGGTTGATATTTTTAAACCTCTACCTCAAGATCCTCAATGAATAAAAATTAAGACCAAAATAAAATGGAGATAAAACAAATAGGCTTAGTAGGGTTTGCAGTACTGTACGCCAAAAATAACCCCTCACAAAAAAATAGAATTCATGCGTCTGTTCATTCTCTTTTTTACTTTGCCGAATTACGTTGCAATACACATGATCATAGGTTTTTTTTCATTGGAAGGAGGGGGCGAATTTATTCTATTTTGTCATAATTTTACTGCATACTTACTTTTGAGGATTTTGAAGGAGCGTTTTATTGGGAGGGAGGAGGAGGGGTACTGTCCAAACTTAACGCTTGACTATGTCCATGGCTATGTTTTTAGTTCCAATATTGAAATTGTATTTTTTTATAGACTTGTAAATTTTATTATTTTCTAGATTATTTTTGAAGTTCCTACAGAAAAAAATGTTGTGTTAACAGTTCATTTTAGTTTTTGTCTCCTTCATCCATGGTGAATTTTATTTTATCTTTTATGTATTTTGTTTCTGTTGATTTTAAGTTTTAACACCGTCACTTTTCACTTTTCTGTGACAAAACTTTTAAAATATTTTCAAAAACTTAATTCATGTTTGTTTTTTATATGTCTATTCTTATTACGAATTATTTCCAGTAGGATTTGTAGTTTTTTTCTTCAGCTTTTTTTTTACGTCTACTGTAGAATTTCGGGTGGTTGACATTGGCAACGCAAAATCTATTTTTCAAAATCTATGGGGGTTGGGGCAACTATGTTGTCTTTTTGAATATTTTAATAAAAAAACAAAAAAGAATTTTTCAATGAAAATACCGTTCAAAAAAAGGTATCTTTCGAAGTGTGGGAGAGAAAAGAAGCCCATGGGGTACATTTCCCGGGCCATGTCTAGAATTTTTTTTGGGGGGGATTACACAAGAAAACCCTCAAAACGCATAAAAGTTTTTTTATATCCATTTTTGTTACACTTTTACGAGCCACCCAAACATTTCGGGGGGGGGAGGGGGATCAAACCCCAAACCCCCTGGATACGGCCTTGCACATATCCCTACCAGCAATTGACGCTACTAGTGAATGGGAAGTGGGATTTGGATTATGTCGATTTAAAACCTGTAAAGAGTAATCATTAAGCTCATTAGAACTTTCAGTTTCCAGTCGAATGAGCCCCCTCTCAAGTGTCTATGACCACCTCTTCCTTACTATGTAGTAGGGGGAGAAAAATACACGGGCACATTTCGCCATTTATTAAGTTAATGCTATTCCAATGATCCTAATAACTTTATGCAAGTAAATTTGAAATTTATTACATGTATACATTTAGAATCATCAGCAAATTGTTTTATTCAAAGTTATTACACCCGTGAGCCATTAAAATTTTTCTAAGGGTATATGAAATGTCAAAATAATTTTCAGGTCAAGTTTTCTTCAGGGGGAGGGGTTGAAGGTTCACTGGAAAAACGTTGATCCTGTGTGGTCCCCCTGTCTCTTCCACATGCATGCAGAAAGGCATAATATGCGATACTTACTAAAAAAAATAAGCAAAAATAGAGATGAAATATAGCCTAAATATGGCCTGAAATATAGCATAAAATATATTAAACATTTAATACAAGCCAGTACTCTCTTCAAAATGATTTTATCTCGTATTTTCAAAGATTTTGAGAAACTTCCTCCATAAAAATGGGAAATGAAACTATTCCCCATAAAAATGGGGAATAAAACTGGGGAAAAACTTTCCCATAAAAATCAAAGTCAAACTTGCCTGCCAAACATCGATCAAGCAACGTTGGAATACCATTTATTTTCGCTGCTAAACATTTTTCTTATAATAACTGCTAAACACTGAATAGTTAACTCCTCTTTTTTCTAGGTAAACAAGCCAGATCACTAGATTCCCTTTGTCCTCTTGGTCTTCCTCTGACTCTAGCCGGCGGAGATAAGCCATACTTATGCGGGACTGAAGCCGGGAAGCCAGACTGCCCAAAGGACTTCAACTGTCATGTATCTCCTGGTAAGTCCAATTTGCATGACCCATAATAAATATTTCTAGGAGGAGAGGGGACGTAAATTTGTGCTAAATACGCTAAAAGGTGTTTCAAATTCAATATTCACCGTAGGAAAACAAATTTCAGAAGCTCTTTACTATTTATATATTTATAGAAAACATCTTTACTATTACCAGGTATCAAAAGTTGCCCGCTTTCTGCCACCTGGCTTGCATCTCAAAGCGCCACGGGCGCCGCGCAGTTCTGCCGCACGTGACACAGTCCTATCACGCATGGAACACTTTCACCACGCCTGGCTAGCGCCACCTAATGTACGACATTTCTGAAAATCAGCGGTCCTTTGCCAGGTTTTTACGTAGTGTACCGCCCTAAGATTTTATAATCGTTACAATTTTCGTAGATCTCCCTCTCCTTTTCAAATAAATCACTTGTTGTATCCTTTTTGCAAATTTGCCCCTTTTTAAAGAGACCGAAGTACGTGCCTGAATATAGTAATGACAGACGGAACATAGCAAAAACAGTCATCAATTTTCTGGGGCCTTTAAACGGAAGTCTATACAAAAATGTTGTTTGCTGTGAATAATAGACCGGCATAAAGAAACGCAATTTCAGTGGATTTATCCTGATCCTCTTCCAATACTATCTACAAGTAATATCTACAATATTAAACAGTTCGTGGTAACGAACTGTAGTAAGGAGTGACCCGGCTCAACAGTAACCGAAACTCAAAAAAATGGAATTTTGATATCAATAGTTACATCAAAAGAGTCGCATTTAATGCTGATTTTAAATATATAAGTTTCATCAAGATCAGTTATACCCGTCAAAAGTTACGAGCCTGAGAAAATTTGCCTCATTTTAGAAAATAGGAGGAAACACCCCATAAAGTCATACAATCTTAACGAAAATCACACCATCAGATTCAGCGTATCAGAGAACCTTATTGTAGAAGTTTCAAGCTCCTATCTACAAAAATGTGGAATTTTGCATTTTTTGCCAGAAGACAGATCGCGGATGCGTGTTTATTTGTTTTTTGTTTTCTTCCCCAGGGGTGATCGTATCGACTTAGTGGTCCTAGAATGTCACGAGAGGGCTCATTCTAACGGAAATTAAAAGTTCTAGTGCCCTTTTTAAGCGACCAAAAAAATTGAAGGGCACCTAGGCCCCCTCCCACGCTCATATTTTACCAAAAGTCACCGGATCAAAATTCTGAGATAGCCATTTTATTCACCATAGTCGAAAAACCTAATAACTATGTCTTTAGAGACGAGTTACTCCCCCGCAGTCCCCATGGGAGAGGCTCCAAGTTACAAACATTGACCTGTGTTTACATATTAAATAAAAAAAAACAAGTTTTTTGAAATGAAAGTAAGGAGCGACATTAAAACTTAAAACGAACAGAAATTACTCCGTATATGAAAGGGGCTTTTCCTCCTCGACACCCCGCTCCTTGCGCTAAAGTTTGATTCTTTCTCGCAACTCTACTTTTTAAAACAATAAAAAACTTTAGCGTAAAGAGCAGGGTGTCGAGGAGGAAAAGCCCCTTTCATATACGGAGTAATTTCTGTTCGTTTTAAGTTTTAATGTCGCTCCTTACTTTCATTTCAAAAACATTTTTTTTTCATTTAATTTCTGAAAGTTTTTGAATTAATGCGTGTCTGATTTTGCCTCTCCGTACATAAATTATTAAAATGAAATTTGCATATTAATTCTTTTTTTGCTAAATGGCTTTCTCTTAGTTTTGAACAGACGATTTTGAGAAATAAGGGGTGGGGAAGGAGGCCCAGTTGCCCTCCAATTTTTCGGTTACTTAAAAAGGTTTCAATTTTCTTATTTTTCGGTTACAACCCCCTTATGAGGGGGTTGGTCCCCTCGTTAATACCTCGCTCTTCACACTAAATCTTGTTTTGTCCCAATTCTTTAAGAATGACCCCTGAATCAGAAAGGCCGTAGAATAAATAGTTGAAATTACTAAAAATAATTTAGCATAAAGAGCGAAGTATTTGTCTCCTCCTAAATACTTCGCTCTTTATGCTAAAGTATTTTTAGAACCCCTCATATACGTAATAATCTCTGTTCGTTTTAAGTTTTAATGCTTCTCCTTAATTTCAATTGAAAAAAACTTTTTCATGTTTATATTTTCATTGTTTTTTTTTAATAGTAATGCTAGAAAATCCTGCGCCCTTTTCATTGAATTTTTCTTCCCCTCCTCCAAGGAAAGATCCTCCCATATAGCCCCCTCCCCTGAACCCCACACCCAAACCAAAAAAAATCCACCTTATAACGTCGGTACTCTTCCCAGTAACCATTACTGTATGTAAACATTGGTCAAAGTTTGTAACTTGCAGCCCCTCCCCCAGGGACTGTGGGGGGGGGGTAAGTCATCCCCAAAGACATAGTTATTATGGTTTTCGACTATGCGGAACAAAATGGCTATCTCAAAATTTTGATCCGTTGACTTTGGAAAAAAATGAGCGTGGGAGGGGGCCTAGGTGCCCTCCAATTTTTTTGGTCACTTAAAAAGGGCACTTGAACTTTTCATTTCCGTTAGAATGAGCCCTCTTGCAACACTCTAGGACCACTTGGTCGATACGATGACCTCTGGAAAAAACAAAAAAAAACAAACAAAAAACAAACAAACAAATAAACACGCACCCGTGATTTGTCTTCTGGCAAAAAATACGAAATTCCGAATTTTTGTAGATTGGGCCTTGAAATTTTTTCTGTAAGGTTCTCTGATACGCTGAATGCGATGGTGTGATTTTTGTTAAGATCCTATGACTTTTAGGGGATGTTTCCCCCTATTTTCCAAAATAAGGCAAATTTTCTCAGGCTCGTAACTTTTGATGACAAAGACTAAATTTGATGAAACTTATATATTTAAAATCAGCATAAAAATCCGATTCCTTTGATATATCTTTTAGTATCGAAATTCCGTTTTTTAGAGTTTCGTTTACTATTGAGCCGGGTCGCTCCAGAGGCGCCATTTGGACCAAATCTTGGGGTGGGCATGAACTCCATCTTGGCTCCCCTCCCCCGACTCAATTCGTGTCGCGTAATCATCTAGGAAATGGGCATTTGACAGTACTCGAGAATTTTATTATGTATCTTACCTACTTTCAAAGTTTACAATGATTAATAGCAAATAGCGTAATTACCCCGAGGGTCGTCAAGTAATTACGCTCTTTGGTTAATAGGCTTGCAGTAATTTCAAATCAATTGGACAGAATGGATAATGTTGGACATAATGGATTATTATGGCCGGCAAAGGGCCCTTTGTGGTGGAAGCTTGGGCCCCCTGGAAAATCTGGGGTGGGCTTTTGCCCTCCCCCGACCCCGCCCCCCCCCCCAAATGGTGCCTCTGGGTCGCTCCTTACTACAGTTCGTTACCACGAACTGTTTGATAGTAATGGCTACTGGGAAGTGTACAGACGTTTTCAGGGGGATTTTTTTTGGGGGGGGGGTTACGTCGGAGGATATTTCCATGGAGAAACTTGTCATGGAGGAAGAGAATTTCAATGAAGGGGGCGCAGGATTTTCTAGCATTATTTGAAAAAACAATTAAAAAATAAATATGAAAAGTTTTTTCTACTGAAAGTAAGGAGCAGTATTAAAACTTAAAACGAACAAAATTATTATGCATATGAGGGTCTTACCTCCTCGTTATACCTCACTCTTTACGCTAAAGTATTTTTAGTGATTTCAATTATTTATTCTACGGCCTTTGTGATTCAGAGCTCATTCTTAAGGAATCGGGACAAGATTTAAGCTTTAGGGCAAAGAGCGAAGTATTGACGAGGGTTGAACCCCCTCATACACGCAATAAAAACATAAGAATATAGAAGTTCGTTACGTAAATTAATTCGTAAGTTACGTATATTTTTACCAATGAAAACGTTTGTAAAAAATTAAAAGTTCTAGTTTCTTTTTTAAGTAATCAAAATTATGGAGGGCAACTAGGACTCCTCCCTCACTCCTTTTTTCTTAAAATCTTCCGATTAATTGCAATTAATTAATGTGCAAATTTCGTTTTAATCATTTATGTGCGGAGAGCCAAGATCAAAACATGCATTAATTCAAAAACGTCCAGAAATTAAATAAAAAAACAATTTTTTTTTAAATGAAAGTAAGGAGCAACATTAAAGCTTAAACGAACAGAAATTACTCCGTATATGAAAGGGGCTTTTCCTCCTAAACGCCCCGCTCTTTACGCTAAAGTTTCTTACTGTTTTAAAAATAGAGTTAAGAGAAAGAGTCAAACTTTAGCCTAAAGAGCCTTATTTCTTATAATGTGCTGACAAAAATGAAGTGCCATTATTTTACCGATCAAAATACATTTCATTATTTTTGCTATTCTGTCTACGTTGATAATGAGAAAAATAAATGTTTTTTAAATATAATTGCTGGACTAAAGGATAAGGATCTTTCAGAGCTATTATGACTCAGTTGCTGTTTCTTTTTTTTACAGGGACAGGTAGCAAACCTGTCGCTCAACCTTGCGACAGCTGGAATAGAACCCCAGCCTCCCCAGGCTTCCTATTGCCAAGCAAACCATCAATCCGTTGTGCTAGCACAGGGTTGAAATGAAATTATTGTATTTTAACTTAAATATAAATTCCAGAACCGATCTTAAGCCAATAACCCTTGTCAATTTCACATAGATTGGATCAAGGTTTATGTTCCTTGTGCATTTTGGTATAAACTCAGTTGAAAATCGCTAAAAAAAAAGAAAATAAGCCTGAAAACTAAAACTTTTGAAATAGGAAAAGAGCCTTTAATCACATTTTTTACCATGTGCAATCATAAAATTGTCTAATATCTTCATTTTTTCCACAGGCATAGCTATTACCCTCGAAAACTAAAACTTTTGAAATAGGAAAAGAGCCTTTAATCACATTCTCTACCATGTGCAATCATAAAATAGTCTAATGTCTTCATTTTTTCCACAGACGTAGCTATTACCCCCGAAAACTAAGACTTTTGAAATAGGAAAAGAGCCTTTAATCACATTCTTTACCATATGCAATCATAAAATAGTCTAATATCTTCATTTTTTCCACAGACGTAGCTATTACCTCTGAAAACTAAAACTTTTGAAATAGGAAAAGAGCCTTTAATCACATTCTTTACCATATGCAATCATAAAATAGTCTAATATCTTCATTTTTTCCACAGACGTAGCTATTACCCCCGAAAACTAAAACTTTTGAAATATGAAAAGAGCTTTTAATCACATTCTTTACCATGTGCAATAATAAAATAGTCTAATATCTTCATTTTTTGAAATGTACACAGACTATGAAAAAGTCTGTGTAATAATAATACAATTTGGGCTCTGTGAACTTATAAACCTGACCAAAGAGTATGGGTAGCTTATAAAAGTGAAAACTGGCGCAAGTATTTACAGAAAAAAAAATACCAACGCCATCTAACGTTTGGCAAAACTTGGCATTTTTAACGGTTTAACAGTAAGAGTAATTAATTTAATTATTGTAAATGGTAAAGTTAGAGTAGTAGTAAGTGTCTGATCTCAGCTCCTGGCAGAAAAATGATTACAGAGCTAGAAAAAATACCATGTGTTTCCAATACTCTTTGGATCTGACCATAATAAACCAATAAAATAAATGTATTTCCCATTCACTGCAGGCTACATCTGTAGGCTCGTTGAAAATCAATCGTTTCAGAAAGAATATAAAACTCCACCCCCAAAGTGATCCTCAGATTTGTTAAACAAACATATCGTCGTGACTCGAACCTAGAGTGATGTGCAATATCTTGCATTCACTCAAAACCATTTTCTCACCTAATTTTACGATTTTAGCAAACCTTCATTGTGATTTATGTGTCAAAATTACCATCTCAGACGGATACTTAATTACTGATTCTTTCCTTGAAGGCGCTTTTCCCAAGTGAAAGTTAAAATTCACCGAGAAATCTTTTATAAGTACATACTCTTACATAATGAGTTAATTCGGTTGATAATAATGATAAGGTCCTAACCTGTCTTTATTGCCTAGCTTGATTTTTTTGTTTGTTTACTTTCCCTTACCGAGGGATGTTTCATCAACAGTGACAATTCAAAAGGCGATGCACTACACACTACATTTTAAAGGAGAGTGAAAAATGATTTCGAAAGTACATTTCGGGCTATCCAACCGGTATTAATAAACAGCTTGTTCGTATATGGGAGGTTTACAGGCAGAACCTGTTTTTAGCAGGTCTGGTTTTAGCAGGTCTGGTTTTGTGGACCAAAACTGAAATTTTGTCCAATATTCCTGTGACTACAGATTTGACCTATAACCTCCTGGCTTCATTAAGTAAATGTATCTATTAATATATACGGGATGAAGTGGAGCATGTAGGCTGAGAGGGTGAAACCTCCTCTTATTGGGGAAACGATACTTCATTGGAACAATGCACTTAATTTTGAAAAGCAAATGCACTAAATGAGTCTTTTTTCATGATCCATTGTTATACAAAAGTTAAACTCTAAGCTAAAGAGTAGGGGCTGAAGCAGGGGTACCTCTTCCATGTTTAGGGCAACTCAGGATATAATGCTAAATATAAACATAAATGACATCGAGTTCCTTTTGAAATGAAAATACAAATTGTTTTCAACATTACAATTCAAATTTGTTGAGAGGCAACCGATAGATCACTTGGAATTACCCACTAACAGTATTTATTACTTCGCTTTAACCCAAAAATTAAAGGGAAGCACTAGTAAAAATATAGCGTGAAGGGGAGAGGAGTTCCCCTTATATACGGAATAATTAACATCCATTTTTAATTTATAATATTGCCCTTTACTTTCATTTTGAATTTTTTTTTTATTAGATTATACAGAAGGTTTCCTCGAAACCGGGGCAAATGGATAAGAATAGCTGTGTTAAGTCTATGGTACCTATTCAGGGAAGGAGGAGGATATCGAAGCCCAGGCTCTTGAAACCCTAAATTTTCTCAAGTTTTGGGGTAACTCTTTTTCAAAGTATGAAATAAGATTGTTATTTATTATGAAAACTCTTGAAAAAAATCTGCATTCGTGCCTGGCAGGTCTACCCTATGTTGTCTCACGACTGGGGCATTGGTTGAAACTTCCAGAGAAATTTGTTCGGAGTGAGGGAACCTAAAAGACTTCAGATTCTGTGTCGAGGGGGGAATGAAGTTTTTTCTAATCCTCACAAAAGAATACACGCTGCGGGACTTAGAATTCGTTTGGTGGTGACACTTTTTGCCTCCTGTCTGCTTATGGACGCACACAGGGTTTCTTTCCACTCCCAAATCCGGAATTCTATTCCATTTTCTGGAACTTCTTATTTTTTTTTTATCATCGGGCCCCCTTGAAGATTTGTTTTATTATTGGGTCCCCTAAAAGAAGTCTTGCTTAAGTGTCTAAGCCTTACATCCTACAAGCTTTGCTGTTAGTTTTGTATTATTTAGCTGCCAGTACTACAATTACTTTTCTTTTTTAACTTTACTTTCTCTATGGTGAATAATATCGTTTATTTATTATTTGTTATAAGTGTAGCCGTTGGCTATATACTTAACAAAAATCGGTGTCACGCCCTGGAAATCCGATATTTTTCTTTCAAGACTCCAGCTCAGGAACAATAGAACAATGCAATCAAACAAATACAAAGTAGAAACAATAGGGAAAATCTTTTCAAGACAGTGGAAATCAGTTCTGTGAATATTTCGGCCCTATGTCCAAGGGCCGTCTTCAGCACAATACGAGAACAAGAGAGAAAATATGTATATATAAGTAAACTTACATTAAATTGTGAGAATTCAAACTAATAATGTATTTTAAAAAACTTTTTTAAAAACAGCCCTAGCATCCTTACTTCAACGAAGTTCAACCAGGACTGACAAAAAAAATGAAGTGAGAATATAAATTCATTCAAACTTAAGAGAACAAAGTGATTAAATGCAATTTCTCAGAGCCAACCTTGCATTTTTAGCAGCCTGTCTCAAAGGTCTTTTCGTAGCTTTTGTAGCGGTAAGATAGAGAGCCATAGAAGAAAAAATGCAAAAAGGGAAGTTACTCTTCTTCCTTGTTTAGATTTCTTATTAGATTAGATTCTTCTTCCTAGATTAGATCTTCCTTGCTAGATGAGAGAGCGACCAAGGGGTCGTTCCCTGAGAAAACATGTACACCAGTTGACACGTGCCCAACGTGGCGAAACTCTGCCAAGCGTTTCGGGAGTTTGCCAAGCGCGGCATAATTTTGCGGCAAACGTGGCGTTTCGAGATGTACATCAAGGGGAAGGAAGTCAGTACCCCCTCTGGTGCGCCCGCATAAGTAATGTATTCCAAATGTGTTATTTGGCATCTGAAGTGTTTTGTTTATTTAGACATCCACTCTACTCCCTTTCAAGCTATGTTGCATAAAAGGTTTTTTCCCTTTTTCGCCTACTCATTTATAAAGTAGCCTTCGACTGAAGCATGACTTGCTGTAGATATACTTTACTTTTGTTTGACTGATATCTGTTAAGTCCATTTCATTAAGTCTTTTAAAGAAAGTTGTTAAGCCTGGAGTTGCATGCCTCGTCGAAGTTGTCCGAGTTGTGGGTAAACCTGGTGAGAATTTTCCTGGATAGCAATCGTTTCATTTATTTTTTACCTAAAATGTGCCACAATCTTCGAATACTACAAAATCTTGCACTCTTTATTCATTTTTAGTTTTCTAGGGAGGACAGCTGCCTCAAAGCGCCTCATTTCTATTATCAAACCTTTTCTCTCACTGATTGCAACGGTAACCGTCGTTTACCAACCCTTCCCCGCGGAATATAGCCCCCCAAGATAATATTGCCCTCTCTTTGGAAAAAACCTCGTTGGAAATACCCCACGGAAAATACTTCCTTCGTAAAATCCCCCTCCTCGCAGCCGGTAGGTCTTTAATCACTTTCAACTTATTAAAAAAGGACTATAAATAATAATTTCTGACGTAATGAGCACCCCCCCCCCGAAGTTTCTGCGACCATGAGGTGGAGGTTGGGATGAAGAAGAGATAGTCCCCTCCTATACGGAATAAATTCCGCTCATTCTGTGGTTTAATGTTACTTTCTACTTTTGTTATAACAGCGTAGACGAGAAATATTCCCAGAAATTAAGGATTAATTACAAATCTCAAGTTTTTGATGTGTTTTTAAAGTTTTTCGTCCCCCCCGAAAAATAACCCTCAGACAAAAGTCCTGGATACGGCCCTTAGGATTATAAATCAATTTCTACCTCCCCCTCCCCCTCTCTCCTTTAGAACTAATCCTGTATTTACCTAAAGGCTCAATGATAGTTGGGATGTTTTGGTATTAAAATGCACTCTTTGAAGCATCTCCTTCCCTCCCTAACTACAAAACAATTAGACAACCGCATTGTAGAGGTTTAATGCCCTCATGTGTAAATATTTGGAATTGTAAAATAACAATGAATTTACCTAAGACAGTGAAACTTGGCTAGCTAGGGAGGGAAGGGGATAACTCAAAAAGTGTATTTTAATGCCAAAACATCCAAACTCTCATTCATTGAGCCTTCAGATAAATACAAAATTAGATCTAAAGGAGAGACGAGGGGAGGGTGGAGGTAGAAATTGGTGTATAATCCCTAGGGTCATATCCAGGACTTTAATTTGGGGGATGTTTTGGGAGGGGGTACACAAATTTCAAAATACGCCTCAAAAATATGAAATTGATATATAATCTTTCTTGATTTCTGATAATATTTCTGGTATACGCTTTTACTATGAAAGTAACGAGAAACTTTAAACCCCGAAACGAGCAGAACTTATTCTGTATAGGAGTGATACTGCCCTTTCCTCATCCCCACCTCCACTTCATGGTCGTAGAAACTTTTAAGGATGCTTTCATTCGTTTTTTTTAAGAAAAAAATTCTTTATTATTTCTTTAAAAAAGTTTCTTTCATTTTAAAGAAACTTTCGTTCCATCAGAAATTGAGGGGATATTTTCTAAAGGAATATTTTCCTCGGGAGTATTTTCCACGGAGAGGCGGGCGGGGGATAAACGCCTAGATCCGATTACAACACCGCTATATAATCCAATATATTTTCTTTTATTGTAATAAAACCTGACAGACAGAAAATTAAAAATGATTGATAGGCCCTTTCAGAATACCTATAAAAACAGGCCACTACCCATTTGTCGACCAGTTTCTTGCATGAACCTAACTATTAAAAACACATTTATTTTTGGCATGAATTTGTATTAATAGGGTATGCTAATTTGCTGGAAATGTAACCATAAAACCATGGCATAAGGTCATATAAAATACCATGTTTCATTTTGAATGCTAACTTCTCTTAAGGTCATTTGAAAAAAAAACCTTAGTATATTAGCTTAGATAGTTGGAAAAAACACGAGTTAAAAAGAGCTTTATTATTGACCATGAAAAACCACTAATTATATTTAAGATGTTTAACTAATTTGAATCACTATGATCTTTTTATGCATATCTCTAATGATTTAGGTGCTGAATATGGCGTTTGCTGCGCTGCTCTTGACCAAATGGTGAAGCCTGGCACTTGCCAGATTTCTGGGCCAGCAGAGTGTGGTGTTCCTTGTGGCAGTGATTTAGACTGTGCAGGAGCGGACAAATGCTGCTCATCAGAAGGTTGTGGCAAAACGTGCATGCCTCCTCAAAATCTAACAGGTAAATTATGTAAGGTACTAGTTTGTACTGCACAGTCGTATTGTGACTAAGATTATAGTTACTACTACTACTTCTAATACTACTACTGCTACTACTGCTCACAACTCAACACCTGAGGCCAAAACGGCTACGCACGCTCCTCCTCCATTCCGATCTATTCAAAACCTCCCTCTTTACACTTTCCCAAGGAGTCCCCCATTTTCCCTTAAGGCTTTCCTTAAGAATCCTCCCATCTCATTCAGTGATCAAGGACTGATCAAGGTGATCAAGGGCATCAAGGACTTTCTTTGGATTATAATGGACTAAAAAAAATGATAATTCTTATGTCACAATATTTTTTTTTCTCGAAATATTGATTTGTATAAACAGATGAATACTTGATAAATGCAATGAATGCTATTTTTATTGAGAAGCGTTAGCTTTATTAAAAGTTTCATAAAGCATCAAAAGCTTCTTAGTTTCACAAATGAAGGGCTTAAAAGGCTGAAGCTACCAGTTATCAACAACAAGCCCGGTGAACACAAAGAGTAAAAGCTTAGAGCAGGATTAGCATTATAGTGTAATTCGAAAATTCCCGAGCACTCAAACGATTTTTAATGTTTTCTAGCATTACTATTGGTCAAAAAAAAGAAGAAATAGCTAAACAGAAATCTTGAAATCAGAAATCTACTAATGCAACTTCATGCTTCTATTTTATTTAGATTGAGAGTAAAAGATGAGAAAGAGTTAAGTGAAATTGTGAGTGTCAATATAAAACTTAATAAAGCAATTATAGTTGCGGCTCCTGACTATGTGTAGTGAGTTCGGTATCTATCAGGCATGCGCACTAGAATTTAATTGCAGGATTCGCTTCGTTAGGGAACAGGGGGAATCTAGAAAGTATGTTGCCCTTTTGTAGAATAGTTCTCGAAGTAGAGCGTAAAGCTCACTGTTGACAGTGAGTCAGTCTGATAGATATGACTAACAATTCCTCTTTTGCTAAGACGATTTGATGTTTTCAAAATGATTTTGCAAGTCTTAGTGTTGGCTGACCCTCTCAAAGACAAAGGGCTTATTAGTGAATTTTCCCAACACCAAAGGGAAATCCCATTGCAGCTTGGTAAAAATTGAAAACGGATCTTAAATGTGTCGATAGTTAGAAGAGCTAACGAGAGGCTAGTTTAACACAAAGAAAACATATAATCTCTTACTAATTGTTAAATAAAGTGCTGTCTATTCAATGTACTCACAGCATAATTAATATGCGTCCTATGTTGGAAAGGTTTTCAATCAATGTGGTTGGCACCATAGGGAGCACCCAAAGCTGCCAAATTAATCAAAAGATACTTCTTTTAATTTTCAATGTTGTCCCACCAGGTATGCTAGAACGCTCTTAAGGACTGCGCTTTTGTGAATTTAAAAAGTAAGATTCAGTTCAGTTCAATCGAGAAAAAAAAAACAACAACAAATTAACACTTTATAATTATGTAATTTTCATTAAATCTGAATATCTTTATCTCCGGCATAAAATGGGGTAAGTTAATTGGTTTTTCT